>NW_016805500.1:441163-467607 GCF_001698545.2 Rhinopithecus bieti | reverse complement strand
CCCTCCCGGCAAGGTGTGGGTATAATCTCCTGGTGTGCCCGTTTTCTTAAAGCGCAATATTGGGGTGGGAATTACCCGATTTTCCAGGTGGTTTGTCTCAGTTCCCCTGGCTAGGAAAAGGGATTCCCTTCCCCCTTGCGCTTCCCAGGTGAGGCGATGCCTCGCCCTGCTTCAGCTCTCACTGGTCGGGCTAGCAGCTGACGAGCACCGATTGTCCGGCACTCCCCAGTGAGATGACCCCAGTACCTCAGTTGAAAATGCAGAAATCACTGGTCTTCTGTGTCGCTCGCGCCGGGAGTTGGAGACTGGAGCTGTTCCTATTCGGCCATCTTGCTCCACCCGCTCTGCTATCATATTTATAAAAAGTAAATATTGCAAAGGAGGTAGGTAACAAAATTCATTCATAAAGCAAATATCACTCTTCTAAACATTCGTCTTCATAAATAGTTTGCATAAGGGGAGTTATCTCTCCAGTAGTTGGTCCCCTTATAATTAACTTGGTCTCTCATTACCACTTTGGCAACCGAGATCATTCCAGTTGTTTCCACTGGTGGTTCCAGTTGAGTTAACTCATGGATTATAGAAATATATGTGCAAATGACTATAGCCTTATATACTTCTGTGTTGTATACCATTTTTATATGAGTGCGTCTTCCAACTGCATTGCTAACTGAGAGGACTAACTCCACCCTGCAAATTCTTATCTTTTATGTGCATCACACACTCTTGAATAAATGCCACTGACTTTGGGTCCTTTTTGATTTTCATGCTAATGTAGGTAGTCTGTTCATGCCCAATTATGGCAAAGATAATGCCATGCACAATAAGATATGATCCAGTAAATTATGAAACTATTAAACAACAATGTGAATGATGATCATTTTAGGCTTTCAGACAATACCACTGGGGAAGGGGTAATGAGGATTTGGAAAAGTAAGTCAAGAAGTACGATTCATATCATGCAAAGCAGACAGGCAATTATTCTGTTCACACAAAGCCAACTGGTAAGCTTTATTATTGTCATATGTGAAATTCATATCTTAATCTCATTTTATTCCACATTAAAGTATCCCAACAGCTAGCAAATCCCAGCAGCAATATGTTTTCAATTGGTGACATGTCTTGTGACAAGGGGTTAATTTCCTTTGTCAATCTTTTGAAGGCAACTTTTCCACTAGAGTAGGAATTGTGTAATGCAGAACATACTTCTTAAACTGGTCAAATGATTTAATAAAATGTCTGTAAAATCAGTTTAATAGAAATCGTTTAACTCCCACCAGTGTAAGTAGAAGGTTTAATGACTCCAAGATTAACTTCAAACTGTAGTTTCAGCCTCTGATTCCAGGACTGGCTCATTGGGAAGAGAGCTGGCACTTTCTCATATGGAACTGACTTGGTGCCTCAATGCCCAGTGCCTGTGGCCGCTGCATCTGCAATCTGTCGGGTGGAATGACATATGCTGGGCCTCGGGTGAATCACATTGGACAACTTACAGAAAATGTTGAGAGCATGAGAAATGGTTGCTGTCTTTTAGAATTTGTCGAAACTGGAGATACTGATTTCAATGTCTTATAATAATTTTTGAACAAACCTAGCAGTACAGCTATTTCCTTCCATGTGCTCAGGAAGGCTGAAATGCCAGTGCTCAGTTGCTGCTGTACTTCTTCAGTGAAGACTTTGGAACTGACCTGACTCACCCTTATCCAGTTTCCCATAGCAATTGTTCCATTCACTCTGGGCACACTGAATATTTTTTTTTTCATTTTAAAATAGACTGTATTATTATTTACCCAAGGAGATAATGATTTTCTCCTGGACCTTAATTAGGTATTAAAGGCCTATGTTGGTGGGGTGGGGCCAAGGTAGCCATCTAGAAAGAGCAGTGTTTGCAGGCTCCCGTTGAAAAGAACCATCATAATAAGCATGTGAATAGTAACAATATGCATGTGAATAATAATAAGCATGTGAATTCTTCACCAGCAACTAAGGCATCCAGATTCTCTCATCAGAACTGACTAGGAGACTGGCATAATCCTGGGAGAGGAAAAAAGAACAGTGTGGTGCAATGGCCCACCTGAGAACCACGTGGGGAAGGGGAGTCTTCTTGCTCCAGCTAGGGAGGTGATGAGTGACTTAAGCCCACTAAGCTCCCAGGCAGAGGGGCAGCCAGCCCCACAGCTGTGGCTGCCTGCTGTCTAAGCCATTTGTGCTCCTTGTGGGAGGGGCAGCAGCCAGCCCTGGGACTCAAAACTGCCTAACACGCTAAGCTCCCTGGGTGAGGGATAGCATTCATCTCTATAGCCCTAGACTTTACTTTTCCACTGCTGAAGCCAGGGAGGGTGTACATCTTGGTCCCAAGATGTGTCTCCCACAA
Organism: Rhinopithecus bieti; assembly: GCF_001698545.2. NCBI lineage: Eukaryota > Metazoa > Chordata > Mammalia > Primates > Cercopithecidae > Rhinopithecus > Rhinopithecus bieti. The sequence goes on along the minus strand of NW_016805500.1, from coordinate 465,233 downwards.
CCCAACACAATGGTTGTGGCAGACTGCTGCCAGAGTGCCTCTTCAGGCCTCACCCTGACTTATCCTTCTTCACTGGGTTGGGCTTCCTTGCAGGAACTCCAATAACTCTAGCCAAAGGCTCAGGGACAGAACCTGGATCTCCCTTGGCCTGAACCCCTAGGGGGAAGAGTGGCCACAGTCTCTGTAGACCAGCAGACTTAGCCTTTCCTCCTGGTAGTTCTGAGGAATTTGGGTAGGCCAGATGAGTGGGTTTACTCCCAGCAAAGCACACCCACTCCACCAAGGGACAAAGTGCTTCATTAAATGGGTCTTGTTCTCTGTGCCCCCCAACTGGGTGAGGCCCTCCAACAGGGGTTGTCAAGACAGCCTACACAGGAGCAATCCTACTGGCATCAGGTTGATGCCCTTTGAGGTCAGAGATCCCAGAATAAAGAGCAGGCAGCCAAGTTTGCTGTTGTCTAGCCTGCTTGAGTGACATCTCTAGGCACGGGAGGAAACCAGATGAACAGGGCCTAAAGTGAACCCCCAGCTAACCACAGCAGCCATACAGAAGGGGGACCTGACCATTAAAAGAAAACAAATAGAAAGCGACAACAGCATCAACAACAACCACAAAAGCCCCTACAAAAACCCCATCCAAGGGTCAACGGCCTCAAAGATCAAAACTAGACAAACTCATGAAGATGAGAAAGAACCAACAAAAACACACTAAAACCCAAAAGGCCAGAGCACCTCTTCTCCTCCAAATGATCACAACATCTCTCCAGCAAGGATGCACAACTGGACAGTGGATGAGATGGACAAAATAACAGAAGTAAGCTTCAGAAAATGGGTAGTATAAAACTATGCTGAGCTAAAAGAGCATGTTCTAACCCAATGCAAATAAGCTAAGAATCTTGACAAAACATTGGAGGAGCTCCTAACTAGAATAATCAGTTTAGAGAGGAGCATTAATGACCTGATGGAGCTGAAAAACACAGCATGAGAACTTCGTGAAGCATACACAAGATTCAATAGCTGAATCAACTAAGTAGAAGAAAGAATATCAGAGTTTGGAGACCACCTTACTGAAATAAGGCATGCAGACAAGACTAGAGAAAAAAGAACGAAAAGGAATGAGCAAAGCCACCAAGAAATATGGGACTTCATAAAAATACTGAACCTACAATTGATTGGAGTACCTGAAGGAGACAGGGAGAATAGAAACAAGTTGGAAAACACACTTCAGGATATTATCCAGGAGAGCTTTCCCAACCTAGCAAGACAGACCAACATTTAAATTCAGGAAATACGGAGAACACTGCTAAGATACTCCATGAGATGATCAACCCCAAGACACACAAGCATCAGATTCTCCAAGATCAAAATGAAGGAAAAAATGTTAAGGGCAACCAGAGAGAAAGGACAGGACACCTACAAAGGGAAGCCCATCAGACTAACAGTGGACTTCTCAGCAGAAAATCTACAAGCCAAAAGAGATTGGGGGCCAATATTCAACATTCTTAAAGAAAAGAATTTGCAGCCTAGAATTTCACATCTAGCCAAACTAAGCGATGGAAAAGAAAAAAAAAAAAACAAAAAACTTTTCAGACAATCAAATGCTGAGGGATTTTGTTTCCACCAGGCCCACCTTGCACGAGCTCCTTAAAGAAGCACTAAATATGGAAAGAAAAAACCAGTACCAGCCACTTTAAAAACACACCAAAATATAAAGACCAAGGACACTGTGAAGAACCTGTATCAATTGATGTGCAAAATAAAACAAAATAGCATTATGATGACAGGATCAAATTCACACATAGCAATACTAAACTTAAATGTGAATGAGCTAAACGCTTCAGTTAAAAGACAGACTGGCAAATTTGTTAAAGAGTCAAGACCCATCAGTGTGCTGTATTCAGGAGACCCATCTCATGTGCAAAGACACACGTAGGCTCAAAACAAAGGGATGGAGGAAAATTTACCAAGCGAATGGAAGGCAAAACAAAAGCAGGGGTTGCAATCCTAGTCTCTGACAAAACAGACTTTAAACCAACAAAGACCAAAAAAGACAAGAGCATTAAATAATGATAAAGGGAACAATTCAACCAGAAGAGCTAACTATTCTAAATACATATGCACCCAATATGGGAGTGCCCAGCTTCATAAAACAAGTTCTTAGAGACCTACAAGGAGACTTAGGCTCCCACACAATAATAGTGGGAGACTTTAACACCCAACTGTCAATATTAGATCGATGAGACAGGAAATTAAAAAGCATATTCAGGACTTGAACTCATCTCTGGATCAAGTAGATCTAATAGACATCTACAGAACTCTCCAGTCCAAATCAACAGAATATACATTCTTCTTAGTGCCACATGGCACTTATTCTAAAATTAACCACATAATTGGAAGTAGTACACTCCTCAGCAAATACAGAAGAACTGAAATCATATAAAACAGTCTCTCAGATCATAGTGCAATCGGATTAGAACTCAGGATTAAGAAACTCACTCAAAAACACACAATTACATGGAAATTGAACAGCCTGCTCCTGAATAACTTCTGGGTAAATAATGAAATTGAGGCAGACTTCAAGAAGTTCTTTCAAACCAATGAGAACAAAGAGACCAATGTACCAGAATCTCTGGGACACAGCTAAAGCAGTGTTAAGAGGGAAATTTATAACACATCAGAAAGATCTCAAACTGAAACCCAAATATCACAATAAAAAGAGATAGAAAGGCAAGAGCAAACTAATCCAAAAGCTAACAAAAGACAAGAAATAACCAAAATCAGAGCTGAACTGAAGGAGATTGAGGCAGAAAGCACACTCCAAAAAATCAATGAATCCAGAACCTGTGTTTTTGAAAAAAATTAACCAAAATAGACTGCTAGCTAGACTAATAAAGAAGAAATGAGCATTGGGAGTTTTACCTGATGTAAATGACGAGTTGATGGGTGCTGCCGAGTTGATGGGTATAGCACACCAACATGGCACAAGTATACATATGTAACAAACCTGCACGTTATGCACATGTACCCTAGAACTTAAAGTATAATAATAATAAAATTAAAAAAAAAATCAAATAGACATAATAAAAAATTATAAAGGGGATATCACCACTTGTCCTACAGAAATACAAGCTACCATCAGAGAATACTATAAACACTTCTATGCAAGTAAGCTAGAAAATTGAGAAGAAATGAATAAATTCCTGGACACATACACCCTCCCAAGACTAATTCAGAAAGAAGTTGAATCCCTGAATAGACCAATAACAAGTTCTGAAAAGCAGGTAGTAATTAATAGCCTACTAACCCCAAAAAACCAAGGACCAGATACATTCATAGCCAAATTCTATCAGAAGTACAAAGAGAAGCTGGTACCATTCCTTCTGAAACTATTCCAAACATTTGAAAAGAAGGGTCTCCTCCCTAACTCATTTTATGAAGCCAGCATCATCCTCATACCAAAACTTGGCAGAGACACAACAAAAAAAGAAAACTTCAGGCCAATATCTCTGATGAACAGTGATGCAAATATCCTCAATAAAATACTGGCAAAGCAAATTCAGCAGCACATCAAAAACCTTATCCACCATGGTCATTTGGCTTCATCCCTGGGATGCAAGACTGGTTCAACATATGCAGATTAATAAATGTAATCCATCACATAAACAGAACCGAAAACATAAACCACATGATTATCTCAATAGATGTAGAAAGACCTTTGACAAAATTCAACATCCCTTCATGTTAAAAACTCTCAATAAACTAGGTATTGAGGGTACATATCTCAAAATAATAAGAGCTATTTTTGACAAACCCTCAGTGTAAAACCTGGAAGCATTCCCTTTGAACACAAGTACACGAGTACAAAACAAGGATGCCCTCTCTCACCACTCCTAGTCAATATAGGATTGGAAGTTCTGTCCAGGGCAATCAGGCAAGAGAAGGAAATAAAGGGTATTCAAATAGGAAGAGAGGAAGTCAAATTGTCTATGTTTGCAGATGACATAAAATTAAAAATGTCAGCCTATTTAGAAAACCACATCATCTCAGCCCCAAATCTCCTTAAACTGATAAGCATCTTCAGCAAAGTCTCAGGATATGAAATCGGTGTGCAAAAATCACAAGCATTCCTTTACACCAACAAAAGACAAGCAGAGAGCCAAACCATGAATGAACTCCCATTCACAATCACTACAAAATAATAATAATAATAATAATAAAGTATCTAGGAATACAGCTAATAAGTGATGTGAAGGACCTCTTCAAAAGATCTAAAACAACTGCTCAAGGAAATAAGAGAGGACACAAACAAATGGAAAAACATTCCATGCTCACAGATAGGAAAAACCAATATGAAAATGGACATACTGCTGAAAGTAATTTATAGATTCATTGCTATTCCCATAAAACTACCATTGACATTCTTCACACAATTACAAAAAAGTACTTTAAATTTAATATGGAATCAAAGAAGACCTTGTATAGCCAAGAGAATTCTAAACAAAGATAACAAAGCTGGAGGCATCACTCTACATGACTTCAAACTATACTACATGGCTACAGTAACTAAAACAGCATAGTACTGATATCAAAACAGACACATAGACCAATGGAACAGATCAGAGACCTCAGAAATAATGCCACACATCTACAGCCATCTGGTCTTCGACAAACCTGACAAAAACAAGCAATGGGGAAAGGATCTTCTATTCCGTAAATGGGTGCTGGGAAAACTGGCTAGTCATATGCAGAAAACAGAAACTGGATCGCTTACATATACCTTACACAGAAATTATCTCAAGATGGATTAAAAAATGTAAAACCCCAAACCATAAAAACCCTAGAAGAAAACCTAGGCAGTACCATTCAGGGCACAGGCATGGGCAAAAACTTCATGATAAAAATGCCAAAAGCAATTGCAACAAAAGGCAAAATTCACAAATGGGATTTAATTAAGCTAAAGCACTTCTGCACAGCAAAAGAAGCTATCTTCAGAGTGAACAGGCAATCTACAGAATGGGAAAAAATTTTTACAATCTACCCATCTGACAAAGGTCTAATATTATGCAGAATTTACAAGGAACTTAAATTACAAAAAAACTAAACAACCCCATCAAAAAGTGGGCAAAGAATATGAAGAGACACTTCTTAAAAGAAGACATTTACATGTCCATCAAAGATATGAAAAAAAGCTCAACTTCACTGATAATCAGAGAACCGCAAATCAAAACCACAATGAGATACCGTCTCATGCCAGTTAGAATGATGATTATTAAAAAGTCAAAAAAAAATAGATACTGGCGAGGCTTTGGAGAAATAGGAACACTTTTACACTGCTGGTGGGAATGTAATTTAGTTAAACCATTGTGAAAAACAGTGTGGCGTTTCCTCAATAATCTGGAACTAGAAATATTATTTAACCGAGCAACCCCATTACTTGGGTATATAACCAAAGGAATATAAATCATTCTTCTATAAAGACATGCACACTTATGTTTATTGCAGCACTATTTACAATAGCAAATACATGGAACCAGCCCACATGCCCATCAATGATAGACTGGATAAAGAAAATGTGGTACATATACACTATGCAGCCATAAAAATGAATGAGCTCATGTCCTTTGCAGGGACATGGATGAAAGCTAGAAACCATCAGCAGCAGCAAACTAACACAGAAACAGAAAACCAAACACCACATATTTTCACTCATAAGTGAGAACACATGGACACAGAGGACAAACACACACCAGGACCTGCTGGGAGTAGGGGTGATGGGAGGGAACTTAAAGGACAGGTCAGTAGGTGCAGCAAACCACCATGGCACATGTTTACCTATGTAACAAGTGCATGTTCTGCCTATGTATGCATTCTTTAAGAAGAAATAAAAAAAAGACCTATATTCACCAAGAATAGGCCTGTACTTTATACATCTTTATATTGCCTGAGCCTAACACAATTTCTGCTCATCTCATTATCCCATTTTTACTTCCACCCACCACCTCATTCTCTTGTTTTTTTATAACAAAGTTCTTCAGAGTTTTCAATACATACTATGTCCAGATCCTCTCCTGTTCTCCATTGGACCAACTTTCATCAGGTTTTGGCCCCTGCCATTCTGCCAGCTTCAATTATCAAGACTGATCATTTCTACATTGCTAAATTCCAAAATGAATCCTACATCTTCCTCTTATAGCTTCATATATCATAGTTCATTCTCTTCTACTCGGAGCCACAGTTGTCAGCTGGCTCTAACAGTACTGTATTCATTGGACATTTCTCTATCTTTTCTTTTGTAGTCTCCTTTGCATACTCCTACTTCTTCTCCTTAACCATTAAATATCGAGTGTCCTCTGGCCTCAGCTAGAGCTCATGTCCTTTGCAGGGACATGGATGAAAGCTGGAAACCATCACCCTCAGCAAACTAACACAGGAGCAGAAAACCAAACACCACATGTTTTCACTCATAAGTGGGAGCTGAGCAATGAGAACACATGGACACAAAGAGGGGAAAAACACACACCAGGGCCTGCTGGGGGTAGGGGTGAGGGGAGGGAACCTCATTTCATTGCACATTGCTTCCTTGAAGATCTCCTCTAGTCTTATTTCTTTACAAGCCATCTGATGACTCCCAAATTTATTTCTGCCTACATACTTTCCATGAAGTCCAGAGTCTTTTTTCCCTACTGACTACTTTATATCTCTATTGAATATTGAATAGGGATTTAACATGCTGAAATCTAAGCTTCTGATTACCCTGTCCCCAAATCTGCTGCTCTTGCAGTTGCCTTTATCTCAGCAAATATCATCTATAACTTTGCACTTCTACAATCCAAGAATTTTAGGGTGTTTTCTTTTTTACTACTCTGTGTTGCTCACATCCCACATTCAATCAACTAGCAAATAATTTAGGTTCTATCTTCAAAGTATATCCAGAATCCAATTACATGTTATCATTTTCACTTGCTATCACTTCTCCAAGCCCACTATCAATCCCTCACCTGGTTTGCTGCGAATAATCTAGTTTGTCTTCCTAATTCTGTCTTTGCTCTTCTCAATCTATTCTCAACACAGTAGCAGCCACTGTCATATTTTTTAAAATCTAAGGCACCTTGTGATACACATCTATTTAAAATCTTCCAATAGTTTTTCATCTTACACAGAGTAATCGCCAGAGAAAGTTCTTAAGGACCTACCCAGTAGCCCCCTTCCTTCTATTATTGTTCCAACCTCATTCAGTATAACTAGTTTTAACTCACTCTAGCTCTAGCCAGACTGCTGTCTTGTTCTTCAGATGTGTCAGCCACTTAAATTTTAAAACCTTACTCTTGGTGCTCACCTATCTTTTCCACAGATAAATCCAACAGTTTCTTCTTGCCTCCATTAAGTCTTTATTCAAATGCCACATTCTCTACGAGACCCAACTTCATTATCTTTTATAATATTGTAAGACCTTCCCCAGCTCAGATTGCCTATCCCTCTTCGTTATTTTATTTTTCTCTATAGACTCTGTCTTTATCCAAGTATGTTTTGTTCATACTTTGACCCTTTCTTACTAGAAAAGTATTTCTATTACTTAATACTAGTAAGTAAATGCATTTGTTACATAGGTAAAAATGCTATATAGTAAGTATTTCTTACATGCTCTTATGGAGCGTGACTTGTGTTCTCTTTTGTTTATTGCTGTATACCCAGCTTCTAGAACTATGTCTGGCAGATAGTAGCTACTCAATCTAAAAGAATCATTAAATGCTTAAGAAATGAACACAATAGTTGCTTAGTAGACATTTGTTTGATTAAATTTGAGGATGCCATCAAAGAATTAATAATTACTAGAAGGTTAATGAATGGTTAGTTCCTCCTGTAATAATTTTAGCATGTGAAAGACAGCATAATATAAGCAGTGGAGCTTCTGAAAACTGAGCCCTACATTCCAGAATCACCATTCACTATTAGCTTTGGCAATTTATTTATATTCTCTAAGCTTATGTGTCTAATGATATCTCAATGTATCAAATGATGTCTAAATTATATTACTATAACAAAATAGAAATATCTATAAAGTACTTGCCCATGTACCCAGCACATAGTAGGCTGCTGTACTGAGTATGGTGGTTATTTTGGACATAAATGAAGCCAATTCAAGAAATAGTAAAAAGCTATAAGTGTAGAAATATAAAATCAAGGCTTTTTTGCAAAATACATGCAAGACAAATGTAAGCTTTTTTTTTTTTTTAATAGAACTTCTCACCAAAGCCCAACTCTTCTGAATACTTTTCTATTATGAATTGTTGGTCTCCATGTTTTCCCAGAGTATGGTCCTGTGTTTGGTCTATCAAGAGCATTGGTGGAGAAGCATTTCCTAAAATTATAACCCAAAATTTCCTTATTGTTTTCTTCCAAATGTTTAATATGCACAGGTGCAAATTTTTATGGTGCATTTCTTGTTCAGAAAATGTAACTTTTTCACAAATTCCCCTTAGCTGAAAATGACTGTAAACTGGCATGCTAATTCAGGATTAAAAAAAAAAAATAAAATAATAAACATAAACAATTTATGCTCAAAATAGATTAATTAAGATTAACTTATGTTTTTAAATATTATACAATAAACAGGGACTTGGTTTTTTTTTTTTTTTTTTTTCTATTTCATGTCTCCAATGTATTTTTTTAAAAAAATGTTCCTTGTGTGCCTTTGGTGATACTAAACCAAATATATTTTAACAACACATTTTTGAGGCATCTAAAGTAAACTAACTTTAAGTCTGATAGAAAGACCTGAATATCTTGGAGTTAATTAACAGCATTGACTGGTGTTATTCAATGTACAAGCTCTGTTTAAAGTTTATAATTTCAGGGAAGCCCAAGAGAACAAGTACAATTCTTGATAAAGACAAAACACAGATTTGCAAAGAGTTTCTTAGCACAATAAAAAAAAAGCCAAACACAGAATCAAGAATGTGGAGATTCATATAAGGTGGTTACTTCTATGAATTTCTACCCTTTTCCCAATTTGATTTAGAGAATTTGTGAGTCTCAAAGAGGTAGAGAGACAGGTGATTGCTTGTGGGATAAAGTGCAGGTCCACATTCACCACGATTTTGGAAGCTGTAAGCAGAGATTAAGAAAATGAGTAACACCTATCCTTAATTTGAGTAAGAAAACAGGAATAGAATATATGCAGCACTTAGATAAAGGACATTTATAATAAGGATATTGAGTGCTCAGAGGCTGCCTTTTTAATATAGCTATTTCTATTGTACTTGTGATGCAGAAATTGAAAACAATTCTATAAAGTAAATGTCCTTTTCATTTCCCCTTGCCTTCAGTCATTCAATAAATTAAGACATAATTATTAAATGTCAACTACTCCTAGATGCTGAACACACATAAAAATAATTCATAGAACTTTCAATAGTTTCTTTAAAGTTTTTCATCATCAGTAGTTCAAGAGCAATATTTAACTCATGGAATCCAAATTGTAAAAAATCCCACGTATTAAGTTGATCTGTGCACCATATCACAGGTCATTTTCTTTAACCCAGGAAAGAGAAAATGTTGATGAAATGTATATTTAATTGTAATGTATTTATTGCTTGATTGGGTCGTTTTTCTCTTGCTGTCTTTAAGGATATAAATAAGTGCAAGGTATGCCTCAGAGAACCATTTGTAGACCCTGATAGGGTAAACTGATAGTAATATTTGTTTAAAAGATATGAGTGATATTCTTTCACTAGAAAGTCCCTTTTTCTGTAAATAGCCGAGGGCATTATTCTATGAGCTGTAAATGTGTTCCCTTCAAAAACATGTCAGTCTTGAATTGGATAATCCATCTTTGGTGCATATTAGAGATGCAATGGGGAAATGAGTACAAGCAGATGCTATTGCCTTGGATAAGCACACATACGAGTAAGCAAATAAAATAATTTCAGCATGTAGGTATAAAAGATAAAATATATTTAATTATCTCCAACTAATGCATCCTGCTATGTAAATTATCATAAATCTACGAAGGCAATGCCATATATTAGTACAGGGGTCATATATTAGTACAAGGATTAGGAAACATCTCTGCATTTTGTTTAGCTGGTAATGGAATACAGCTTATGATGCACTCATTATATACTGGAATTATTCCAGTTAATTTCAATATCTTTGAGAATTTTCACTGACATAAGCCACACAATCTTCAGGTAAATAGCCACAGTTACAATGATGAAGCCAGTTTATTTTAGTATAGATTCAGGGTCCAAAATAATCTTATCTGCCTTTACCAAATTCTAAAGTTACTACTGATAAATTTGGTTCAAAACATCTAATAAACTATTTAAATAGGCTATATACTACCAAGAATTATCATCAGTGATTGCTCATCCTAACCTAAAGTTGATGATTAGATTTTAAAAGTGACATCTTTTTCTTATGAAATTTCTCTTTTTATACAAAATTTCTCCCGGTGTCTAAAAACTTTCCACTAAGCCCTGGAATAGAAAACATTCTTGCAGGGTTTCTTCTAAGCTGTGATTCATGAACAAGGGCGTTTTCCTCAGTCCAAATAGCTCACACTTAAGTGATTCTAAGAGTTGCTTGGATTTGTCCATGTGTGCAGAAATGGATTAGAGACCCAGGCAGGCCCTACAAGGCCTACATGGCCTTGCTTGATGTCCTGATACCCATTTCTGTATACATGCTCCCTGGAAGCAAGGGGAGTTTTAGTGGCCCTTAAAGAAAGGACATCTGAACCACGCCATTACTGATGTTGGCTTAAAGCCAAAATGTCCCCACATAAAGTTGAGTCTGATGGTCATGTTGTGTCACGTGTAAACTGAGAAAGCAAAGGAAACTTGCCCACAGTGGGAGGAAATTTTAGTAGGTGCCTGGAGAGAAGCAGAGAAGAGACAGATGCAGAAAGGGACATAAGTTTCTGACTTTCCACTTCTCATGCATTTGCTTGTAGTTTGTTGCTTTTTTGCTGGTACTATAAAACTGCTTTATACTAATAACGAGCCTTTCATTTGTTACTTCAGTTGGTTTGATGGGCTTATGTTCAAGCATTTAAAAAACAAACAGAATTATTGATATGGTTAAAATTATTTGCTTTCCCTTTGTAGGTGAGAAAAATAAGTTAGTGAATCAGCTAAATTTCTTTAAAATGTTAGTGGAAGCAAACTAACTTTGCTGTGTCTTTTGTAGGATATAAAGGAATATATTTCATTATTAGCTCCCAAATTCTAGGAATCTTGGAGATGACAATTAAATATTGATGAAAGATACCATTTATTCAGGTACCACAGAAACACATACACAATATTAAAAAAAAGTTTTCTCATAAATGAAATATGAAAGCATTTTAAATGCTTAGTTTCTATTTTCTAAGTTGTCATGCATTATGATCACAGCATATTTTCATTTGTTTTAAGAAATGAAATACTCAAGAAAACGAGGAAGGGCAACAGAGCAAATTACCTAATTTATTTTAATACAGATGAAACATAACAGTGTGATATTCAAAGAGAAGAAAGATGAAATTCTTCTTCTCTTTGCACAATGGTGTGTTTGTGGGGATTGGCAGTGACTAGAATTCCTGTTCATCTGTGTATCTACTCAAGATTGTTATCTCATTCATGTCTGTCATTTTTGAAGCATCCTGATGTTTGATAACCAATTGTTTCCATTTTAAAAAATCAACAATTTAAGGTCAAATAGTTTTTCTTGCACTTTACCTTCTTTGGTGGTATTCGTTGCCAAATGATAACCTTGAACACTCTTGACAAATAATCTGTATCGACAATCTGAATACATCTCTTTTGGACACATTAATCTAGGGACCAGTACACTAAGCTCTCAACCCTCTTCTCAGGGGTCTTGTTCCCATTAACTGACGAAGGTTGCTTCATGAGACCGGAGGAAAAAAAAATTTCACTATAATAGCCCCTGCTTGAGAGTTTAGTTTAAGTCTTCAAACAAAAATTTATATATATATATATATGTAATACACATGTATGTATATGTGTGTATATATACATATATATTTATAGGAACAAAAACACTAATGTGAATATTACTTTTCATTCTTTCTCTACATATTTGTCACATCCACTGATTTTGACAAATACTTACATACTGAATTGTATGTGTGAAATTTACTCGTAAATTAAGTTAGGTTAGGAGGAATTTTTTACTTCATGTCTTTCATTGTTGTTATAATAAACCCTCCATAGGTAATGATATGTTTAACCATACTAGATTAGGTCAGTGCTGAATGAATAAAGGAGTCCATGTATGCTTGGTAATACCATACCTTTTCTTATGCTGCTATGTTTCTTTCAAATTCTTTCTTTACATTTTCCTCTAATGATTTACTTAATTTTAAGAATGGGAATATAAATACTATATGCCACATATTATGAATATGTAGTGTGTCATATGTAATGCTTCCAAAGACTAATTATTTCATAATCTATTGGTGGATTTGAAAAATATAAGTAGGTACATTATCATACTTAAAGTGTAATAGGCTAAGTTAATGATAATAAATATGATTATTTTTAGATATTACTATTAAGGCACTCAGCCCCAAAATTGTTGTGACTTATTTCTTAACTTCTTTCATCCCCGTGTGTTAGGTTTATTGAGGTATAGTTTACCCAGAATGAAATGTGTAAGTCTTAAGTATATCTTTTGATCAATTTTGACATACATACAGATATATATATGTGTGTGTGTATATATATATGTATATTTACCTTGACTCTTACTAAGAACATTTTATCACCCCAGAAGTTCCTTTATACCATTACCCATTGAATTATTCCCTCAAAATGACCAATGATATGATTCCCATCACAATAGATTGATTTTGCCTGTTTTAAAACTTCATAGAAATGAAATGATAAAAGATGTTTTCTGTATTGTATAGCTTTGTTCACTCAGCATAATATTTTTGAGAATAACCCATGTTAACTATACCAGTAGTTCATTCATTTTAATGCTGAGAATTATTTCATGGCATGAATGTATTATAGTTTATTCATTGTTGTTAATGGCCATCTGGGCTGTTTCCAGTTTGCCTGTTATGAGTAAAACTGCTATTAGCATAGGCATGCAAGGCTTTTAGTGGAACGTGTTTTCACTCTGTCTAAAAAAAAATACATAAAAGTTTCTGGGACATTGAGTAGATGTGTGTTTACATTTTTAATAACATAGCAAACAATTTACAAAGAATTTATACATTTTTACACTCTCAAAAACAATGTCTGACAGTTCCAGTTACAGGATGTCCTTGCCAACATTTAACGCTGTCTAGGTTTTGTTTTAGCAATCCTAGTAGGTATATAGTAGTATATCGTGGTAATTTTAATTCCATCTCCCTAATGGCTAGGATTGCTTAATGGCCATTTAGATACCTTCTCTTGTGAAATGTCTATTAAAGCCTTTTGTCTGTATTGTTGGATTGTCTTTATATTATTCAGTTGTAGAAATTCTTTATATATTCCAAATAAAAATATTTCATCAAATATATGTAATTTAGATATTTTCTCAGTCTTGACTTGCCTATTTATTTTAATGGTACCATTTGATAGGCTGACATTTTAATTTTATGAAGTCATTTTATCATTTTATTCCCTATGGTTACTGCTTTCAATGTCTGCTTTTAAAAACATTTGCCTCCCCTAAGGTCATGAAGACATTCTTTAGTGTTTTCTTCTACGAGCTTTATAGCACTAACATTTGCATTTAGGTCTATTTTTCATCTCAAATTAAATTTTATGTAGGGTATGAAGAACTGAAGGTCATTTTTTACAATACAGATTTCCAGTTGCTCAAGCACTATTCTTTGAAGACTGTTTATTTTCTCCATTAAATTGATTTGATCTCATAATAAAAACTAATTTCATTTGTTATGTGTGAATCTATGTCTGGACACCATTATTTCACTTGATCTGCTTTGTCTTACACTATCTTGAATACTGGAAGTTCAGAGTAAGCCTTAGAATCAGATAATTTCTTCAACTTTGTTCTTCATTTCCTTTTTTTTTTTTTTAACTTTTAAGTTCAGGGGTACATGTGCAGGTTTGTTACATAGGTAACTGTGTATCATGGGTGTTTGTTGTACAGATTATTTCATCACCCAGGTATTAAGCTTTGTACTCATTAACTGGTTTTCTCAATCTTCTCCTTCCTCCAACACTCCTCCTCTTGGCCCCAGTATCTGTGTTCCCCTCTATGTGTCTATGTGTTCTCATAATTTAGCTCCCACTTATATGTGAGAACATGCAGTATTTGGTTTTCTGTTCCTGCCTTGGTTTGCTAAGGATAAGGGACTCCAGCTTCATCCGTGTATATGTAAAGGACATGATCTCATTATTTTTCATGGCTGCATAGTGTTCCATGGTGTGTATATACCACATTTTCTTTATCCAATGTGTAATTGATGGGAGTTTAGGTTGATTCTATGTCTTTGTGACTAGTCCTGCAATGAACATATGCATGCATGTGTTTTTATAATAGAATTATTTATCTTCCTTTGGGTATATACCCAGTAATGGAATTGCTGGGTCAAATGGTATTTCTATCTTTAGGTCTTTGAGAAATCACCACATTGTCTTCCACAATGTTTACACCAATTTACACTCCACCAACAGTGTATTAGCACTCCTTTTTCTCCATAACTTCACCAGCATCTGTTATTTTTAGGTTTTTTTTTTGTTTTTTTCTTAGATGGAGTCTCACTCTTTCACCAGACTGGAGTGCAGTGACACAGTCTCAGCTCACTGCAATCTTCAACTCCGTGGTTCAAGTGATTCTCTTGCCTCAGCCCCCTGAGTAGCTGGGATGACAGACATGTGCCACCACACCCAGCTAATTTTTTTGTATTTTTAGTAGAGACAGGGTTTCACCATGTTAACCAGGTTGGTCTCGATCTCCTGACCTTCTGATCCACCTGTCTCAGCCTCCCAAAGTGCTGGGTTACAGGCATGAGCCACTACACCCAGCCTTTTTTTTTAACAGCCATTTTCACTTGTGTGAGATGGTGTGCCATTGTGGTTTTGATTTACATTTCTCTAATAATCAATGATGTTGAGCTTTCTTCCATGTGATTGTCAGCCACATGTATGTCTTGTTTTGAAAAGTGTCTGTTCATGTTCTTTGCCCACTTTTTAAAAGGGGTTGTTTTTCTCTTATAAATTTGTTTGTTTCCTATAGATGCTGGATATTAGACTTTTCTTGGATGCATAGTTTGCAAAAATTTCCTCACATTCTGTAGGTTGTCTGTTTACTCTGTTGATAGTTTCTTTTGCTGTGCAGAAGCTCTTTAGTTTAATTAGATCTCATTTGTCAATTTTTGCATTTTTGTAATTGCCTCTGGTGTCATCATTATGAAATCTTTGCCTGTGCCTGTGTCCTGAATGGTATTGCCTAGGTCGTATTCCAGAATTTTTATAGTTGTGGGTTTTACATTTAAGTCTTTAATATATCTTAAGTTAATTTTTGCATATGATATAAGAAAGGGATCCAGGTTTAGTATTCTGTACATGGCTAGTCAGTTATCTTACAATCATTGATTGAACAGGGAATCTTTTCCCCATATCTTGTTTTTGTAAGGTTTGTTGAAGACCAGATAGTTGTAGGTGTGCAGCCTTATTCCTAGGTTCTGTATTCTGTTTCATTGATCTATGTGCCTGTTTTTGTACCAGTGCTATGCTGTTTTAGTTACTGTAGCCCTGTAGTATACTTTGAAGTCAGGGAGAATGATGCCTCCAGCTTTGTTCTTTTTGCTTAGGATTCCTTGGCTATTTGGGCTCTCTTGGGGTTCTGTGTGAATTTTAAAATAGTTTTCTCTAGTTTTTTGAAGGATGTCCTTGGGAGTTTAATAGAAATAACATTGAGCCTATAAATTGTATGACCATTTTAATGATATCAATTTTTCCTATCCATGAGCATGGAATGTTTTTCCATTTGTTGTTGTCATCTCTGATTTCTTTGTGCAGTGTTTTGTAGTTCTCCTTGCAGAGATCTTTCACCTCACTAGTTAACTGTATTCCAAGGAATCATATTCTTTTTGAGGCAATTGTGAATGGGAGTTCATTTGTGATTTGGCTCTTGATTTGACTACTGTTGATGTGTAGGAATGTTAGTGAATTTTGCACATTGATTGTGTATCCTGAGACTTTGCTAAAGTTGTCGTTTATCATCTTCAGAATCTTTTTGGAAGTCACTATGGGGTTTTCTAGATATAGAATTATGTTGTCTGCAAACAGGGATGGGTTAACATCCTCTCTTCCTACTTGGATGCATTTATTTCTTTCTCTTGCCTGATTGCCATGTCCAAGACTTCAATACTATATTGAAGAGGAATGTTGAGACAGGGAATAGCTGTCTTGTGCTAGTTTTCAAGAGGAATGTTTCCAGTTTTTGCCCATCTAATGTGATGTTGGCTCTGGGTTTGCCATTGATGACTCATTATTTTTAGATATGTTCCTTCAATGCCTACTTAATTGAGAGTTTTTAACACGAAAGGGTGTTGAGTATTATCAAAAGCCTTTCCTGTATCTATTGAGATAAAAATCACATTTATTGATTTGCATATGTTGAACCAACTTTGCATCCTAGGGATAAAGCCTACCTGATTGTGGTGGACAAGATTTTTGATGTGTTGCTGGATTCAGTTTGCCAGTATTTTATTAGGGATTTTTGCATCCATCTTCAACAAGGATATTGGCCTGCAGTTTTCTTGATTTGTTGTATCTCTGCCAGGTTTGGGTATCAGGATGATGCTGACCTCATAGAATGAGCTAGGGAGGAGTCCCTCTTCTTCAATTTTGGAATAGTTTCAGTAGGAATGGTACCAGCTTTTCTTTTTACATCTGGTAGAATTCAACTATGAATGCCTCTGATCCTGGGCTTTTTTTGGTAGTAGGCTATTTATTACTGACTCAATTTCAGAGCGCATTGTTAGTCTGTTCAGAGATTTAATTTCTTCCTAGTTTGGTCATGGGATGGTATATGTGTCCAGGAATTTATCCATTTTCTAGATTTTCTGGTTTATGTGGGAAGAGGTGTTCATAATATTCTCTGATCGTTGATTGTGTTTCTGTGGGGTCAGTAGTAATGTCTCCCTTGTTGCTTCTGATTGTGTTTATTAAAATCTTCCCTATTTTCTTATTAGTCTAGCTAGAGGTCTATATATTTTATTTTATTTTATTTTTTTCAAAAAGTCCCCACAACTCCTGGATTATTTGCTATTTGAATTTTTGTTTTGTTTTGTTTTGGGGACTCAACCTCCTTTAGTTCAGCTCTGATTTTGGTTAATCTTGTCTTCTGCCAGCTTTAAGATTTGCTTGCTTTTGGTTCTCTAGTTCTCTTAGTTGTGATGTTAGAATGTTTGTTAACTTGAGATCTTTCTAACTTTTTGATGTGGGCACTAAATGAGGTATAAATTTCCCCTTAACACTGCCTTAGCTGTGTTCCAGAGATTCTGACATGTTGTATCTTTATTCTGATTAGTTTCCAATATCTTGTTAATTTCTGCCTTAATTTCATTGTTTACTCAAAAGTCATTTAGGAGCAGGTTATTCAATTTTCGTGTAATTGTATGGTTTTTAGTGAATTTCTTGTCTTGGGTTCTAATTTGATTGTGTTTTGGTTAAATAAATGATATGATTTTAGTTATTTTGCATTTGCTGAGGAGTTTTTACTTCTGATTATGTGATCAGTTATAGAATATGTGTTATGTGGTGATAAGAAGAATGTATATTTTGATATTTTTGGGCAGAGCGTTCTATGGATATCAAGTCCATTTAATCCAGTGCTGAGTTTAGGTCCTGTATATCTTTGTTAATTTTCTGTCTTGATGATCTGTCTAATACTGTCAGTGGGTTGTTAAAATAGACCACTGTTATTGTGTGGGAGTCTAAGTCTCTTTGTAGGTCTTTAAATGCTCAATGAACTTCATTACTATCCATTTTCTGAATTTTATTTCTGTCATCTCAGCCATCTTAGCCCAGTTCCAAACCCTTGCTGGAAAGGTGATGTGTTTGTTTGGAGGAAAGAAGGCACGCTGGCTTGTTGAGTTTTCAGCATTCTTGTACAGTCTCTTTCTCATCTTTGTGGGCTTATCTACCTTCAATCTTTGAGGGTGCTGACCTTTGGATTGTTGTTTTATCTTTTATCCTATTTGATGACCTTGAGGCTTTGATTGTGGTATAAGGTGGATTCAACCAACTTGCTGCATTCCTGGGAAATTTTAGGGAGCCAACACTCAGCTCCCAGCTGCTGGACTGTGTCCTCTAACTCTGGGAGACTTGTATTGGGCCCCGTCTTTGTTTTCTGGCTCCTTGAGGTTTGAAGTCCACTGTCCTGGGGAAGCCAATGTGTGGTAGCTGCAGCAGAGTGTCCATAGATACAGGAGTGCCTGCCTCCCTGCAGGCATTCGCTAAACTGGAGGAGACAAAGCGGCTGAGATAGCACCAGAAGGCCCCTTCTGGAGAGTGTGTACCCAGTTGTGCTGGTGGTGGTGCTGGTTTGGAGTTGAATGCTGGCCAGTGTGAGTCTGGGTGCCTTCTCTATGATCCCAAAGCAGGAGTGATCAATCAGGGTGTGGGAGGATCAGTTGTTCTCTGTGCAGTGTTAGTGCAAGAGTGGGGCACAGGCAGGGGCGGGGCTTGCTGGCTCTGTGACCTCCAATGTTCTATCTAAAATGGCAGTCAGCACAGGGAGTATGGACAGATTGCATTATGGATTGCTGGTAGGGCAAGTAAAGCAAAACCCACCTGTGCAGAAGAGTGCCAGCAAAGTGATGTGGGGAGTTGCTGTGGGCAGAGAGGAAGCAACAGTATGGGGAGGGAGCATCCAGGCTGGTGTTTGGCTCTAGGAGCTGCCTCACTGGAGCTGTCTACCAGTCAGGTACGGCCCACCAGCACAGAAGCTGTGGTATGGGGCCCCAGGGTACCCAGGAGTGCTCTGTAAGCCCTGTAAGCACCACTTCTCTAAGCAGCTCTCCCTGCCACTCTAAGTGTCCGTGATAGTTGAGAGGTCCCCTACTACCAGGATTCCAGAGGGTTTTGGTGAGAGTGGGTTGCTCCTTGCCAGTTTAACTCACCCATTCCCCTGGAGTGGATGTATTTTCTAAATGAGTCCCAGTTCAGTAGCCCATGCAGAGTTCCCAGCTTTCTCCTCTTTCTGCCCAGCTTCTGTGTCTTCCTTCTGTCCACTCTAGGTGTCCTCCCTCTGAAGATCTGTTAAAAGCATGGAAGTCGTCCCAGTCTCTTCTGGAAGCTGTTTGTTCCACTTATCTGCATCTAGTCAACCATCTTTCCCTTAGGTTCTTCACTTTCAAGAGCTGTTTCAGTTATTCTTAATTTATATAAAATTTTTAGAATACTTGTCATTATGCATAGAAAAAAGTTTGCAAAAATTTTTATTGGGATTATATTAAACTCTTAGATCGATTTGCAAATAATTTACATCTTAATACTGAATCTTCCAGTCCTGCACATTTTATATCTTTAGATGTATTTGGATTTTTAAATTTAAAAAAATCAAGAGTGGGCTGGGTGTGACGGCTCATACCTATACTCCCACAACTTTGAGAGGCCTTCCAAAAAAAGACAGAGGCGAAAACTGAAAGAAAATCAACCGAACGCCAGCAACCAAACATGGAAGAAACAGAGATTTTGAGGAACTTAGAAAACAAAATCCCCCCAAATCCTTTGATGTTCTTAAATAGAAAATGCAATTTATTGCTTTCGTAAAATAAGATCAGAAAGCTATGATTTTCTTTTCAAGAAATGGTGTACAGGCTGGGCACAGTGACTCACGCCTATAATCCCAACACATTGGGAGGCTGAGGTGGCAGATCACTTGAGCCCAGGAATTCAAGAGCAATCAGGACAACATGGTGAAACACCGTCTCTACAGAAAATTCAAAAATTCACCAGGTGGGGTGGCATGCAAGTGTAGTCCCAGCTACTTGGGAGGCTGAGGTGGGAGGATTGCTTGAGCGTGAGAGGTTGAGTCTGCAGTAAGCTGTGACTATGTTACTGTGCTCCAGCCTGAGGGACAGAGCAAGACCTTGTATCAAATAAATAAATAAATAAATAAATAAATAAATAAATAAGTAAGTAAGTAAGTAAGTAAGTAAGTAAGTAAGTAAATGAAACAGGAACCACACACAAATTAAGGACTAGAAAACAAAATGGCTTAAATCTGTTCAATAATAGCCAGATAGCATTGCAATGATTTCAAAATTTTAACTGAAAGTGATTTCCAATCTATACTTCTATACACTAACGAACTCTAATAAAAATGATGAGACATTGTGTTGGGCCCCATCTTTGTTTTCTGGCTGCTTGAAGTTTGGAGTCAACTGTCCTCAGGGAGCCCATGTGTGGCAGCTGCAGCAGAGTGCCTGTGGATACAGGGGTGCCTGCCTCCCTGCATGCATTCACTACACTGGAGGAGACAAAGCAGCTGAGGTAGCACCAGAAGGCCCCTTCCAGAGACTGTGTGAACAGTTGTACTGGCGGTGGTGTTGGCTTGGGGTTGGATGCTGGACAGTGTGAGTCTGGGTTTATTCAGACATTTTCTTATCATCTGAATTCTCAAGAAATGCATCTCCCATGGACTATTTCTCTGGGAGTCATATAGAGATATGTTCCATAAATATGAGGGAGTAATCTAAGAAAGAGAGAATATGATACATTAGAAAAGAGGGTATCAAAATAGCAGAAATTTAAGAGAAATCTCCAGGATAGAAGTTAAATACTACATTACAATCACAACTATGAACTAGGTTGAAAAAAAAAAAAAGGCAAGCAGCTCAGATTGCAGCAACTCAGAAGATGAAATAGATTATCTGATGTATTTGGATATTCTTAGTGAATATTTAGGCAGTTTGGAGTTGAATTAGTAATATGTTTACAGGAAACTAAGCAAATATAATGAAACTATTACCAGTTGGGAAGGAAGACAAAACGCAGAAAAGAAAAAGTAATCATGCATACAATATGACTGCATTTTGAAGGGTGTTGACGTAACATGTAAACATCTAATAGTACTCTAACAAAATTACCATGTGAAAACATCAAGAGTGTAGGACAATTAAACTGACTTATGAGTTAGATGGAGGTAATGTGGTGGTGGAGTGAGTTAATAATGCTTGAAAAAGGCAAAATCTAAAAGTAGCAATTTAAGTATGTCATTTGTAAATATAATGGTAATGCTTCAAGTATAAATTAAAAATTGAGATTGTCTGCCTCCAGAAAAAGGAAAATGGGGAAGGTGAGAATAAGGAGAAGAACATTTTTTTGGTTACAAGTTAGACTACTTAAACTATGTGCATGCATACTTTGGTTTTAAAAAAATAATCTCTGTTAGAATCTTGACCAGAGGCAAAATGAAGATACTAATATGAATCGACTGAATTTGTTTCCTTCTAAATTAACATCTATAGTTTTAAAAGAGTTGGGGAATGTATGCTTTTATTTCAGAAATGCATCAATCTTACTCGCACAGTCTCTTAACACCTAGAATTTCTCCGGCCTCATCAGTTCCTAAAATCATATCTCCTAACATGTCTTGGACTTCAATTTCCTTATGGCAATGTTAGTTGCAGACATTTTGTTCTTAATATTATTGTTCATTATAAAGAAACAAACTGGAATTGAGGGAGCTCAATTTTCTCTGTTAATTTATTTATATCTGTAGAGGAATTATCTACTTCCCCTAACTCTGTGAATAACAAGCAAAGTATTTGATCATTCAACATTTTGAAAGCCTCATTGAAAATATTTTAAGACTCTCCCTGACTTCATGCCCTTTCTTTAATCTTTTAAACACATTTTTATCTATTCAATATTCAATCCTTTCAGAAAGTTCTGTGTAGTGGCACTGATAATTGTCTTCTTCAGTGTTCTCATATACAATTATACTTTAAAATTTTGGGTTATTTTTCTGTTGTGTGTGTGTGTGTGTGTGTGTGTGTGTGTTGTGTATGTTTACATGTGGGATTCAAATTAACCTAGATACTCCATTACGAATATTGTATTTCCTCCTTTCTCCTTTTGTAGCAGATGCTGTTTGTATTAGTCAGCTCTAGCTATTATAACAAAATTCCATAGACCGTTGGCTTAAGCAACAGACACATATTTCTCACAGTTCTAGAGACTGGGAAGTCCAAGATCCGGGTGGCAGCATAGTCAGGTTCTGATGAGGTTCTTCTTCCTGGTTTGCAAATAACTGTGTTGTTGTACTTGTTATATCCTCACATGGTGGTTCTAGAGAGCTCTAATCTCTTCATCTTATAAGTACACTCATCCCATAATGAGGCCCCAAACTCATGACTTCATCTAAACCTAATCACTTCCCAAAGGCCCCATCTCCAAAGACTATCACCTTGAAAGGGCTGTAATACATGAATTTGGGGGAGGCGGGAACACAAAGATTCATTCCATAATGGTTTTTATTTTATCTCTGGTCATTTTGTCATAATTTGATTTTTGGGAACTTCTAATATTTTGAGCTTCTTTCCTTTGAAATTCAAAGTAATCAGGCATATTCTAAGGCCAGATAGGGTAGAATTGTCACAGATATCAATTCTAGTAAATCCATCACTAAAATTATAACACCATTAGCCTTGTGGTTCTCAACATGGCTTCACATTAAAAGCACCTAGGGAGCTTTTAAAAATGGTCATGCCCTGCTCTGTCTCAGACTAATTGCATCACAGATGCCAGGGGTGGGGCTCAGGCATCAGTATAACAGCATTGAGAATCACCTATGAAAACTTTAAAATTGCTAATACTTAGATTTCATCCTTAACGATTCTAAATTAGATTTGCATAAAGTATGAGCATCAGACTGAGAGTCAAATGTTAACATTTGTTAGAAGAATCAAAGGGTGGGATTAAATTAAGCTAGGAAACAGCAGAATTGATGTTAATAATTTTATCACTTTTGTTTATATGGTTCATATGAAACCAAAGGTAAGAAAAACCCAAGTCTTCAAATGTATCTATTGTGTTCAGTATTTAATATTAAAATTACATACAAATGTAATTTAAATCACAAAATCATGTTTGGATTTGCAGTCTCCAAATTTACTCACCAAGTAGAAAGAAGAGGACTCACCAGTATTTGTCTTTTTGTCTAACTCTGCATAAGGTCTTCTTGATCCAAAGGTTCTTGAATGACACTGCCATGGAATTAACCTAGAGACATAAGGAGGATAATTCATGCTGCCAAACTGTTAGGATATAGAGTCTGTAGCATCAATTCCTAAATAATTGGTTATGTCTTCTGAACTTAGGGTTGGAGAAACTATTATGACAAATAACCAGATACTCTCTAGCTCTAGGGAGTGAAGGTTTATAACATAAAATGATAAAAATCACCTCGATTTGTTTCCCAAGAGCATCTTTTTTATCTTTAGGCTCTAGTGACATCAGAAATTCAACAAAAGTGTTTTAATAATTTACATCAATGAACTGATATGGGCAAGATTTTTTTTTTAAATCAGGTTTTAAACTATATATCTTAGTTGGATTATCTCACCCATCCTTACCTGGAACACTTAGAAGAGGAAGTTTGTTTTGAAATGGAGTTTACACCTATCTTATTTAAGGCCTGTTTCTTTTAAAGAACATTTCTGACAGACGAACAACTGATCTTAATTCTCTTGCATGTGAGAAACTCCTTTCAACCTACTTCTGCTCTGTTTTGGGAAGAAATTTTTGAAGGCCATAGTATAAAGGTGTGATGATAAATCAGTACTGAACAAAGATGGTTGAGAAGATAGAAATTTTTATCATCAAGTAGAACTGGGTGTAAAACAAAACAAATGAGATGAGAAAATAACATATCCGATAATTTCCTGGACACTTACACTCTCCCAAACTAAACCAGGAAGAAGTTGAATCCCTGAATAGACCAATAGCAGGCTCTGAAATTGAGGCAATAATTAATAGCCTACCAACCAAAAAAAGTCCAGGACCAGATGGATTCACAGCTGAATTCTACCAGAGGTACAAGGAGGAGCTGGTACCATTCCTTCTGAAACTATTCCAATCAATGA
>NW_016805500.1:422134-439433 GCF_001698545.2 Rhinopithecus bieti | reverse complement strand
GGGAGGGATTGCATTGGGAGTTATACCTGATATAAATGATGAATTGATGGGTGCTGATGAGTTGATGGGTGCAGCACACCAACATGGCACAAGTATACATATGTAACAAACCTGCACGTTATGCACATGTACCCTAGAACTTAAAGTATAATAAAAATATATAAATAAATAAATAAATAAAATCAAGTAAAATAGTGTGCAAATTAAAAAAAAAGAAAAAGAAAAAGAAAAAAAAAGAAAATAACATATCCATAGAAATATAAGTAGATATATGGGTGGTGATAAAACAAATCAGGAGTTAACCCAACTTCTTTGTAGGAATTGAAGTAAGGGAGGGTTAGAGAGAAGTTCTGATGCACTGTGAGGTATAAGGTATTGCAAGTGGAATAAGTAAGGAAAGAAATTTCAATAAATCCTACGATGGGTCATAAAGTAAATCAGTCGTCTTGAGATTTGTTCAGGAGATGCCAATAATGAGAGACATTTCTATTATGTTTTGTTGCTGATATGTGCTAGTTTTTCCAACCTTTTTAAAAACATTTGTTCATCAGTATTGAGATATACTGTAAACAATATAGTGTACAAAATACACTAGTGTACGTCTACATGTCAGTAAATTTTACATATTTATATACTAATGTAAACATGAACAAGAGCAAGATATATAACATTTCCTGAAACCCATAAAGTTACCTAGCATTCTTTCCCAGTCAGTGGTATTCTATTAAAGTTAACTGGTATACTTTGGTTGTGACTTTCTTTTACTATCAATTAGTTGGGCAAGTTCTTGTGTTTGTACAAATTTAATGATGCATTAAGTACTCTTTGTGCAGCTTCTTAAGCTCAACAAAATGTTGATACATAATCTATGTGGTTGAATGTAGAGTGCATTACTTTTACTGCTGTTTGGTAATTCATGGTTTGAAAATATCACGTATTTATTCATTTTCTTTTTGATAAATATTTGGATTGTTTACCACTCAGGACTATTGAGATTGGGGTGTTATGAAGATTTTATACAAATCTTCTTATGATCATATATTTTCATTTAAAATATTCATATATTTCTTTTAAATTGAGAGTATAATTAGAAATGGAATTTCTGTTTCAGTTGTTCTGTAATGACAACACTTAATGTAGTCAGACTTTTCATATATAGCTATTCTTTTGGGTGTTCAGTGTTATCTCACTGGGAGCTTTTATTTGCATTTTCTTGGCAATATGCAGCATTTTCCCATATGCTTATTTGGATATCTACTTTTACAAAATATCTGCTCTCATCTTATCTTTCACATATATGAAATACATATATTCATATTTATTCAATTAGATGTCTACAAGTTCTTATCAGACATTATGTATTATGAAAGCCTTTTCTCAATGTGTGAGTTGTCTTTCACGCCTTTAATTATACATTTGATTTAAAAGTTTCAATCCTATTAAAATCTAATTTATAAATTATTAGATAATTAATGTTTTGAGTCAAATTTAGTACAATTTTTTCTACACGAAGTCATGAAGATATGTTTCTATGTTTTCTTCTAGAATACTAGTTGCTTTACCTTTTGTATTTGGGCCCGTGCTCCAAATCAAATTAATTAGATGAGTGTTATAATATACAGGCAAGGTTTATTTTTAAAATTAATATTCAATTGCCACAGCATCGTTTCTTGAAAAATTACTGTGATGTTTTTGTTATAAGTTAAAGGACATTTTATTTGAGAGTCTATTTGCAGACTTCTGTTCCAGTATTATTCATATCATTGCACAAACACCCTATTATCCTAATTACTTTAATTCTATAATGAACCACAATTGGATGGTATCTGTGACTTTTCCTTTTCTAGAAGTTTATCTTGGATATGGCAAGTCCTTCAATTTTCTATATGACTTTTAAAGTATTTTATGTTTCCACATACAAAAAAAACTTGCTGGTTTGTTGCTTGGAATTATATTGAACCTATAGGTGAATTTGAAAATAATTTATCTCTTAACAATAATGGATCTTTCTAAATATGAGTAAATATGGATCTACTAATTATTATTAGTATAATAATTAATTATTATATTCTGCTTTAGTTTCTTTCAATAATTATTTGAAGTGTCCAGTTTGTAGTAATTCACATGTTTTATTAGATTTATATACAGACACAATTATGTTGATTTTTTCTTATATGATATTTTTATGTTAACTCCACTTTTGAATAGCTTTTTGGTAATATCTTGAAATGCAATTGATTTTGCATATTGACCTTCGTTCAAGTGATTATGTTAAATCCACTAGTTATTTAGAATAGCTTGATATTTGTTAGTTTTGAGTACTCTGCACATAAAATTATGTCACTTGCAAAAAAAAAAATCAGTTTACTCCTTTTCTTTGTACTTAACATTTCTTTTCTTGCCTTATGATATAGGTAACATTACCAGTGTAAGGCAAAAAAGAAGTTATCACAATAGATATCCTCATATTGAGGAAAGTTTTTAACATTTTTAACATTGAGAAGGATGTTAGTTTTAGTTTTTCTATATTTTAGATACCCTTTATCAAATTATGTGTGAGAGTTTTTGTAATACATGAGTGCAAAAGTGTTATATTCTTCTTCTGAATCCATCCAAATGAGTATGTAAATACGTACATACACATACATACTCACACACATATATGTAGTGAATTATACTCCGATTTTCAAATATTAGTCTTACCTTGTGTGTGAAATAAATCTTACTTTGTCAGATGGATTATCCTTTTAAAATAACTGGATTCAGTTTTATTTTATTTTGTTTTAGGATTTTTGCATCTAAATTCACACTGATAGGAGCTTATTATAATTGCCTTTCTCTCTCTCTCTCTCTCTCTCTCTCTCTCTCTCTCTCGTCTCTCTCTCCCTCCCTTCCTCCCTCCCTCCTTCCTTTTTTATTTTTTTGAGACAGGATCTCACTCTGTCACCGAAGCTGTAGTGCAGTAGAGTGATCATGAGTCCATTGCAGCCTCCATCTCCTTAGCTCAAGCAATCCTCCTGCCCCAGCCTCCAGTATAGCTGGAACTACAGGCATGCACAAAGACACCCTGCTAATTTTTTAAAAACATTTTTGTAGAGACAAGGTCTCACTATGTTGCTGCCCAGACTACTCTCAAACTTCTGGACTCAAGATTTCCTCCTGCCTTAGACTTCCAACATGAGCCACCACTGTGCCCAGTCTGTTTTTCTTATAATATTCTTCTCAGGCCTTAGTGTCAGGACTATACTTACCTCATAAAATAACTTGAAAATATTTCTTTCTTTTCTACTTTCTGAAAAATTTCGTGAGGATTGGTATTATTCTAACATAAATTAAACTGTGTAGTCATCTGTGCCCAAAGTTTTGAGAGAACATTTTAAATTATTGTTTGAATTCCTTCAATACATGGATTATTCAATTTTCCACATTTTTGTACCATTTTCAGCAGACAAAACTGTGTTCTGAAGAAATTTTTTCATTTCATCTGGGATGTTAAACATATTGGCAGTAAGTTATTCATAATATCATCTTATGATTTTAGAGTCTGTAGAAATTTTAGTAGTGTTTGCCTCTGCATTTTTGATATTAGGAATTAATATTCTTGTTATCTCCTTGATCAAATTTACTAGGAGTGTATCACTCTTATTAATATGATGCTCTCAGTCTCGCAAAAGTACAAATGTTCAGATATCTCACAAATTTTCACCAGTCTCTCCTTGTTAAGGTATAGGAAGGTGCGGATGCAGAATTTTATGGTAACCATTTTGGTTTATCCTAAAGTTCCTTTTTATTACAATCATCTAACTTAGAGATATAATATTTAAATTGGCCGGGCGCGGTGGCTCAAGCCTGTAATCCCAGCACTTTGGGAGGCCGAGACAGGCGGATCACGAGGTAGGGAGATCGAAATCATCCTGGCTAACACGGTGAAACCCCGTTTCTACTAAAAAGTACGAAAAACTAACTGGGTGAGGTGGTGGGTGCCTGTAGTCCCAGCTACTCGGGAGGCTGAGGCAGGAGAATGGCGTAAACCCGCGAGGCGGAGCTTGCAGTGAGCTGAGATCGCGGCACTGCACTCCAGGCTGGGTGACACAGGGAGATTCCGTCTCAAAAAAAAAAAAAAAAAAAAAGAAAAAAAATAATATTTAAATTAACTTGCATAGAATTAAACATCAAGAATTATCAGAACGTTAATATTCATTTCTAATTTGAAGTTTAAGAACTACAAAGTCAGCAGTGCTTCTCTATGGTGGATACCTATATGCATAAATAAAGCAAGCATAGAATGTGACTAAACTAGCAAACTAAAGCTATTTTGACTCATTTCTATTGTCAGAGCAACTCATTTCTCCTTTTTGTGAGGATGGAGAAATGGGCAATAGGTTGATACTGAAACATGTACTAGCAAGGAAGGAGGCCTCACAGCTTTGAAATGACTCCTAACATATTCATAATCTAATAAATTATGCAAATAAGAAAAAAGAAAATAAGAGTCAAATGTGCCCTTAAGAACTGTAGATTATTCATTTGTGTGTTTTTATATCATTTATTTAGTCACACATTCATGGAACAAATATATTTCATGAGTAAGATTGGAGAAGGTTAAAAGATAAGCTTTCTTCTGTATGTCACTAATTGGGATAATGAATTTTAAATACTTTAACAGTTTGATTTTCATATCTAAATGAATATTTTCAATTTGCAGTTTTGAGGTCCTAAAACCTAGGAAATCTCATTTCTCTAAATTTTGAAAATAACCCCGAAAGATTAGTGTGAGATAAAGAGAGAGTTTGTTTTGAGGATAACAATGCATCATAAAATTAGACTGTACTTTGAATCAGTTGCTATAATCATGTGTTAGAACATTAATTTAAATGTTCTTACATTAATTTTGAATAAGAAACACACTGCAGTGGCTATTTTATTCTTGATCTTGACCTCTTTATAAAAAAAGAAAATAAAACTATCATTTACTTAAGAGAGACTATTATTTAGCCAGATCTCAATGGAATAAATAAAGGTGCACACAAAAACTTCTTACAAAGACTGTTTTATTGGCCAGGTACAGTGCTTCATGCCTGTAATACCAGCACATTGAGAGGCCAAGGCAGGTGCATCCCTTGAGGTAAGAAGTTTGAGACCAGCCAGCCAACATGGTGAAATGTGGTCTCTACTAAAAATACAAAAATTAGCCAGGCATGGTGGCTCACACCTGTAATCCCAGCTACTCGGGAGGCTGAGGTGGGAGGCAGAGGTTACAGTGAGCCGAGATCGCACTGTTGCACTCCAACCAGGGAGACAGAGCTGGGCAACAAAGTGAGACTCTGTCTCAAAAAAAGAAAATGCATGTTTTATTGATTTTTTTATAATTATGAATTCATGATTTGTAGCTTGCCATACACTCCATGAATTCTTTAATTTTGACCGGTGGGGAGGAAGGAAAAAGGGCTAGGGGTAGGAAGAGAGAGAGGAGAGAGAAGAAAGAAGAGAAAGAGGAGAACAAGGACAGAAAAGAAAAAGCGAGGAAAAAAGTAGGGAATTACCCAGTTAGAATGTGGTCAGACTGACTCAATAGTGAAAATCATCTGATTATTTAAAGAAAAATTCAAATAGAAATGTCAATTTCAATTTAATTTAACATTTTCATACCCATACGTAGTGAAAGGATCTATTACTAAGTGTTGTCAATTGTACCGTAATCCTATAAAGATGAAGTTTAAAATCATACTAATTATGGCTCAAATTTTTTTTGAATGAAGCTACCACCAAGTCTATATTAGTTGAATTTATGTGTTGCAGTCAGCGTTTGCTTCTTACCACAATTTATCAACTCAATCCAATAGAAAACATTGAGCAATCTCTTTTCAAGGAAAAACATAAGATTTCGGCTACTCCTTGTTTTCTTGTGTTGCCTGTGATTTGTTTATCTTTATTTTTGCTACTGTTCTTTGAGATTGGTTCCAAATTCATAAAAAATATGTCCTACATGTTTGCATTTCTTCTAAGCTATTTTGAATGCCCAAGACCACTTAAGCCCAAACATACATTTTTAGGAAGTATCTTGTAGATGTCTCATTTAAAATATTTTTGTTGTAAGTTTGAATGTTTAAGGAGTGTCCTGTTGATATGGTTTGACTATATCCCTACTCAAATTTCATCTTGAATTTTAGCCCCTATAATTCCCACATGGTGTGTGAGGGATCTGGTAGGACGTAATTGAATCATGGGGGCAGGTTTTTCCTGTGCTGTTCTCATGATAGTAAGTCTCATGAGACCTGATGATTTTATAAAGGTCAGTTCCCCCTGCACAGGCTCTCTTGCCTGTTGCCATGTAAAACCTGCCTTTGCTCCTCCTCCTTCTGCCATGATTGTGAGGCCTCCACAGCCATGTGGAACAGTGAGTCCATTAAACCTATTTTTCTTTAAAAATTACCTGGTCTTGGTTATTTCTTCATGGCAGTATAGAAATGAACTAATACACTGCTATATTGCAGTTACAGGTCTTCTTCTAAATAAAGATTTGCTCTTAATTTCTCGATTTTCTTTAGTTGAGAAATAAAGATGTAAATACTCTTTCCAGTTTAGTATAAAATATCAGAAGTTAACAGTTCAGGAATGATTCCGACAATTATAATCACAACTGAAGAGCTGGTGCTGCAGTTATTAATAAATACATAAAATAAATGTATTAAAAAAACACATCTATGAATTCACAAAAGAATTTTCAGTAATTGGTGAAAATGCAATTATTTGGTAATACAAAGGAAATTCCCTGTAAATAGACCAAGGGTAGCAAAATGTTAATGTCTTTAAGGTACCATTAGAGTCACAGGGAGAATTTGATAAAATGTAGATTCTTGCTACACTCAAAACTGCCTGAATCAAAATCTCTAAGCACAATTTGGGAAACGTACTGATGCAGGATTTTCCTCATCACCTTCACCTAACTCACGGCAGGGGTGCCCCCTCTACTTGGCCTGCCACACTTGCAGTCAGTCCCTTGTGGGAGGGAACACGTGAGCAAGTGAGTAAAGTATCCAGCCAGCAGCTCTGGGCACTGACAGAGGAGCAAGCTCCATGCAAGGCCCATGACCAGACCAGGTGCGAGGATGGCTGCGACCCTGAAGCTCCAGAGTGTGTTACAGTGCTCCTTTAGTTCCACCATCCCCAGTGTGATGGATGGTGGCATGTTAGCAGCTCAGTTGGGTCCTTGTCTTGTTGCATGGGGCAGCTGTCCTCCACCAGAATGGGCAAGGACCAGTGTGGCAACCTTTTCTGGGTACCCCGACTTGGTGGGTCCTGAGCTCTTTTCCATCATCCTAAAGAAATGAGGTCACATGGACAGTTGAATGTTGGTGAAGGCAGAGAATTTTCTTGAGCGGTGAAAATGGCCCTCAGCAGAGAGGGGAGCTAGGGAGGGAACAGAAAGGACAGGTTGTCTTCCCCTATGTCACATTGTTTCCTGTCTCTTGCCTGAAGTCAGGCCATCTCCTCCTCTACTGACTGACTCTGGCTGGGGTCTTCATAGACACAGGATGGGGAGTGCGTGTGATTGGTTGGTGAGTATGAAAAAAGGTTAAAGCGAAGACATCACTCAAAGGTGGGTAAGACAGTGTAGAAAAGCAACTAGGAAAGGGTAGGTATATTTAAGTAGGTGAAAGGTGGGGATCAATCAGAGGAATGTGCACCAAACAGAAAGACAAGTTCTCAATCTGGTCGAAGGATTTAACTCGTAGCTTGGTTTTGGGGCTTTAAACTAGTCTTCAGCTTGGAGGTGGGGTTTCATTGTGTGCTTTCTCCTATCTGCCTCGGCATTTGGCTGCCTCGTGTCACTATCTATAAATATCAAGAACGTTTTTCAGGTGATTTTGTAATCCCAGCAAAATTTGAGAACATATGCTATGGAGGAAAACTTTATAGAAAAATTCTGAGGCATTACATTGTTTCTGGATTGGGGTAGAAGATAAAAAGAAATATATAGCATTTATTATAAGTCTGTTAGGTACCTTCATTGAATGATGACATTTTTTTTCTTGTGAATTTCTATATAACCCAACAACTTTACCTGGTAGATGTCAAAAATTCAATATTAAAGATGGAGACACCTGAAATTAAACATTTTGGTGTAGATTGCTATTCATAGGAAAACCCAGAACTGTAATTCATGTTCTGATTATTCTAACACTCAACTCCACCAAACTAAGGTTTTATTCACTAATATTTAAAAGTGAATATTTTAGGAATGTTTCCTCAGTGATTTTTGTATCACATCCAGGCTGTGATTGAAAATAAAGAAAACTGTCTCCAGCAATTCTGAGCAGCTCAGTCACCAGATGCTATCTAAGACCTTGATCCATTTTCCATGAGCCATTTAGGGAAAAGTATCCTTTCTTAATTAAGAAGGTTTTACACTAATACGTCAGAAGGATTGATGTAGGCTACATGCCAACCAACCATATTATCTGTTGCTCTCCTTATAATTCAATAAAACCTTGCTATTTAGACCACTGTTACGTTTATATTTAACTCTTTCTCTCTGTATCCTTCACCGCATTTTTGAGTTTGGGTCATGATTTCCATACAACATTTTGAAATTAGAGCATTTCTAATGCTCTAAACAAAACAAAACAAAAATAAAATAAAATAAAGAAAGGGAAGTTGTTGCTGCCAGACATGGTAGCTCACACCTGTAATCCCAGCACTTTGGGAGGCCAAGGCAGGTGGTTCACTTGAGGTCAGGAGTTTGAAACCAGCATGGCCAACATGGTGAAATCCGATCTCTACTAAAAATACAAAAATTAGCGAGGTGTGGTCGTGGGCGCCTGGAATCCCAGCTACTCTAGAGTCCGAGGCAAGAAAATCAATTGAACCTGGAAGGCAGAGGTTGCAATGAGCCGAGATCATGCCACTGCACTCCAGCCTGAGTGACAGAGCGAGACTCAGTCTCAAAGAAAAAAAAAGAAAACTTGTTGCCCCAAAATGGACATATTCACAAATCTTAAGAGAAAGTCTTGCTATATATATATATCTCTCTGTGTGTGTGTGTGTGTGTTTGTGTGTGTGTGTGTATACACATAAAGGAAGTCATCCAGATAAAGGATTAGATTAATTATGTACTAAATATTGTCTTTACATAGTTGGAAACTTTAAGGATGCTAGAAGATATTCATAAGTTCAGCATATAAACTCTATAAGCTTGTAAATGACTTACAAAAATATATGAAACTGAAAAGAGATACTTTGGTAGAAAACATGAAGAAAACCCTAACAATTAGAAATGAATTTTAATTAAATGCCTACAAAAGATATAAATTATCAGTGTCTAAACCTCTTGCTCATGTACCTAGTCACATTTTCAACATTGTTACTTTTTATTAATATTCAGGTAAAATAAAGACATAAACAAGACTTTATTTTATGGAAGATTATTCAACATGATCTCTGAAATTACAGTAAGTCAGCAGTCACACTCCACATACATATTGTACCATCCTGTCCTACTAGGACATTGAAAATGTATTTGTTTTGTTTTGGTTAACAGTAAAAATGATCAAATGTTTCTTGTGACTTATACAAAGAAATTTCCAAGTAAAAATCTTTCAAAATAGAAAATATATATTAATCTATAGTGGTAAGAAGAGAAAGTTGATTACAGCGGGGCATGGAGAACATTTGGAGGTGATTAAAATATTATGTGTCTTGATTGTTGTGTGAGAACAGTGTATATATTTGTCAAAACTCAATAAGTATACACTTAAAATGGGTGCAGTTCATTTTATATAAATTATACCACAATGATGTTGATAAAATGGAAGAGAACGTTAGAAAAATAAGTCAGTTCAGGAAGAAATCACAATTTCCTTTAAACTTTCCAGTCCACAAGTGAGGTTTCTGTTCAAGACATCATCAATGTCTTCAGTCTCACCATACCCTCTGCAATTATGCTCAGACCAAATGTGCATAACTCCATCTCTTATTTTACACCTACACAAACCCTCTATTTAAGAGCACCATCTCCATAACATGACTTACTCATTTCTGACTTTCTCTTTTTCCTCATAATATGCTTTCTACCTACTATCCATCCTCTCTATTTATCCATAACTACCTGTTCATAAACTTCCCATCTGACACCTTTCTTTTCCCATGAAATCTCCTTGGCCTCTTAAAAAAGAGTCTTACTTAAAACTTTAACCTTAAGATTTTATTACCACCACCCTTCTATGTCTATATTTATCTCTTTGGCTATTAATGCATGCCTCATTCCAACTGGGTTTTAACCTTCCTAATATCAGGTATGTCATTTTATAGCTATCAAATTCTCTGCCATGTTTTGCATATGATAGGTTCTCTCTCATTATCTGTTGATTTATAATCTACATGTTATAAACAGCTTTACATTATGTGGAGATAAAAGATGTCAAGGAGCCAAAGACATATTGTTTCTACTTTTGCAGATGGGGAAGGTGGATAACTACAATTAGGAACAAAAGAGAAACATAATGAATCAGTTTGATAGCAAATAATAACACAAGAAAGTATTCTTTCCTTTTCTCATATAGTTCAATGGAACAATGTGGATGAAGAATGATGGAGGAAGAGATAAGAATATTGTAATTACAGTTACCTTCAATTCCATCATATTAATTTAGAAACCCTGGCGAGTATGCTCCACAGGAGACAGAAAATGATGAATGTGGCAAATTACTGCTTCCTGTAGCAATGTGGGGGTATATCTTGAACTGATTCTTATCCATGGTCA
The DNA here is from genome assembly GCF_001698545.2 of Rhinopithecus bieti. Taxonomy (NCBI): domain Eukaryota; kingdom Metazoa; phylum Chordata; class Mammalia; order Primates; family Cercopithecidae; genus Rhinopithecus; species Rhinopithecus bieti. The sequence goes on along the minus strand of NW_016805500.1, from coordinate 428,671 downwards.
AAGCAGGACCAGCAAATTAGTGTCACCAAAGTGAAGCCTTTCCAATTTAATTATATCAGGTGGGACCATGAAATCAAAGCCATTTATTTACAAAACACAATTTATAACTTTCAGGAAATTGGCCAGAAAACTAATTCAAGAAAACAAGTGAGTCATGCACATTAGAGAATGGAAACCATAAGAAAAAAATGGATGTAGAGGATGCTCATTATTTATCATGGTCTTTATTCTCTCTCTCTCTGTCCTATCTATCTATCTATCTATCTATCTATCTATCTATCTATCGACAGCATGGGTTTGAATTGCATAGACCCACTTATATGTGGATTTTTCCCAACCAAATGGGGATCAAAAATAGAGCATTAATGGGATACAAAGCCTGCATATATGTATGGCTGACTTTGTATATGCAGGTTCTGCAGGGCAGACTGAGGGACTTGGGTATCCACAGATTTTGGTATCTGCAGGCTTCCTGGAGCCAATCTTCCACATATACCAAGGAACAACTATATATATATATATATATGTAATAAAACTGATAAAACTTGAATTATTTTTCTGGATGATTTCTTGAAAATTACAAATTGTGTTTTGAAAATAACAGGCTTTGATTTCATGATTCATAACATGATTTATAACAATAAAACCTACTAAAACTCAGTAGACATCAGGTGCAAAGGAAAGTTCATGTGAAGACATAAGAAGACATAAGAATATATACATATATATGTATGTATATATGAAGAATATATATACACACACACATAGGAAGAATATATATACTGTGTGTGTGTGCATGCACGCACGCACAAATTTGGGAGCAAATTTAAACCATATGATGAATATTTGCTGCATACCTATTATTTGCCATATATTGTATGAGGTCCTGTGCTTAAAGTTATAAATAAGACATTGCTGCTTTCCTCAAGCAAAGTTAGAGTGTAATTCAAAAAAAATAAATGGGAAATTTTAACAGAGGGTGGAAAATCTAATGATGCCAGTAAGCACAGTGATATGAGAGCACACAGAAGAGTCTGGAGTAGAAGTGGGGTATCAGGGAGGTCACCCTCCACGTGGGTAACATATGAATTTTGTGTCTGATGGAAAACAGAGTGAGGGATGATGGGAAACCCCTTTAATTATATCAGGTGGAATCATGAAATCGAAGCCAGTTATTTACAAAACACAATTTATAACTTTCAGGGAATTGACCAGAAAAATAATTCAAGGAAGCAAATGAGTTATACACTTTAGAGAATGGAAACCATAAGAAAAAAGTGTATGCAGAGGATGCACATTATTTATCATGATCTTTATTTTCTCTCTCTCCTGTCTATCTATCTATCTATCTATCTATCTATCTATCTATCTATCTATCCATCCATCCATCATTGACAGCATGGATTTGAGCTGCATGAACCCACTTATATGTGCATTTTTCCATACCCTTTTACCCAGAGGGAAAAGTAAGTGTGGCAGAATGGGATCACATGATATACTTATTTAACCCTCTTATACATAAACCTCTTTTGATTTCCTGATATAAACTGAGCTAAACTAGTTTAAGCTTGGTGCAGTTGCAATTCCTGCTTATTTTCTTTTAGTTCAATGACAAGCACTTCTATGAAAAAGTTACTCCAATTCAAATGCAACAATACTGTGATGGCAAAATCAGGAAATTTTTCTGGATGGGTCAGATAGCAGATTCCTCCATAAGCAGCTAACTCCAACAATCTATTTCATCAACTTCTAGTTGCATGTATATTATCTTTTCCTTAGAAATGGATTTTGAGTCTTTGTAGTAGAATAATTTATAATCCTTTGGGTATATACCCAGTAGTGGGATGGCTGGGTCATATGGTACATCTAGTTCTAGATCCTTGAGGAATGGCCATACTGTTTTCCATAATGGTTGAAGTAGTTTACAATCCCACCAACAGTGTAAAAGTGTTCCTATTTCTCCACATCCTCTCCAACAACTGTTGTTTCCTGATTTTTTAATGATTGCCATTCTAACTGGTGTGAAATGGTATCTCATTGTGGTTTTGATTTGCATTTCTCTGATGGCGAATGATGATGAGCATTTTTTCATGTGTCTGTTGGCTGTATGAATGTCTTCTTTTGAGAAATGTCTGTTCATATCCTTTCCCCACTTTTGATGGGGTTGTTTGTTTTTTTCTTGTATATTTGTTTGAGTTCTTTCACTATTCACAATAGCAAAGACTTGGAATCCCAAATGTCCATCTGTTGACAGGAGCTGGGATTAAAGAAAATGTTGGCACATATACCACCAAGGGAATACTATGCCAGGCCATAAAAAAGGATGAGTTTGCATCCTTTGTAGGGACATGGGATGCAGCTAAACCATCATTCTAAAGCAAACTATCACAAGAACAGAAAACCAAAACCCACCGCATGTTCTCACTCATGTAGGTGGGAACTGAACAATGAGGATCCACTTGGGACTCGGGAGGGAACATCACACCACTGGGCCTATCATGAGGAGGGGGGAGGGGGAGGGATTGCCTTGGGGAGTATACATGATATAAATGACGCATTGATGGGGTGCTGACGAGTTGATGGGTGCAGCACACCAACATGGCAACAAAATACATATTTAACACAACCTGCACATTATGCACATGTACCCTACAACTTAAAATATAATAAAAAAATGAAAAAAAAAAAAAAAAGGAAATGGATTTTGAGAGAATGAGTTCAGGAGTTCCAATTCAAGATGGCAACGTGAAGAGATCCATGGATATTCTCCCTGATAAAACTGATGAAAATCATTTTCAAAACCAAACATTTGTTTGAAGTCTATGGAAACAATTCTATGAGAATATAGTGAATGAAGGAGCATTTATTCTTCAAGAAAGCTTACTTCAAGAATAACCTTTAAGCATAACTATAAAAGCTACTAAAATTCAGTAGAAATCAGGTGCAAAGGAAAGTCCGTGTGAAGACATAGGAATAATATGGCCACCTACAAGCCAAGCAGAAAAGATTGAGAACACAGGACTCCCTCTTCCCCAGATCCCAGTCAGAGGGAAACCATATTTTTATAAAATGGGGATGTCAGTATTTCTCATCCTTTCCCCAGGTGCCAGTTGCAGAGGATAACTTCTTAGCAAGTATAGCCAAGAGAGGGGTTCTCTTTTCTGCTCAGTCCCCAGTGATAAAATGGAAGCTCTATTTTAGGTGCAACACATTGAGAATATTGGGGTTCTCATTCCCATACTGTAGACTGTTTGCAAAGCTGAGATTCCTTGTTAGGAGAAGCAGTACAAGAAGTCTGTAAAGCAGTCTAAATTTGGCTTATGAAGACTAGACTACAGTTGCCTTCCACTCTACAGAGTACCAGCTCAATACATTACATTGAATAGGAGAAAATATTTGCAAATTGTATATCTTATAAGGAACCTATATCTAAAATATAAAAATAATTCTTACAAATCAACGCGATCCCGTTTAAGAAGAGTCAACTGAAGAGACGTTTCTCTATAGAAGATATGCAAATAGCCAATATGCACATGAAAAGATGCTTGACATGCTAAGGCATCGGTATAAATCAAAACAACAATGAAGTACCAGTCAACACCTAGTAAAACTAGTAAGGTAACAAGTTTTGTCAAGGATGTGAAAAAATCATAATCCTCATACTGTTTTGGTGGGAACATAAGATGGTAGAGCCACTTGTTCTTATAAATTCCTCTAAAAAGTAAGCACAGAATTACCATTTGACCAAGCAATTATAAGCCTGCCTATATACCTCAGAAAAAGGAAAACATATCTCTACCAAGAAAAGGACTCATACATGAATGTTCACAGTAGCATTGTTAACAATACCCAAAAAGTTGAAACAGTCCAAATAGCTATTATGTGAGTAATGTTTAAATACAATCTGATACATCCATACAATAGATGCAGTGTAAATACTATCACTTAACTAAAAGGAATGTAATGCTGATACATGTTGCATCATGGATGAAACTTGAAAACATTATGCCAAGTGACAGAAACCATTCTATACAAGACCATGTATTACATGATTTCATTTATGTGAAATTTCCACCATAGGCAAATATATAAAGACAGAAAGGGTATTAATGATTGCTTAGGGATTGGGAGAATGAGGAAATTTGGGGTAGTAGCTGAAAGACATGGATATTTTTCTGAGGTAATGAAATGTTCTTAAATTACTTGTGAATATACTAGAAATGATTGAATTGTTCACTTTCTGGGATGACATTTATGGTGTGTGAGTTATATCTCAATAGAGTTGTTACTAAAAAAAAAAAAAGAAAAAATCAGTTCAGGGAATGTTTCTTACAAGCTTCCTAGGATAATAAAGAAACATGGCTACATGTCTTCTTCAAACAAAAGTTTACAGAGAACAACAGAACATCAAAAGCGACCTTGGGGAAAATCTTCGACAGAATAGCAAGATTAATGCATAGCCCACATACTTCTCTCTTGAGAGAGACAGCGCAGTGGAGTTTCTAGAGTTTTGTAGATTACTATGGAATAATATGTAACTTTTTAATCTTAGTTTTCTTCATGACTTATCCCCTAGATTAGTACTACCTCCCTGTAGTTTTTTCAATAAATAGCTGTTACATTTTTTTACATGGATTCAATTTTATACTTTGGGGTTGTATTTGGCAAACTAATCTTAAACTGTCGCATGTTTTAGCACTACTGTGCATGCATGATCAGCATGGATCTAAAGTCATATATGACTCATGTGACAGCACCCAGGCTTATCCCATTCAGTGAGACAGGCCATTGCACTTGGCGTTCGAATAACGTCAAAGTGCTAATAAGGTTACTATGTGCTTATCTTCAACTATGTGTCAGACCTCTGAACCTGTGTTTTTCTTTGTTGTTTGTTGTTGTTGTTGTTGTTGAGACGGAATCTCGCTCTGTCGCCCAGGCTGGAGTGCAGTGGCAGGATCTCCGTTCACTGCAAGCTCTGCCTCCCGGGTTCACGCCATTCTCCTGCCTCAGCCTCCCGAGTAGCTGGGACTACAGGCGCCTGTTACCACGCCCGTCTAATTTTTTTATTTATTTATTTTTATTTATTTATTTTTTTATTTTTAGTAGAGACGGGGTTTCACCGTGTTAGCCAGAATGGTCTCGATCTCCTGACCTCATGATCCGCCTGTATTGGCTTCCCAAAGTGCTAGGATTACAGGCATGAGCCACGGCGCCCGGCAAGCCTGTGTTTTTCATTTATTGACATTCAGGTAGTCCATGGGCTATCACTCCAGGACACTGTCTTCTGTTCCATGATATTTCTACTGCACCTACAGTGGTTTCTCTGAGAATCTACAGAGTTCTAGAATGGCACATATGCCCTTTTTACACTGTTAGTTTTCGTCCATCAAATATTTATATTCTATAATGCACTAAAAACTATCTTAAGGTGCCTGGACTACATTACAAACAAAATAGAACCCTGTCATCTTGAATCTTATATATACTTCCGCAGAAGTATAGTGCACTGTATTCTCTCTGAATTCATGCAATAATAGAACTTCAACTGCCCTTTGAACTAGAATTGACTTTCTTCCTCATCAAATCTAGACTGGACTATAGGCAACAATGAAACTTGTGCTTTACTTATCCTTTATCAGTCTGCATTCACATGTTAGAGACTATTGATTTACAGCAAAACAAAATTGCTGGTTTTGTCTATACTCAATAAAAAAGAAAAGGTCTTTTTAGTTTGTAACCCATAGAAAGGTTTAATTGTCTCCTTTTCAAGGCGGGGTCTTTTCCTGTTATGTGCCTGCATTGAAGAAGATTAGAAGTCTTATATTTGTATTTGGCCCATTGTCTACTTCCCAGGCTATATGGATTGGAAGGAAAAAAAAAAAAAAAACACTGACATCTCAGTTTATTTTGACTTAAACAGTGGGAGGTTTGTTATCTCTAACCAACTCGATAAAATAGCACAAGTGAGTACTTCTGGGACAAGAATAGATAAGTTGTGCTGGGTTCTGATAGTCTCTCAGCCATTTCCTGAGTAGTCTCAGGTTTGGGTCAGTGTGATCCAAACTTCAGAGTCTATTAAACCAAGCGAAATCAAAGGCAGATGTACATTGGGAACGACACAGAAATATCTCAACAGTAAAAACTGAATTCAGTTTATTTCTGTCATCTTTACAGTTTCTGTATAATTAAAATATTATCACTTAAAAATTACCTTTGGCCACTTACTTCCTAGGCAGTCCATTTGATTCCCCAGTTAAAATGTGATCTACTTACTTCTCCAACTATAAGTTAAATTACTGGAATGTATATACACACACACACACACAATTTTTATTTTCACACACTGTATAAATATATTATTCATTAAATTCATTATTCAAATATTCATTTAAATTAATTGAATATCATTATTAAATATAATAAATATATATTTCATTCTGTGAGTGTGATATATGTATTTATATATAATATAAACATGTTTATATATTTATATTTAAATATATACATATAAACATATTTATGTTTATATTTAAATAT
>NW_016805500.1:412445-421795 GCF_001698545.2 Rhinopithecus bieti | reverse complement strand
TAAATATGAACTATAATATATATAAAAATATATAAATATTAACATATATTCTATCACAATAACAGAATGAAAGACAAAATCACATTATTATCTCAATAGGTGAAGAAAAGACATAACAAAATCCAACTTCAAAACTCCACAAAACAGGTAGAGAAAAACTTAACACAGTAAAGGACATAAATGAAAAGATAGCTACCATCATAATCAAGGGAAAGTATTAAAAGTTTTTTCTCTAAGAATGGATACAGTGAGAACTCAAGGACTCTGCCAAGCCCCAGGGAGGGTATTAATCTTTTCATAAGAAATCCGTCCCCATGACCCAAACACCTCCCATTTGGACCCACGTCCAACATTAGGAATCATACTGAAACATGAGATTTGGTGGAGAAAAATAAACCTTATCCAAACTATAGCACACCCCCACCCCAGACATACTATGTAAGCTCTGACTTCCATAATTTTGTGTCTCCTCCTGTCTGCTGTTAAGCCTCATGGCATGCATTGGTAGTGGCAGCCCCTCATCATGTTACCCCATCTAGAATTGGGTCTTGTGGAGCCAGTGCTGTTAAGTTGCTCTGACCCAGAAGTCTGATGATTTCATTTCTATACATATATAATTGTGGCACGCTAACTTGTCAGCTTACAAGTTGGTAACATCTTAGACTTTTCACAATTTTGGACTTCATATTTATTTGAATGGCTCCATGTAGTCAGTAGCCTTGCCACTGTACTTTTTTTAAGTAAAAGTTTTGTTGATAGTATAATAGAATCTTGTGGAAATCAGAGTATTTGTAAATTTTACAGCAAAAGGTATTCTTTTTTTGTTCTCTAAATCAACCTTCTCAAGGAACAAATAAGGAATGGTAGCCAATAATATTTAAATGACTATTCAGGACAAATAATCTTAGGGTCTAATGAAATCTTCAAGAAAAATAGCTAGAAATCCTCTAGTGAGATCCACTTCTTTCTTTCCTGACTCATACATTCTGGTACATTCTGTAGGTTATTTTGTTTTCCAGTCTTTCTCTCAAGGATACATCTCTCAAGGATCTCTCAAGGATGCATCTTCCAGTAAGATTTCAACTCCAATACAGAAATGCATTCATCTAGTTTTGTTGTTTGATTAATATTTATTTTTCTTTCATTTCTCCCTGCTTATTTTTCCCCCTTCCAGCTGCCGTATTGTCACTGCCTGGGGATCTTACTGCCAGTCCATCTGTGTCCCAGCCACAGTAACTTGGACAATTAATCTTGGCCTCAAAAACATGAGCATCCTGTAATAATATTTGGAGGATGTCATAATGTGCAATTCTGTGGGAATGAGGCTTTGAAAGAACTCCAATTCCCTTCTCCCCACCGCCACCGTAGTTCAGCAGTTTCTAGGATGCTGGTTTTTACTGTGATTGTTTATGTTGCTCTTCAAGGCTATCTTGAAGCTGGAAGGAGAGTATCAAAGGGATAGGGCAAGTTAAAATATCTCAAAGAACACTGCTCTTAATGAGCTTCATTCATTTTTCTAGAATAAATGCTCCCCTGATTGTTTTCCTCTGAAAAAAAGTATCCTGAAGAGTTTGGTTAATTCTCAAAGTTTTGAAAGAGTAGATTTTGAAAGTATATTCCAGTTTTCTCCTTGCTTTTATGGAGGGCAGAGTTTTCAGAAGTCCTTACTCTGTTATTTTGGTTGATGGCCACTTAAAGTTGTTTTGATTTATAGAGGTCTCTGCTCTTAATGTGTAGATATATGTAAGAAATATATATTACATCCAATCTGGAATATAGTGTTTATTCATTCTATAAATAGTGATTCAGGATGCTTTTATTTCAAGTCTCTCTACTAGATACTGAGATTTACAAAGCTGACGTATGTCCTCTTGACCTAAAAGAGCTTACAACTTTTGAGGGATACAGGTAAAATAGACAATTCCATTTCAACGTAATCATTAACAAAAACAAAAACACCAGTATCATGGAAAAGGAAGAATCTTGTGAATTAGGATGTTATGAGATATGTTATCAATGGTGTGTGTGTGTGTGTGTAACTGTGAGGGGAGTGGATATTCTAGAAAGAAAATTACCAGAATCCATCAAGAGGGAATGTGTATAATTTTACTATAAGCAGCAGAGAATAACACTTAAAAGCACAAACTCTGGGGATAGACTCCTAGGTTCAAACCCTGGCTTTGCTGTTTCTAAGCCATGAATTTGAGCAAATCACATAATGTCTTTGAATCTTTTTCCTCTTTGGTAGATGGAGTTCCTACAAGTAATTCATAGAGCTGCTGAGGATTAAATAAGTTAACATTCTTGGCATACAACCGTGCCTGGTAATGGTGTTATAGAAATAGTTATCATTTACATATAGAAAATACAAAAAAGAAAAATTTACAATATAAACTATAGTAAAGTAAAACTTAACAAAATATTGTCAATTGGTGAGAGCTCCCAGGAGAAACAATGATTCTCAGTGTTGCAGGGAAGTCAGATACCTCTCAGAGTGTATGCAAATCTCTGGTCAAAAGCATAAATCCATGATCATCTGGAGACCTCAGTGTAAAAAGGTGGAGAGACACAGTCCAAAGTTACATAAATTTTGGCATTTTCAACATACTCTATTAGCCTCCCTAACCTCTGAACAGTCTGTAGAACTATAGTGTCCTTTTTATCCAGATAATCAGTATTATGTCAGGAGTCAAACTTTTAACTTTCAACTATACACTTAAGATCCCAATAAGATGAGTTAAGGGTTTGCCCTAGGGAGTCTAGAAAGCCCAAAAAGCTCATTGCTAACATGCATTAAACGACATACTATTCCTCAAATTTACTTTTGGACTAAAACCTCTTCAATCGTAGAAGGCCCAGGAAAGGTATGGCCCCTTCAGTCATGGTGACTCTAAGTTGTTGACTTGGCAAATAACTTATCTTGGACTGTGGGCAGAGAAATGTTTGACAGGGCAATGGCCTGATGCCATTTCTCTCCCAACATTTTTTTTTTCTTTTTCAGCTAGGGTTTTGAGACAGCAAGTCACAATACAGGAGAGAGATGAATTCCTTCATAAAAACAAATAGCAGTACTGAAACCTTAAATTTGGTTTGTGTCTTAGGGGAGCCTCAGACTTCTTTTTTTTCCAGTTAGAAAACAATCTGATGGAGTGAGGTGAAATGCTAGAAATAAAGAGGCAATGCATGATGGGTCTGGATTATGAATAAATATATATTTTCATTTTGGTTCTCTGTGGTGAAAGAATATAGGTCCAGAATATAGGGTATCACTTGGGTCAGCTGTAAATGATGTATGAAATGAAAAATTCTCAGGGGCATGGCTCTGCAAACACTGTCATGCTAGGCCATTCACAGCTGTGTTAAGCTTAAAGAGCCCAGAAAATCTAGGACTTTTTTCTTTCGGCCAAAAGGACAGTTTGCAGGTATGCATAGGAAAGTACAAAATACAAATATGCAAACACAAAATAATTCTTGAAGATTAATTTTAAAATGTTCATTCACAAAGCAATTAGAAGAATATTTTTTCTTCCAGAATGTGTTCTTTTACATATATCTTATTTGCAATTGCCAAGAACGTAGAGAAAATGTTTAAAGTATATTTTTAATATATCGGTTTGCAACAGACACCAAAATGTAAGCAAAAATGAAACGAAAAGATGCAATTGCATCATTGTTTATCTGGAGTAGTTGTTGAGGACAGAGTGTTAAGGAAGCCAAGCCCAAGGTTTAACCCCATGCAGTGTTGTTAAGAGCTCTTGGTTTTCTTATCATATCATACTTGGCCCTGCATATGGGGATGGTCTCAAAGTACACTGTGGGAGAGCAGGACTAGGTCAACAGAAGGTTGACAGTCTCTGAGGGTGAACTGGTCATTAAAAAGAGCCTAGCATCTCCCTTCCCTCTCTCTCTCTTCCTTTCTCACCGTGTAGTGCACATCTGGCTTCACTTTGCCTTCCTCCAGGAGTCGAGGCAACCTGAGGCCCTCCCGAGATGCAGGCGCCCAAACTGAGTCCTCCAGAATTGTGACACAAATAAACCTTTTTTTTTTCTTTACAAATTACCCAGGCTCAGGTTTTCCCTTATACCAACACAAAATAGACTAAGACAGAGAGAGGGAGCAATATATATTTTTACTATGAAATCCTCTGCAATGAGAGGGCGAGGTTGTTACATGTATTGCATCTGGGATGTAAGCAAAGGGTTCTTGGAAGATAAGTATTTAAATACTCCTAACCTCCAAGGTGTGTGATGGTTAATATTAGGTGTCAACTTAATAGGAGTGAGGGATGCCTCAATGCCTGGTGAAGCATTCTTTCTGGGTGTATCTGTGAGGGTGTTTCCAGAAGAGACTGGCATGCAAGTCAATGGACTGGGAAAGGAAGCCTTGCCCTCAATATGAGAGGGCATCATTGAGTCAGCTGTGGGTGCTGCTAGAACAAAGCAGATGGAAGAAAGGGGATATTCAGCTTACATGGCTTTTTCTTTTCTCTCTCTCTCTCTCTCTCTCTCTCTCTCTCTCTCTCTTTCTTTTCCTTGTGTAGCAGGAGCAGAAGGCCTTTTCTCCTCCTGCCTGTAGACTTCTCCTCCTGCCTGTAGACATCAGATTCCAGCTACTTCAGCCTTTGGGACTCTGGTGGAACTTGTACCAGTGCCCTCCCAGGGTATCTTAGGCCACCATCAGTTTTCCTGGTTTTAAGGCTTTCTAACTTAGACTGAGTAACAGCATCACTTTTCCTGGGAGCCATGCTACTAGCTTTTCTTATTCCCCAGGCTGCAGACAGCCTATCGTGGAATTTTGTCTTTGTAATTGTGTTAGCCAGTTCTCCCTAATACATTCCTAATTTCATGTTTTTGTATACCTATATATACATACATACATGTATTCATATGTATGTATGTGTATATATATGCTAATATATATGTATGTATATGTGTACACATGTTAATACATATGCATGTATATGTATGCACACACGAATACATATGTATGTATATGTATACACACACACATATACATACATCCTATTGGTTCCGTCCCCCTGGAGAATCTTGACTAATATAGCATGTTTATTATTCAAAAGTCCTTTAAGTCAGGTTACTAGTGTTCTTTATCAGAAAGTCGAGGCCTTTCAAAAATGTGAAAATATTCATGGAGAAGGGATGAGAGATGTTGATTGTTGAGTACAAATATACAGTTTGATAGAATAAACAAGATCTATTTGATAGATCTGTAGTGTGACAATAATTTACAATAATCTATTGTTTATTTTGAAATAGAAGAGAATAATTTTAATGTTTCTAGCATTAAAAATATTTAAAGTGATAGATATACCAATTACCCTGATTTAATCTTTACAAATCATATGAATGTATTAAATTTTACGTAACCCCAAATATATACATCTATTATGTATCAATTTAAAAACTATGCATTGATTGTTTTCTCAGGGAAATAACACTAATATGCTCTTTAAAATAATAAGGCTGGACAATATAGCAACGTCTGGTCTCTACAAAAACATTTTTTTGAAATTAGCCAGGCATAGTGGTGTGCACCTGTAGTCCCAGCTACTCAGTGGGTGGAGACGGGAAGATCACTGAAGGCCAAAAGTTTGAGGTTGCTGTGAGCTGTGATCACACCACTGTACTCCAGCCTTTGCTCTGTTGCCCAGGCTGGTGAAGAGTCATTAAAATGTAAGTTATAGAGGTATTAGTCTTGTTCCTACATACATATCAATGGAATACCGAAACTTAGTATTTTGCTAGGAAACACAGAATAACAAAATAAAACATAATATTAATGGAATGCAAATACTGCCAATATCTCAGAAATTATTTTGTGTAACATGTTTCTGAAACATTTTGCATGTAAATCTAGCTGACTTTTTTCATATCTGGTGTAGAATGACACATGGCTGTTTTCTTGTGTGTGTTTTTTTTTTTGTCTTAATGAGTATCCAGTATTATGTCGTATTATATCTGATCTCTGTTCCTAATTGGGTGTACTTTCCTCTGTCCCCCTGTCCTAGTGGTTCTTCATTGTGTTGCAAATAAAAACATGCAACATATCTTTGGAAAGTCAGCAGATCTAACCCAGACTCATTGGTATAGATCCTGTGCAGCTGATATTATTATTAATGATCAGATCAATGTAATTGATGAAGCTGGAGTACTGCTTCTTGCCTCTAACTTTAATAATGTATCTGGAGATATTCTGATCCATCTATTTCACATTCCCAGTGTTCTTTTTCAATGCACACATTGAAAATGCATGAATTTTCTGTTGATTGATTTAAACGTCTTTTTGGCTGTTGCTGAATAGTGCGTGACCTTTTCCAAAGTCTTAGTACCTACCACCTCAGAGCAGATGATAATGATGTCATTGCCATGTCACTGGCACACTCCTATCTTTCTGTTTGTCCGTCTGGAAATCAGACATCGCTTTCTTCCAGTTTTTGAGTTACGAGGCAGTTTTTGAGAAAACACTGTTCAGTCTTATTTTCATGAATCATTCATGTTGCCTTGATTCCTTTCTCCTTCAAAGCTGTCAGCTGCTTGATGCTGGTGAAGAGTCATTGAAACATAAGTGACAGCGGTATTAGGCTTGTTCCTAGAGTATTAGCAGTATTAATCCCTAGACTCGCTCCCAAGTCAAGCCCTGTGTTTATAGAAAGTAATGATTTTGCTTGGTAGGATTCAAATCAAGCCAAATAGCCAAGTTAAGTTATCAGTCGCCAAATTTTATACTCACATTTAATTAGTTTTCTCTGCAGGGATTGATTAAATCCTTGATGCCCAAAATACTCATGGACTTGTCAAAAGTGTACAGCTTTTGTTAGGGTGTATATAATTTGAATTTTAAACTTATTTTGGTAGCAAAAGACATCATTCCTGTTAAATTTTTTCATTCCCTCGAGATGGCTATTACCATCAAATTGAAAGCCAGAAAAGACTTTTGAACTGTCCCTTCTAAATGAATTTGTGATTAAGCTATGATGTACATCTGGAAAGTTTTCCAAAAGCATCCTCTTCCTTTAATACAGAACACATTCATTTAAAATAAGAACATCCCAAACTTAGTTCAGTTTTTTTAAGTGAGCCCAAGGTCTAGCTTCTTTTGAGATGCATGATGGTTGGTTTCATTTACAATGAAGTTAATTGTGTCTTCATCTGAAAATAATATAAATGGTCTCATTGTACTCAGATTTTGACTATGAAGTTATAAAATTTGAGAGTCTCATGTGGACCACTTTGAAAAATCCTGTCTGATGTCACTTTCCATTAATTTCTGCAGAAGAACTCTTAACTTCTTTGCCTTCTTCCTGGCAGGTTCTATCTCTGGGTCAGAGATGCTGCCACCTGGACTGTAATCCTCTGAATCATGTTTCTGGGCAAGTTGTTTTTCTTGCCTCTCCTCCTCAGTCTTCAACATTATTATCCCTGTGATGTAGTCTGGGATGGAGGGTGGGAGCGACGTAGGTGGACTGATTCCATGACTTGGGGCCCCTTCTTCCAGTGCACGCAGAACATCTTCCAGTTTCACAAGGCATGCCACAAGATGTGGCAAGACTCTCAGATGATAAGTCCCTGAAATATAGGTTACAAGTTAACGGGAAAAGAGAGATGAGCCAAAACTGGGGAAAGTTAATATTATGTGTTAACAGATAGGGCCTCAAGAAGGGCTTGTCTTCTGAAAGGTTATCAGATTGTCTGCAAAGCAGCCATTTATCCCCTTGGCTGCTGCTGAGTTGAAGTTCCCTTGAGAGATTCAAAATTCAAGGCAGGACAACTCAAGACAAATGCATACATGCAAATGGAAGCTGCAAGACAGTGAAAATCTGACTGTGGATGAATATAGTGACAGTTTCTACTATGTCCACTTTCATCATTAGTTTGGGTGAAACACTGGATCAGGATGGATTGTGACATATGTTCAGCTCATGGAAACACTAGGCTACTTGCATATTTATTATTTCTCAAAAGCCTTCATTCTTCTTAAAAAGCTGGCATAAAGCCCATCTTGCTTGCCCAAAAAGTATCCACCCATAGAATATAGTGAGCTTACATGGAGAGTAAAGTGCAAAATCAGCTCCTTAAGAGTAAAGTTATGGCTGTTGGCCAAGGGAGTCTGATCTATGAAGAGGATGATCAAATCCAAGGCATATTCTGTTATTTAAATTTTTTTCTCTCTCTCTTTCTCTTTCATTATCTATCTATCTATCTATCTATCTATCTATCTATCTATTATCTCCCTTATTGAATTATGATTTGTCATTTTGGTTCTAAAATTTTCATTTATATAAAATTGGGCATTGGTCTGTTTTCTAATATCTCAAATTTGAACAGAGAAAACTAATGAAATTTCAGGCTATACTCAGTATTAATTCCAGAAATTATCATATTAGATATTACATGGTTTGGGCTATTTTTAATAAACATAACAGATAAAGATAAAGGCTTTATATTTTATAATATGTTTGATATTATTTGAAATAGTTTGCAATGACTTCTCATATTTTCCACACTAAATGGTAGACCCTAAACAAAAGTAAAATTTTAAAGAGTTTGTTTTACCATCTCACAATAAAAGAGACTGATTGGCCCTCACAGATTTCTTCCTTTTTCCTACAGAAACAAAATTTCATGATAAATCTACTATCCTTCTTGACTGAAGGGAAAAAAAAAATGTCATTGATTATTTTCAAGCACGTACTAGGAAGATCACTGCAAAGAGAAGTGTAAGAACACTAAGGGACATTAAAAGACATCTTGCCCTGAAAAAGCTGAGGATCCACTCGTAGACAGAAAGCGTATATGCATGAAAAGTAGCAAACAATACAATACACATCACATGAGGAGTTATAATAATCCTGATACAAGCACACAGAAAGGAGACACATGAGGAGCGGGGATGGGGCAAGACCTTGGATCCGGTTTTTCCATGCCTAAGGAAGGCTTTCAACAATTCTCTAACAGGAATTATTGGGACGGAAATATTCTGCATTGGTTTTAAAAATCCCCAAAAGACCTCTCTCCTCCTTTCTCTTTCATCATCTCCAATGACACTCCCGAAAATGAATCACGTCTCTCCATATGCTAAAAAAAGGTCAATGCCAGAGAGTTACAGCAAATGACAGGTTTACCTGGAGGCAGATGCTATGACAGAGCCAGGGATTACTGGCTGCTGTGGTCTTCCTAGTCCCAGCACCTGCATTAATTATAGTGGTGGGGGTGTGGTCTGGACAGAGCACCTGACAGCCTCCTGGCAAGCAAACTGTCATCCCAGGAGGACTGACATTTTCAAATGGAGGAGTGGGAGGAGAATAGCTCAGCTTCCAAATGAAAAAAAA
>NW_016805500.1:406129-411912 GCF_001698545.2 Rhinopithecus bieti | reverse complement strand
AAAAAAAAAAAAAAAAAAAAAAAAAAAAAAAAAAAAAAAATCAATGTAGGGTAAACAAAAGGAATATGCACAAGTGGAAAGTCTCTTCCTTCCATCCTCCCTTTCTTCCTTCCCTTCTTCCCTCTCTCTCTTCCTCCTTCCCTCTTTTCTACCCACTCTCTTCTTTCCTTTCTTCCTACATTCCTCCCTACCTCTTTCCCCTTTTCTCCCTTCCTTCCTTCCTAAAGTTAATTTTTAAATCTCTCAACAATCCATAGGTAGAGGGGAGAAAGGCATTTTCTAGGCATTTCATTATTTCAGATACAGCAGCTTCTCTTAGACCCCAAGGTCCTCCTTCAGCTTCAATCAAGCTGACCAAGAAACAAAGGTAAAGAAAACTGAACATTTTTGAAGGTCAGCAAGGCCTATTAGCCAGGCACTAAGACATCAGCGGCTGTTTAAATACATTTCTGAAAGCCAGGAGCTCCTTCCCTCACATGAGGCCACAAAGATCTTTGAATTCCATGGGAAAAGAAATCCTTATTTCAAAAATAAACTTTGAAGTTGTTTGAAGATGAAAGAGGAGACTTGCCTCTGAGCCAGCGTTGAAGCAGTGGGGAGGGACAGTACCTTCGGAAAACCTTATTAGAAAACTTTATTAGAATATGCTTCAGAAAACCTTATTAGAATTTAAAAGGACTGTGCAAACAGATGCCCTGTGGCTCTGTCCCACTGAAAGTATGTGACAGGGTTTTAAGAGCATAACTACAACTAAGTCTGAAGCTGACAACTATCAAAGTTTTATTATATGATTATGCAAAATGATTTCTCATTCAACAGAGATTGAAAAGCAATGATTTTCAAAACTTACCTGTGAAATTTATTCACTCCCATCTCATTTAATATTAGAGAAAAAATAAGAGAAGTACGTTTAGCATTTCCATTCTACACCAACACAATGCAAATAATTTTCCATTTTAGTATGTCACGATGCCTGTAAGTACCAAATGGAACAATCCTAATTTATAAAATGACAAGCAGAAAACTATGCATTTTGCAATCAGTTACTTTAGGAATCATTATAAAAACTGTCATATAAGATCCCATGAATTAAGCACTATTTACTGTATTATGGAATACATATAGATATATATTTATAATATAAAATATATAAATATACACACATATACATATAACCTCTTCATACCAATCTTACAAGGTACATGTTATTAACCTTATTACACAAATGAAAAAATTGTGATTCAGAGAGACAATTTCTTTCAATGTATTCAGCTATAGTCAGCTATAACGTAGCTATAATCATGTGTAAAGAAGCTAGGATTTTAATCCGGAATAAAAAGTGCAAGTTATTTCCATTCACTTTACCCTTAACTGTCATACTAATGCTAGCAGATTAAAAATTTGAATTGACTAAAGATAAAGATGAATATAGTGACAGTTTCTACTACATCCACTTTCATCTTTAGTGAATGTTCTGAGCTATCAAAATACTAAACCAGTCCTAGTGTTAAGGATTATCATGGGCAGAACTGAAATATTACCATTTCTCACCAATCTAGGCATTGTTACATGGCACCAATATGACCACTGAGAGCTACCAGGTAGAAAATGGGGATATGTTTAGATTGAGCGTAAGAGGTTAGGATTGATTGATTTTTTTTTTAATGCTTCCTTTCAGTCCACCCTCCTCTATACTTCCATCAAGTCATTTCAAATCCATCTTTTGGTCAGTAGCATGTGGTTAGTTCTTGCACCATGCTGAATGCAAGGTTCCCTTTGAAGAATTTAGGATTTTTATATTATGAATATATATATGCATATGTATTCCATAATAAATAGTAAGTGCTCAGTCAGTTGGATCTTATATGAAAGTTAAAAAAAATGATTCCTAAAGTAATTGATTGCAAAATGCATAGTTTTCTGTTTGTCACTTTATAAGTTAGGATGGATCCATTTGGTACTTACAGGCAAAAATACACAAGCATATACACAAAAGTATATCAGACCTCCCTCTTCTTGATACCAGGATTGATTATATTAACTTTCATCCTACAACCAACCATGCATTTTACTAACGTAAGAGGTTAGGTATTTTGTGTATAGTCAACAAACCATTTGGGTGACAGACTTTTTCTTTCTACTTTTATGTAATATGAAATAGCCTTGCAATAAACACTTTTAGGACAATTAATGATATTTAAGTACATTCGTATCATGTGCCTATATTTTTTAAAATATTTCCCAACATATATTCCCTTCTCTGAAAGTGGGATTTAGCCCTGTAGCTTCTCTAATATAAAAACAAAGCCAGGCATCAGATTAGAGACAAAGGAAGATTCTAAGTCCAGGGAAAGTAGAGGTCAAAAAAAAGAAAGGAAGCTAGAGGGCAAAGGGCAGACCTGAATGGACTGCTTTCTGAATGCTAATGGTTACAATCCCCAGAGGTGAGTTAGATAAAAGCCACAGTGCTGAAGGAATCCTACAGCAGATCTTTCTCCAGCTTCTCGGTGGCCATCTCAGGGAAATCCCAAACTCCTCAGAGGGAACCTTGTGTTCAGCATGGTGTGGGAACTAACCACATGCTGCTGACCAAAACATAGATACATAGATTTGAAATGACTTGAGGGAAAGATAGAGGAGGGTGGACAGAAAGGAAGCATTAAAAATAAATAAATAAATAAATAAATATATATACTAAATATATAAATAAATAATTAAAAAATAACAACAACAACAAAAAACCCTGCAAGCCAGAATCCAGCACAGAAAACTGATAGTAGCAAAGAGTTTTAGGTTCCCAAACATAAATCTTAGCCCAGAGCATCATTATTCCATAGTAGGTCTCTGGTTGGAATAAGAAGGCTACACAGAACATGTACATTAGAACTAGAGGGTATGGCAGAGCATATGGACTTCAGAGGTGTGTGTAGCCTAATTTACAGATAAAACAGGAACCTCAAGACGCACAACTCGGGAAACAACAGGTCAAGTCACCAAGTGACCAAATCGGTTGATGGGCACAGACATCAGCAAGGGTCCAAACAACACATCGAACAGAATTATATCAGATCTCCCTCTTCCTGATAGCAGGATTGATTATATTAACCTTCATCCTACTACCAACCATGCATTTTACTAATAATATGTTAAATTCAATTTTATTTCAAACATGGATTTTCATACATGTAGGCAGTGGGAGACAAAGAATACTAACATTTATATAACGATACGTGGTTTGCAAAATGATGTTATATGTATAAATTAGATGTTTGACTTTATTTTGTAGTGGGACTAATACTTTTATTTATTTATTTATTTATTTTGAGAGGGAATCCTGCTCTGTCACGCAGGCTGGAGTGCAGTGGCACAATCTGAGCTCACTGCAACTTCTGCCTCCCAGGATCAAGCGATTCTTCTGCCTCAGCCTCCTGAGTAGCTGGGACTACAGGCGCATGCCACCACACCCAGCTAATTTTGTAGTTTTAGTAGAGATGGGGCTTCACCATATTGGCCAGGCTGGTCCCAAACTTCTGACCTCATGATCCACCCGCCACAGCCTCCCAAAGTGCTGGGATTACAGACATGAGCCACCATGCCCAGCCTGGACTAATATTCTTGTGCCACTGGATAACCAAACTGCCATGCTTAAGCCTTCACATGCTTCAGTTACCACAGGTTCACCCCACCTTCTTCAACTACATTGCCTCCCATCCAGTAAGTTTAAAATTTCTGTGCACTTATTGGTATGTAGGATATCCGGGGAGATATTGCTGTTGACCCCTACTTCATCAGTTTGAAAACAAGTCCAGGGCCTGTTTCATGAACTGAGAAATTGACTTCAACACAAGAAAGGTCCTCTGGTGAATAATGTGGTTTCCCGTTTCCACACATCTTTTCTGCACTATTCGGACATTGTTCATAATTCATCACATTCAGGATCAAGTACTACCCTAACTATCTCCTTGCCTACTTAGATAAAATCTAGCCATGTGGCACCATGGATAAGAGGCAGTCCTACAAAGTGCTTAACACGATAGACTCCGAAGCCAGTTTGTCTGGGTTCAAACATCTCTACAAACTATCAACTGTCTGTCTTTGAACAAGTTACCTTTCTTTGTGCCTTAATATTCTCCTCTATAAGTCATATAGACATAAAATGCATGGAGCACAAGGCTGTT
Organism: Rhinopithecus bieti; assembly: GCF_001698545.2. Classification (NCBI taxonomy): domain Eukaryota; kingdom Metazoa; phylum Chordata; class Mammalia; order Primates; family Cercopithecidae; genus Rhinopithecus; species Rhinopithecus bieti. The sequence goes on along the minus strand of NW_016805500.1, from coordinate 407,734 downwards.
ATGGGTAATAAATTTAATGCATACAAAGCATGTAGAAATATATCTGACTCATAGAACGTTTCACCAAATGGTAGTTACTATTGTTAATATAATCATCTTTCTTGCTTCATAATAATTTTTTCATCCTTCTTGATCAGAGTTGATCAAAGGCTATCCTTGTCCACTTTACTTGGTTTCCCTAAATTTGACACTCTGGAAGAAGGTTTTGTGTCTAGATTTTTTTCGTTTCAATAGGTTGCTGAGATGATTATGAAAATTAATTCACCCCTTTTCAGAAGCTCACTTACGAACATGTGTTAGGATGGAGAGCCTTTTAAAGTCTCACCCATGCAGATACCTAAACTCTCATAAAAGTTCTTGTTTATATACCTGTTCCCTAGGAAAATGCAAGCCTTACAGGGATAATACTAAGAAGTCATTCTAGTGATATTTGTTCCATAATGGAAAATCACTATTTTGTCTCTTCTCATAGGAAAGGAGCAGCTGGAGCCATTTTTTATCCCTTCTTACCAAGAACATGATTCTACCATATTTCATCACACTTACAACAGTTTTGTCAGGTGTATATTAAGGTTTTCATTTTACAGAAAATAAAATGAAAATTCAGGGATATAAAAGGAGAAGTTAACATTACTAAGTTTAAGTAGCATATGGGATACTTTATACATTATAATCATACTGAATTTTGCCAAATTGAGATATAATTATCTCCATTTTCAACATGTGGAAGCAAATTAATAACTCTGAGTCACATAAGAACTCAGACAGCAAAGATGTGAACTAGGTCTTGGACATAATCAAGGCTGTTTTCCACTATGCTCTGATAGCCTCTCTAATGAAGTAGCCAACAATGGTTCCCCATTTTCTATTAGTTTTCCAAACTCAAGAGTCAATGGATAATTAAAAATAATCATCACAAGTACCCCTCACTGATTTACTGTTTAATTATAATATTCTTTAAATATGTATAAACAAAAATGAGTTCAGATCATTAATATTTACATGTCTTATTCAATTGTTAAAATAGCATAACAGCAACATTTTAAATATTAACAACTAAAAACTAGAGAATTCTATTAACTATTTTACTTTAATATCATAGTGATGTCATATGTCAGAAACCAAAAAGAGGCTTGAAATACAAATATGAGACTTGTTGCTAAGATACAAATTCTTCTGATTCCACTGAGTTCACTACACTGTGGCCCTTTGATGACTTCAGTCCTTAACCATGATCTCCATTCCAGTCATGACTGTCTCTATTAATATAGCAAGGAAGCATTTGTCATCATTGGCAGCATCTGTCATCTGTGTAGCATAACAAATAACCATGTTAGGTGTCCAGTCAGCTTCTGATTCTTTTTGCCACAAGCCTGCAACAAACAGAGAATAGTATTCCACAAAATTGTGTATTTTCAAGATGCCAGAAACATCTCAACTTATTAAATAGACTGAATTATTAAATCTATGAAAAGATCAATTTCACACTGTTAATGGAAAATATATATATGCTTATAACTGCTAAGAGAACTCAATGTGTACAAAAGGAAATTGGATATTTTGAGTATTTTTTATATTGAGATTAAATTATTAAATTTTATAATT
>NW_016805500.1:386645-401748 GCF_001698545.2 Rhinopithecus bieti | reverse complement strand
TTATTAGTGGTCAGACACCGTGACAATATATTAGATGTTAAATGTTTTCACTTTAAGTGATGACTCATTTTATTTTGACTGAAAACAGCATCCCCAGGCAAAGAAAAGTATAGTGAGTGCCATTACATGGCAGTTGTTATTTATATTGCCCTTTAGTCAGATGATTCAATGTTTGCAAATGTGTTTGCAAATTCATGTACACCCTCAATTATGGTAAGTTTATGAAAGAGTATAAAATGTTTATATTGTCACACACACACACACACACACACACACACACACACACACACACACACACAGAGCTTGTGAAAGAAATCCTATCTGGATAAACTCTAAACACAGCATAGTTGAGAGCTTCCTGCTTTGTGATACTCCATTCCTTTGTACTTACCTACTTTGAAGTGTTTGTCACACTGCCTTAAATTTGTCTGCCTACTTGACCATATCTCCCCCATTAGACTGTTTGCTCCTTGAATATAGAGACTATCACCTATTTATGCTTACGTGACACTTGCTACAATGTGTGGCACGTAGTAGGTGCTCATTACATGACCATGGAGTGAGTGGATGTACTGAATTCTGTGAAGACAATGCAAAGGAGGCATGGGTTTTACCAAGAAAAAGCTCAAATCTAAGTTATTTAATGATTATGTCCTCACTGTATTAACAGGGAGCAGATGTCTCAACTGAGTAAGGCTCAGAGCAAAATTGCTATGGGGAATTTGGAGAGGAAAGTTACAGATCTTGAAATGCATTATGTAATTGGGATAATGAAAAGCAAAATAGCGTACACAGAAAATGGACTTTTCAATCCTCACAGTAATGCCTGCTTCTGTCTTTGGGCAAAAAATTAAAAAATGCAAAATAGGCAGAAGTGATGCCAGTGGGTAAGAGACAGGGAAAAAAACAAGACAGAAATAGTGTGAATGCACATATTTGAATAATATGCAGAACCTGTGAGAGACTTGCAGTGAATAAAATATCTATTACTCAACAATTCTCTCATTTGGCATGAAAAACACAACCTCTCTATGTGATGCAGCCAATATGGTGGCGCTCGAGTGGGGATACACAGATTGTCAACACTGCTGGTTATTCATGTCTGCAAAGCAGCTCAAGATAGAACATGTGCAGAACAGGGAGAGAGAGAGAGTTTGGGGACTGTAGAAAACTATTCTTCCTCACTCACTGAACAAAACTGCCATGCAAAAACACACGAGTCACGTAAGTCAACTTAGGAAAGCAACTCAGAACAGATTTACACAAGCTAAATAAGGGCCTTTGGAGGGAGAATATTTCAAAGCAATCTGCTTGGTGAATTTTATAGCCTGAGGGCCTTACCTCTGCAGACAGCCAAGTGCCTGTAGGAAACTAATGAGGAGAATGTACAAATTAACAGCACACGCTCTAAATGTACAGCATTTCTGAAGAGACGTAAAAATATTACCAAAAAGAAAATAAGGGAGAAAGTAGATAAAAAATTATTTTAGCTTTCCTGGCAATATCATTCTTTGCATTTATTGTACAGGAATATACATATTTCCTTTATAGACTTTGAAACTTTTTTTCTTCTTTAATAAAGATGATACACCACCTACAAATTAGGTATCTTCCTTGAGTCACTGGTTTCTCATCTGCAAAATGAACAAAATGACCTCTGTGCTTCAGTACTGTTATAAAGATTAGGGGAACAATTGGCAGCATTTTAAACAAAGTAAATGCAACTTGCTAAGAATTCGTTAAATAGCACCTGCTAAAATAAACATCATAAGCATTTACAATTTTTTTGTTAAGGCTGCACCAGGAATTGCAAGTACCTAGCAGAAAGCACCCATTTTTTTCTTGCCAAACTAGAAACCACAGAATGTAATCTCCTAGACTTGCTTAAACTATCCATTCTCTTTGTTAAACTCCAACTTGAAGAATGCTGTTTTCTGGACTTGCTTCTTATTATGCCATGCACTTCTGAACTGATCATGGAACATTTGCCTTACCCCATGCTATGATTTGAATCTTTCCCTTCCAAAATCCAGGTGTTGAAATTTAATGGCCAATGTGACTGTAGTGTAAGAAGTGGGAAATTTTAAGAGAACATTAGGTCATGAGGGCTCTTCCCTTCATCAATGGCATTAGGCTCTTAAAAAAGAGGCCTCATGCAATGTTTCACTTGCTTGCTCTTCTGCCAACTGTCATGTGAGGACACAGCATTTCTGTCCTCTGGAGGATACGGCCACAAGTTGCCAGACAGCGACCCTCACGGGACAACCAAACCAACTGGCCCTTTGATCGCAGATGTTCCAGCCTCCAAAAATGAGAGAAAAGAATTTCTGTTCTATATAAATTATCCAGTTGCAGGTGTTTTTCACTGTAACAGCACAAAAGGACTAAGACACTCTACAATCATACTCTTATTCCCTTGCTCCCTTTTCTCTCCAGACCAACATATAGAGTCCTTCTTTTTGCTTTGCCACGTTGGCGGTGTTTAATCAAGGAATCTAGATATTCTCATTACTTCTACCTCCTTTTATAATAAGTAGCCACTAGAAAACAGCTATGTAAGCAAGTTATTCAGAAGCAAGAGTCATTTTGGTGTTTTTGGTTGTTGTATTGGTAATGACTTCTACTTGGTTGAAGGTAATTCTGAGGCTTCCAGCCTTCTTATATATTTCCAAAAGCAAAATATGGTCCAAGATGGCTAATCTTCCTCTCATGGGCATTACTCCTTCACTTCTGCACTTAGGCAGTGTTCATGTTAAAACATCACTAGCTAGGAATCAGCTGCTAGAAGCCACAGTTTCTAAAACGCCATTTTGCCTGTTTGGAAGATACAATCTTTTCTTTCCTGCTAGAGTTTTACCAATTTGTGAAGCACAGATAACACTAAAGTTTTCTTTGAACATTTTTTTTTTGCCATATAACCAATTCGCCAGTTTTTTGAAATTTTCTACAGCTCCTGCATAATACCTAACCTGTATGACAAAGTATCTTCCTGCATGTGTGTAATTTCGCCCTTACTTTTATTTACTTCTCTAGCGCAGTGATGTCCTTGAGTTCTCAGTGACTAGCCAAAGTCACTGCTTTCTGATGATGCTGATGGTTGTGTTGTTAGATTGTTTTATAAAATGTAATCTTTTTCTCAGGAATCTCAGGAATCTGTCTTGTCGTACTTTAAATATATGATTAGGCTTTGTGATCCTTTCATTTGTTATTTATATTTATTTGAAGCAAATTGATGCTAATAACAAATTGAGAACATAAAAATATAAAATACAATAAAATAATGCATAACAGCCAAAGATGACTGTTCTTAAAATGCACATGGGTATCTAAAATATAAACAATATGACATATATATGTGTGTGTATATATATATGCACACACATATATCCATATATCATTATCATTTTAATGAAATGTTCATTTTACAATATTTGTAACTAGTATTGTAATTATTTTAAATACCAGTAATGATATTAGCACTTCCTTAATAATGTATTAGTTCTTCAGAAACATACTTTTTAGTGATTGCCTGTTTTGTTATATAAACACATTATAATTAACTGAATTCTTCCCCCAGTCAATATGTGTGGAAACCACATTCTCTCTTGTTGCCAGGGCAGGAAACTTCTTTTCTCCCTCAATGGAGGAGGAGCATTGGTATGAATACTCTTGGTCTCTGACTCCCAATGGTTAATTTTGGGCTTTGTGTTCGTTAGGTGATGTTGTGGTGGTAAAAAGTCATCACTCTCAGAAGAAATTGCTTCTTTTTATATTTTGCCCTGGCAAGGCCCAGGGAATGCTCTTTTCCTTTGAGCTTTCTTGCAGTCCACACTAGGTTATGGAAACCTTCCATGAGTGTAAGAACGTTGGCCATGTCTGCAGCTTTCTTGCCTACAACTCTGAGTCAGCTCAGGGTCTGCTCCCACAGGCTTTTCTCAGGGTCAGAATTTATTGAGGCTAAATTAGGGAGTGGCAGTTAGGGAGTAGTACAAATATTGATAAAGTTAATATTTTGATATCTGTTGACAAGTGGTCATCTGTGTGTTCTACTAGTTAGAAACCAAAGGGACTAGGAACCTTACCTTTCAACATATTAGTATTAGTGAATATTGGAAGATAAGTTTAGAATCTAATGTCATAGTTCAAGTTATTCTATGGTGATATTATTCATAAACATATTGAATGTTATGAATAATATGAATATGAACATTATTCATATTCAACAACAAAATGAACAGGGTTAGGTACATAGTTCAATCATACACCTGAATACCATCACAATCCCTGTAGAAGTTTCCTCCATGACCCTTTCTGTTGAGTGTTGCCTTGCACTCAACAGAAAACAAAGTTTCACTTTTTTGAAATTTATATAAATAAAATAATATGTACTGCTTCTTGTTCACTCAAAGTATTACTGAGATGCCTCCATGTTTTGGTATGTATAAATAGTTTATTCATTTATTCCATTAAACAAAAACATGTAAATCTATCCATTCTTTTGTTTAGAATTTATGTATATTTCCAGTACATTTTGGTGCATGTCTTTTTATAGACATATTTTTTCATTTCTCTTAGATAAGCACTTAGAACTGGAATTGCTAAATCATAGGGTAATCATAGTTTTAACTTCCTAAGACGTCATAAAATAATTTGCCAAAATTGTTGTACTATTCACCTTGTTGTAGGTGATGTACAAGAGTCCTGGTTGTTCCATATCATCGCTAACATTTGGCATTGTCAGTAGTTTTTGTTTCAGCCCTTTAATGTATCTGTGAAGTGGTATTGTATTAATTTCATTGTGGTTTTAATATGCAACTCCACAGAGTAATAATGTATGGAGGAAAGAATTAAAGGAAAATTATACTATAAATAGAAGACATTGAGAAAGCTAATCTTAGACAAGTTAATAATTAATTATATGGAAAACATAGGAGAGACCAAAGATGATGTCATATTAGTGTAAAATTATTTTAATAAAGACTAGATGGCATATAACATATATTAGCCACTCTTTGAAAAGATTAATTATAAAACTATAAATATGAGTTATTCTTTGAGAACATATCAGTACTATTTAATGGGAAACTTAGAATAAATAAATTGGAAATAGCATATTTTATCATTTTATCTGTGCAATCATAGTTTTAAATTTAGTCTTTATGCTATAAGAATGATGGCCTGAAATAAAATTTTATGCATACTTTTTTTAAAGCTCAGTAAAATATTTTATTTCTGAGGTGGTCACAGTTCACTCTCTCTTGGTTTCCTGCTGAGTCTTTTGCAAGAAACCCACACCAAATATAAATACTCTGACAGTTTCTAATGCAAAAATTCAATGCGAAGCATAGATTCTATGCAATACAGTTTCCCAATTGCATTCAATTAGGAAGCTATAATATAGTAAAAGCTTTGACAGAGAAGGCTCGTTTTACAATTTTTCTTCCGAATGAATTTTTTTTTTTTTTTTTTTTTTTTTTGAGCAGAGTCTCACTCTGTCACCCCAGACTGGAGTGCAGTGGCATGATCTCAGCTCACTGCAAACTCCATCTCCCAGGATCATGCCATTCTCCTGCTGCAGCCTCCTGACTAGCTGGGACTACAGGTGCCCACCACCACGCCCAGCTAATTTTTTGTATTTTTAGTAGAGATGGGGTTTCACCATAGCCAGGATGGTCTCGAATTCCTGACTTCATGATCCACCCGCCTCAGCCTCCCAAAGTGCTGAGATTACAGGCGTTTCAAAGTGAATTTGAAGGGATATGTGAAGATTACGGACAGAGAGTGCAAAGTTTTTTATATCTCATATTATCCATTTGGTGGGGTGTGTGTGTGCATACGTGTGTATGTGTGTCTGTGTATATATGGTCTTAGGAAAAATATCCATTGAGCCTTAGAGACAAAAGGAATCATTACATAGACAGGTCCCTCAGTCAAATAAAACAACATCAGTGGTTAAGTATCATGATGTAAAATTACTACTTTCATTGGAGAAACATCGATTAGATGATAAGTGAAATTGGTAGAATCAAGTAATTGTTTATTTTTTGTGGGAGTGCATAATGATTTTGCTATTCAGGATGAGGAGATAAGGAATTTTAGGTGGGAATAATGTAAAATAAAATATATATTTAAAATACTAAGGACACATGATTTAGAACTGAAGGAGATGGAGAAGAAAAGGATGGAGAAGAAAAGAATGAAGAAGAAAAGAATAAAGATGATAAGCAGAAAAGAAAAGCACAAATAGAAGGAACTTGAAAAGGTGTTTTGGTTGCTAGTGAGTAGCTATTTTGATTATGTTATCTCAATATATACATGAGGATAATATCTATTTCTTTTGGTGATGTTGCTATTTTCAATATGGTTTACAGTAAAACAACCAGGAATGAGTTAATTGAATAAATGTATTTATTTATTTTTACCAATAATTCTGTATATAGAATTCTTAGAAGCTTAGCACCAATGTGTGTGTGTGTGTGTGCATGCACGTGCGTGCACATGTGTGTATGTATTTACATTCTTCTGGATAGTCTTAGACTGAAGCTAATAACTAATCTTTGGCTCAGGCAAGTATCTATAGTTAATGGGAATTAAGAACAAGAATTTGATTATTTTTGTTTACCTGAGCACACTTTTCCTTATCCTTAGTTGTCTGAAATACTAACAAACATTTACTTTGTTAAAATAATAAACACAGATACACAGATTGCTAATTTCTGTTATAGGAACCAATTTTCTTCAATTTGTGGTATATCTTGCTTGTTTGTTGCTCTGAGGACAGTGGGCATTATCTTTCCTGGGCAAAAATAATGTTTAGGCAATGTAAGAGACATTATTTAGAACTTTTTCTGGGCTTCAGGAGGCAAAACTTCTCTAAAAGACTCTAATTCTAGGCTCCCAATGATGCAGGATTTTTCTCAGCCCCTTTGCCAGACTCACAGCAGCAGTGTCCCCTCTACTTAAAACACTATGTTCAGCCCCTTGCAGGAGGGAGCACGTAAGCAAGTGAGTGTGGGGGGACCCAGCCAGTCAGTCCAGGCACCAACACAGGAGTAAGTTCCATGCAGGGACCATGGCAAGACCATACATGTCACCTTGAGGGGAGTGTGATGGCCCCCAGGTGAGGGTGCCCCTGACCCCAAGGCCCCAGACAGGGTGTTACGGTGCTCTTTTAGTTCTGCCATCTGTTGTCTGAAGACAACAGCATGTTAGCAGCTCAGTTGGCCCCTTGCCTCATCGTGTAAGGTGGCTGTTCTCCTCTGGCAAGGGCAAAAGGCCAGTGTGACAACCTTTTCTAAGTACCTGCACTCAGTGGGTCCTGAGCTCTTGTCCACTCTCCAAGAAGAATTAGACCACATGGACAATTGAAGGATACTGAAGGTGGAAAATTTCACTGGGCCATAAAACCGGCTCTCAGTGGAGAGGGGAGTTGGGGAGGGGATGAGAAAGACAGGTTTTCTTCCCCTAAGTCATGTTGTCTCTTCTGCAAATTCAGGCCATCTCCCCATCTACTGACTGAGTCTGGGGTCTTTATAGGCACAGGATGGGGAGCGCATGTTCATTGGTTTTTGAGTATGCAAAAAAGGTTAAAGTGAAGACAACACTCAAAGGTGGGCATGACAGTGTAGAAAAACAATTAGGAAAGGGTAGGTGGCCCTGAAGTTACTACCCACATGCCTCTGGCTGTCACTGCTGTGTCCCCACCTCACATGGATGATAAGAAAGCCCGTGATTTATCAGGACAATAAGAATTGCTCTCTCCCAGCATGTAGCACATCTGTGGTATCTGGCATTCACCCACTCTAGGCTGCAATTTCCCTTACACATAAAAATGCTCTGTCTTCCAATAGTACAATGGATTTTGTGATAAAATCTGAGATGCTACTCAGTCAGTCTCTCAATTCTGTGGCTTCACCAAGTCTGGATTGTGGGAATGATCTAGCAGCTTATGCTTATACCTTCCTTCTTTTTCTTCACCATGGTATTTGCCATATTACTACGTTATACTTCATATAGTTATGTTTCTCCACTCAACTGTTATCTGTAACTATGTTACATACCATGACTTCTATGTATCTATTCCTAGCTCATAGATCAGCATTTGGACACAAAGTAGGTCTCAACATGTTTGTTCAGTGAATGAGAAAACTGGAGTCCAGAGAACTGAAGAGGCAGAATCAACGTTGGAACACAAGTTTCTTCATTATTAGCCTGGTGCCCTTTACACTGTGCCCCTCTGCTTCTGAATCAGTTCATGTGCATTCAGATTGATGCATTCCGATATATGCAGTGACATAAAGCAGTTGTCCAGGTATTCCTGGATATGTAATGTGACACTCCCTTGATCCTGGAAGGCAGCTGACACATAACAAGACTGTTTTGATAACATGTAGCAACACATTAAGTAAATTATATATATGTTTATGACAACAATCAGATGAGAGATAGTGAAAGTAGCCTGAAGGAGAATACTTACAAATTTTGGCTTTTGCTAACAATACATTTTTAGAAAAAAACAAAATAAAAATGGAACATGCATATCACTCTGCCTCAAAGCAAGTCATTTTGAAATGTTTATGTGTGTTTAATGAACTTTATGACTATACATTTTGCACTAGTTTTCCATTTTACACTAATGCTTTTATACATCAGATGACTTTATTTTGAATTATTGTGTTTATGAATAAAATTGGTAACCCAAGCTTTGAGCAAGAAAAGTCTAAATTTTGGATATATATTTTTCCTATACCTTAGAAAACTAATGTAATTAAAGTATAATTAACGTATAACAATGTCAACAAATTGAGTCAAACTCTGTAAAATATTTGAAGAGATTTATTTTGAGCCAAATATGAGCGACCACGGCCCATGGCACAGTCCTCAGGAGGGCCTGGGAATATGTGCTCAAAGCAGCTTGGTTTTATACATTTCAGGAAGATACGAGACATCAATCAAATACATTTAAGAAATACATTGGTTTGGTCCAGAAAGGCAGGACAACATGAAATGGGGGCTTCCAGCTTATAGGTAGATTTACAGTTTTTAGTTGACGATTGAGTTTATCTAAAGACCTGGGAGCAGTAGAGAGGGATGTCTGGGTTAAGACGAAGAATTGTGGAGACCCAACTTTTTATTTGCAGAAGAAGCCTTCAGGAGGTAGAATAGGTTGTAAAATGAGTCTTATCAGATTTAAGGTCTTGTTGATGTTAAGGCAGGAGAGGTGTAATAAGGCATGTCAAACTCCACTTCTTGTTATGGTCTGAACAGTATCTCAGGTTAAATTTTAAAAGAGCCCTGGCTAAGGAGGAAGTCCATTCCTTTGGCTGGGGGGACTTAATTAGATCATCATGGCAGATAGGAAGCAGGACTAGATTGCAGCTCTGACTCGGACAGACAGAGCAGTGTGCAGAGGCTTGCATCATGAATTTTAGCTCCAGGATGATTGCAAGAACAAACCAGAAATCCTGAGAGGACCCACAGACCCTCTGAAGGAAGCAGACTGCTCCTGTAGGACCTGGGAGACATTCCAAATACTAGACTACCCAAATGAGAAGAAACCAGAAAACCAACTCTGGTAATATGATGAAACAAGGCTCTTCAAAAATCATGCTAGCTCACCAGCAATGGATCCAAACCAAGAAGAAATCTCTGTTTTACCTCAAAAAGAATTCAGGAGTTTAGTTACTAAGCTAATTAGGGAGACACAAGAGGAAGGCAAAGCCCAATGTGAGGAAATCCAAAAAATGATACAAGAAGTGAAGGGAGAAATATTCAAGGAAATAGCATAAAGAAAAAACAATAAAAACTTAAGGAAACATTGGACATACTTATAAGAATGCAAAATGCTCTGGAAAGTCTCAGCAATAGAATTGAACAAGTAGAAGAAAGAAACTCAAAGCACAAAGACAAAGTCTTTGAATTAACCCATTCCAACAAAGACAAAGAAAAACAAATAAGAAAATATGAACAAAACCTCCAAGAAGTCTGGGATTATGTTAAATGATCAAAGCTAAGGATAATCAGTGTTCTTGAGGAAGAAAAAAATCTAAAAGTCTAGAAAAAATATTTGGGGAAATAATAATTTAAAAAATTATTTCCCAGCCTTGCTGGAGACATAGATGTCCAAATACAAGAAGCAAAAAGAACACCTAGGAAATCGATCATTAAAAGATCATAGCATAGCACATTGTCATCAAGTTATCTAAATTTAAGACAAAGGAGAGAATCTTAAGAGCTGTGAGACAAAAGCAGCAGGTAACCTAGAAAGGAAAAGCTATCAGATTAACAGCAGATTTCTCAGCAGAAACCCTTCAGCCTCATCAAATGAAACAGCTATCAGCCAAGAATTTTGTATCCAGTGACACTAAACATCATATATGAAGGGAAGATACAGTCTTTTTCAGACAAACAAATGCTGAGAGAATTTGCCACTACTAAGCTACCAATGCAAGAACTACTAAAAGGAGCTCTAAATCTTGAAACAAACTCTGGAAACACATCAAAACAGAACCACATTAAAGCATATATCACACAGGACCTATAAAATAAAAGACCATTTAAAAGCAAAACAAGAAAACCAAGGTACACAGGCAACAAATAGCACCATGAATGCAATGGTACCTCACATCTCAATACTAATATTGAATGTAAATGGCCTAAATGCTCTACTTAAAAAATATAGAACTGAAGAATGGATAAAAACTTACCAAGCAATTATCTGCTGCCTCCAGGAGTCTCATCTAACACATAAGGACTCACATAAACTTAAAGTAAAGGTGTGGGAAAAGACATTTTATGCAAATGGACACCAAAAGTGAGCAGGAATAGTTGTTCTTGTATTAGACAAAACAAACTTTAAAGCAGCAGTGATTAAAAGAGGGACATTATATAATGGTAAAAGGCCTTATCCAACAGGAAAATGTCACAATTCTAAACATACGTGCACCTAACACTGGCAATCCTAAGTTTATAAAACAGTCACTAATAGACCTAAGAAATGAGATAGACAACAAAACAATAATAGTGGGAGAATTCAATACTCCACTGACAGCACTAGACAGGACATCAAGATAGAAAATCAACAGAGAGACAATGGATTTATGTCATATCTTGGAACAAATGGACTTAACACACATATATACAACATTTCATCCAACAATCATAGAATACACATTTTATTCAACAGTATGTGGAATTTTCTCCAAGATAGACCATATGATAGGCCACAAAATGAGCCTAAATAAATTTAAGAAAACTGAAATTATATCAAGCACTCTCTCAGACCACAGTGGAAGAAAACTGGAAATCAACACAAAAGGAACCTTCAAAACCATACAAATACATGAAAATTTAATAACCTGCTCCTGAATAACCATTGGGTCAAAAATGAAATCAATATGGAAATTTTAAAATTCTTTGAACTGAACGACAGTAATGACACAACCTTTCAAAACCTCTGGTATATCACAAAGGCAGTGCTAAGAGGAAAATTAATAGCCTTAAATGCCTACATCAACAAGACTGAAAGAGCACAAGCTGACATTCTAAGGTCGCACCTCAAGGAACTAGAGAAACAATAACAAACCAAACACAAACCCAGAAGAAGAAAACAAACAAACAAACAAAAATCAGAGCAGAACTAAATTAAATTGAAAAAACATTAAAAAAATTAAAAAGGAAAGGAAACAAAAAACTGGTTCTTTGACAAGATAAATACGATTGATATACCATTAACAAGATTAACCAAGAAGAGAGAAAATCCAAATAACCTCATTAAGAAATGAAATAGGAAATATTACAGCTGACACCACTGAAATACAAAAGATCAATCAAGGCTACTAAGAACACCTTTATGTACATAATCTAGGAAAACTAGAAGAGTTGGATAAATTTCTTGAAAAATACAACACTCCTAGTTTAAATCAGGAAGAATTAGATACCCTGAACAGACCAATATCAAGTACGGGGATTTGAAATGGTAATTAAAAAATTACCAACAAAACAATAAATAAAAATGTCTGAGACCGGATGGATTCACAGCAGAATTCTTCCAGACATTCAAAGAAGAATTGATCCCAATCTTTTTGACACTATTCCACAAGATAAAGAGAGAACCTTCCCTAATTTATTCTATGAAGCCAACATCACCCTAATACCAAAACCAGCAAAAGAAATAACCATAAAAAGAAAACTACAGACCACCATCTCTGATTAACAGAGACACTGAAATCCTTAACAAAATACTAGCTAACAGAATCTAATAACACATCAAAAGGTAATCCACAATGATCAGTTGGGTTTCATACCAGGGATGCAGGGATTGTTTAACATACACAAGTCAATAAATGTGATACCCCACATAAACAGAATTAAAAATTACATGATCATCTTAATAGATACAAAAAAAGCATTTGACAAAATACAACATCTCTTTATGATTAACACTCTCAGCAAAATAAGCATACAAGAGACATATCTTAATGTAATGAAAGCCATCTATGACAAACCTACAGCCAACGTAATACTGAATGGGGAAAAGTTGAAAGCATTTTATCTGAGACCTGGAACAAGACAAGGATGCCCACTCTCACCACTCCTATTCAACATAGTACTGGAAGTCCTAGCCAGAGCAATCAGACAGGAGGAAAAAATAAAGGGTATCCAAATCAGTAAAGAGGAAGTCAAACTGTCACTGTTTGCTGACGATATGATGCTTTAGCTTGAAAACCCTAAAGACTCCCCCAGAAAGCTCCTATAACTGATGAAAGAATTTAGCAAAGTTTCCACATACAAGATTAATATACAAAAATCAGTAGCTCTTCTACACAGCAACAGTGACCAAGCGGAGAATCAAATCAAGAACTCAACCCCTTTTACAATAGCTGCAAAGAAAAAGAAATACTTAGGAATATACTTAACCAAGGAGGCAAAATACCTCTACAAAGAAAATGACAAAACACTGCTGAAAGAAATTGTAGACAAGACAAACAAATGGAAACACATCCCATGATCATAGATGGATAGAATCAATATTGCAAAAATGACCATACAGCCAAAAACAATCTACAAATTCAAGGGAATTTGTATTTCCCATCAAAATACCACCCTTCTTCACAGAATTAGGAAAAACAATTCTAATATTCACATGGAACCAAAAAAGAGCCTGCATAGCCAAAGAAGGACTAAGCAAAAAGAACAAATCTGGAGGCATCACAATACCTAACTTCAATCTATGCTATAAAGCTGTAGTCAACAAAACAGCATGGTTCTGGTATAAAAATAGATACACAGACCAAGAGAACAGAATAGAGAACCCATAAATAAATCTAAATACTTATAGTCATCTGATCTTTGCCAAAGCAAACAAAAACATAAAGTGGGGGAAAGAACACCCTTTTCAACAAATGTTGCTGGGATAATTGGCTAGCCACATGTAGGAGAATGAAACTTGATCCTCATCTCTCACCTTATATAATAATCAACTCAAGATGGATTAAAGACTTAAATAAAAGACCTTAAACTATAAAAATTTTAGAAGATAACATTGGAAAAGCCCTTCTAGACATGAACTTCTAGGCAAGGAGTTCATGAACAAGACCCCAAAAGCAATTGCAGTAAAACACAGAGAAATAGCTGGAACTCAATTAAACTAAAGCACTTTTGCACAGCCAAAGGAACAGTCAGCAGAGTAAAAAGACAACCCACAGAGTTGGAGAAAATCTTCACAATCTGTATATCTGGCAAAGGACTAATATCCAGCATCTACAATGAACTAAAAAAAATAAATCCCATCAAAAAGTGGGGTAAGGACATGAATAGACAATTCTCAAAAGAAGAAATACAAATGGCCAATAAACCTATGGAAAAGTGCTCACCATCACTAATGATCAGGGAAATGCAAATCAAAACCACAATGCGATACCACCTCGCTCCAGCAAGAATGGCTGTAATCAAAAATTCAAAAAAAGAGTATTTTGATATTTGATCCAGCAATTCCACTACTGGGCATCTATCTGGAGGAAAATAAGTCATTATATGAAAAAGATACTTGCACATACATATTTATAGCAGCACAGTTCACAAATGCAAAATCATGAAACCAAACCAAATGCCCATTAATGAATGGATAAAGAAACTGTGGTGTGTGTGTGTATATGTGTATGTATGTATGTATATGTGTGTGTATATATATATGATGAAATACTAAGCCATAAAAAGGATTGAATTAATGGCATTTACAGTGATCTGGATGAGATCGGAGACTATTATTCTAAGTGAAGTAACTCAGGAATGGAAAATCAAACACTGTATGTTCTCACTGATATGTGGGAGCTAAGCTATGAGGACACAAAGGCATAAGAATAACACAATGGACTTTGGGAACTTGGGGGTAAGAGGGAGGAAGAGGGATAAAAAACTACAAATAGGGTACTATGTATACAGATCAGATGATGGGTACACCAAAATCTCAGAAATCACCTCTAAAGAACTCACTCATGTAACCAAATACAACCTGTACCCCAATAACCTATGGAAAAACAGAAGATGGTTGTGGGGGGGCCTTAGAATTTAATTTTTGGTTTACAATAAATTGCTCACATTTCAAATCTACAGTTTGGTGAGTCTGACAGACAAATATACCATTGCTTTGCAATCAACCACTGACACTGAAACCACCACCACTCTACTCAGGGCCACTACTGGTGCAATTTCCATTATTATAGATTACTTTTGCTTGTTCCATGACTTTATATAAATGTCTTTAATCAAGACAATTTTTTTTTTATATTTAGCTTCTTTAGCTCAATGTTCCTTTGTTTGTTTGTTTGCTTTTGTTTGTTTTTTTTATTTTTATTATACTTTAAGTTCTAGGGTACATGTGCATAACGTGCAGGTTTGTTACATATGTATATTTGTGCCATATTGGTGTGCTGCACCCATCAACTCGTCAGCACCCATCAATTCATCATTTATATCATGTATAACTCCCCAATGCAATCCCTCCCTCCTCCCCCCTCCCCATGATAGGCCCCAGTGCGTGATGTTCCCCTTCCCGAGTCCAAGTGATCTCATTGTTCAGTTCCCACCTATGAGTGAGAACATG
>NW_016805500.1:376736-383093 GCF_001698545.2 Rhinopithecus bieti | reverse complement strand
GATCGCCGCAGACTGCTGTGTTAGCAATGAGGGAGGCTCTGTGGCCATGGGACACTCCCAGCCAGGTGAGGGATATATTCTTCTGGTGTGCCCGTTTGCTTAAAGCATGGTATTGGGGTGAGTTACCCGATTTTCCAGGTGTTGTGTGTCTCAGTTCACCTGGCTAGGAAAAGGGATTCCCTTCCCCCTTGAGCTTCCCAGGTGAGGCAATGCCTCGCCCTGCTTCAGCTTTCGCTGGTCAGGCTGCAGCAGCTGACCAGCACCAATTGTCCGACACTCCCTAGTGAGATGACCCCAGTACCTGAGTTGAAAATGCAGAAATCACCAGTCTTCTGTGTCGCTTGCGCTGGGAGTTGGAGACTGGAGCTCTTCCTATTCGGCCATCTTGCTCCGCCCCTACCCCCCCCTTTTTTTTTAGACAAAGTCTTGCTCTTGTTCCCCAGGCTGGAGTACAATGGTGTGATCTTGGCTCTCTGTAGTCTCTGCCTCCTGGGTTCAAGTGATTCTCCTATCTCAGCCTCTTGAGTAGCTGGAATTACAGGCTCCTGCCACCACGCCCAGCTAATTTTTGTATTTTTAGTAGAGAAATTGTTTCACCATATTGGCCAGGCTGGTCTCAGTCTCCTGACCTACGGTGATCTGCCTGCCTTGGCCCCCCAAAGTGCACTCAGTGTAATGTTTCTATGATCCATTCATAATGTTCTATTCATCAGTAGTGATATGGTTTGACTGTGTCCCACCCAAACCTCATCTTGAATCCCTACATGTTGTGGGAGGGACCCAGTGGGAGGTATTGGAATCATGGGGCAGGTGTTTTACATGCTGTTCTCATGATAGTGAATAAGTGTCATGAGATCTGAAAGTTTTAAAAATCGGAGTTTCCCTGGACAAGTTCTCTCTTATTGTCTGCCACCATACCTGTAAGATGTGACTTGCTCCTCCTTGCCTTCTGCCATGATTGTGAAGGCTCTTTAGCCACATGGAACTGTATATCCATTAAACCTCTTTTTTCTTCCCAGTCTCAGGTATATCTTTATCAGCAGTGTGATAATGGAGTAATACAGTAAATTGGTACTAGTAGAGTGGGGCATTGCTGAAAAAAATAACTGAAAATGTGGAAGCAACTTTGGAACTGGGTAACAGGCAGAAGGTGGAACAGCTTAGAGGGCTCAGAAGACAGGAGAATATGGGAAAGTTTGGAACTTTCTACAGACTTGTTGAATGGCTATGACAAACATTCTGATAGTAATATCAACAGTAAGGTCCAGGCTGAAGTTGTCTCAGATGGAGATGAGGAACTTGTTGGAAACTGAAGCAAAGGTCACTCTTGTTATGCTTTATTAAAGAAACTGATGTCATTTTGTCCTTGCCCTAGAGATTTGTACAACTTTGAACTTGAGAGAGATGATTTAGGGTATCTGGCAGAAGAAATTTCTAAGCAGCAAAGCATTGAAGAGGTGACTCAGGTGCTCTTAAAAGCATTCACTTTTATAAGTGAAGCAGAGCATTAAAGGTCAGAATACTTGCAGCCTGACAACATGAGAGAAAAAAAAAATCCCATTTTCTGAGAAGAAATTCAAGCTGGCTGCAAAAATTGGTGTGAGTAATGAGGAGTCAAATGTTAATCCTCAAGACAATGAGGAAAATCTTTCCAGGGCACATAAGAGATCTTCACGGCAGTCCTTCCCATAACAGGCCCAGAGGCCTAGGAGGAAAAAATGGTTTCATGGTCTGGGCTCAGGTCCCAATGCTGTGTGCAGTCTAGGGACTTGGTGCCCTGTGTCCCAGCTTCTCTAGCTGTGACTAAAAGGTGCCAAGCTACAGCTAAGTCCGTGGCTTCAGAGGGTTCAAGTCCCAAATCTTGGCAACTTTCACATGGTATTGAACCTGTGAATATAGAGAAGTCAAGAATTGAGGTTTGGGAGCCTTATCCTAGATTTCGGAGGATGTGTGGAAACATCTGACTGCCCAGGCAAAAGTTTGCTGCAGGGATGGGGCTCTCATGGAGAACTTCTGTTAGGGCAGTGCAGAAGGGAAATATGGGGTTGGAGCCCCCACACAGAGTCCCTACTGGGGCAATGCCTAGTGGAGTTGTGAGAAGAGGGCCATCACCTTCATCCAGACCCCAGAACGGTAGGTCCACCAACAGCTTGCACTATGACCCTGGAAAAACTGCATACACTCAAAGCCAACCCATGAAAGCAACCAGGAGTGAGACAATACCCTGCAAAGCTAGAGGGGCAGTGCTGCCCAAGGGCATGGGAGCCCACCTTTTACATCAGTGTGACCTGGATGTGAGACATGGAGTCAAAGGAGATCACTTTGGAGCTTTAGGATTTGTCTGCCATGCTGGATTTTGGACTTTTGTGGGGCATACAGCCCCTTTGTTTTGGCAAATTTCTCCCATTTGGAATGGCTGTATTTACCTCATGCCTATACCCTCATTATATGTAGGAAGTAACTAACTTGTTTTTGATTTTACAGGCTCACAGGTGAAAGGGACTTATCTTGTGTCAGATGAGATGTTGGACTGTGGACTTTTGAGTTAATGATGAAATGAGTTAAGACTTCAGGGAACTGTTAGAAAGGCATGATTGGTTTTGAAATGTGATGACATGAGATTTGGGAGGGGCCAGGAGTGGAATGATATGGTTTGGCTGTGTCCCCACTCAAATCTCATCTTGAATTCCCAGGTGTTGTGGAAGGGACCCAGTGGGAAGTAGCTGAATCATGGGTTTAGGTTTTTCCTGTGCTTTTCTTGTGACAGTGAATAAGTTTCAAGAGATACGATGGTTTTAGAAACAGAAGTTTCCCTGCACAAGTTATCTTTCTGTCTGCTGCCATCCATGCTAAACCTGACTTGTTCCTCTTTGCCTTATACCATGATTGTGAGGCCTCCTTAGCCATATGGACTTGTAAGTCCATTAAATCTCTTTTCCTTTCCAGTCGTGGGAATGCCTTTATCAGCAGCATGAAAACAGACTAATACAATTAGTTTGTGCCTTTTTATTGCTGAATCCTATACCATTGTAAGACATACAACAGTTTGATTATCTCTTCACCAGCTGATGGTTATTTGAATGTGTTTGGGACAATTTTGGCTACTGGTGAGTAAATTGCTATAAATAGTTGAGTACAGGTCTTTTTATATACACATAATTTAGTTTCTCATGGGTAAGCAACTATCTAGGAAAATAATTGTTTTGTAGTTTGATACATGTATGTTTAACTTCTGAAAAACTGGTTTTCAGAGAATTGTACCATTTCATATTCCTTCTAGGGATGCAGGAGAGTTCTAGTTGTTCTACATCACTGTCAATATTTGGTATTCTTGAGACTGATCTCAGTAGTTCACAGAGACCAACAATACTTTTCATATTGGCTAGATAATCATCAGGACAAAATGATGATATAAGCTTAGTAATGAAAAGCAGGCTTTTGATTTGTGAACATAGCAGCTTCTCTCCAAAAACTGGGTACAGGAAGAACACAACAAAATTAACCAATGGTTCCAAACATTCTGGAAAGCAAAATGAAATTTCTCTTGGACAGAGTGGCAATGTAAAAAGGTCAATGTAGTGAGTTTGTCATAAAGTGAATTTTAAACATTTATTCTTTATTATATTAATAATATTTGGTCTTTCCTTTTTGGTATTAAAGTATTTTAATTTTTTCACTAAGGGATGATATATGCTATTATTTATTTATTTTTATTCTTCACTTTTAATAAACCCACTAACTTGACAAAACTAAAAGGCCTCACTAATTAAAAGTTTTTGGAGGAGGGTAATTTGGAGATTTTACTATTTTGTGAAATTCAAAGTCAGGAAAATTCTGACACAGCATTCTATGGAGACTCTGTAAAACTATTTTACCTTCTCAGGCTCAGAATGAATTTCTGGTTTATTCTAAACAGCTTATAGCCACAAAATATTTAAGCCAGATAAATTATCATATCCAAGTAATTTCATTTTAGATGAGGAACCTGAAGACCAAGGTTAGAAACATCCTGCCACTCTGGGAATAGAACTGAAATAGGTTTTGTTTTGTTTTTAACTTGTTCTCAATTTTTATTGGTATACATCAGAGCAGTAATTGACCTGCTTCTATTTCTTTGTCTCTACACAATGTTAAACTCTCCTCCTTGGGCACCCTCCTTTGTGACTGACTGTTGAGCTCTAGCATTTTCTGATATTAGAGCATGGGTAAAACAGAAATCCATTCTCTGAAGAGGAACCAATTGTAAAAGTCACAATAGCCAAGATGAAAGATAAGTCTTGGGTTTTTTGTCATTCTCTGTTTTCTGTTTGAAGATAATTTAGGAAAACAGTGTTTTTTGATCGATAACTCATTGGCTCTCTCACACATGCTTTTGTACACCTGGCGTTCTGCATTTGAAATTGTACTTTTTCCCCCCAAAGTCATTGCAGAGTGTAATTTCTGTTTTTTTTTGGCACTAATAAAATTTTCAAATAAAATATGACATTTGGTTATAACAGACTTGCCTTTCTTGGTAATTTCTGTAATGCTGTTTCTAATAATCCTTTGGATGTGTAACCTTAGGGATCTTGTATTTCAGAGTATACTAAAAATCATTCATGAGATTTTAAGTCTGTACCTTCCAGGGTTTTTTTTTTTTTTTTTTTTAAGCAATGAAACTTTTTTTAATTAATGTTTAATTGAATATTATTTACATAAAATAATGTTTATTTATTTATTTATTTATTTATTTTGTAGGTCCTGCCATGTTGCCCAGGCTGGTCTCGAGCTCCTGGCCTCAAGTGATTTTTCCACTTAGGTCTCTTAAAATGGTAAGGTAACAGGCATGAGCCACTGTGCCTGGCTACATTTTCCAATTGCTTTGTGGGTTTTGATGACTTTTGCTAATTATGTACACCAGTGTATTTATTATATGAAGACATCAAACAGCTCCTCATTGTAAAATGTTTCTGTCCCTTTATAGATGATTTTCTCTTCATTCTGGAAGCACAGACATAAATAATAATAACAAAGCCCTTCTGGAGGAGGCCTCCAGTTCTCTTTATGAAGCAATTTTTAATTTCTAATTTAATTTATTTAATTGGTGTAGAATAGTTTACATTTTCTGTATCTTATTGAGTTTTGGTAATTTATGTCTTTCAAAGAATTTATTTCAGCTAGGTTGTCAAATGTTTTGGAGTAAAGTTGTTTATAATTTTTAAATTTTATTTTCAGTGTCTATAGCATTTCTAGTGTGCAAACCAAAAAGTATTTGAGGCTGGGCACAGTGGCTCAAGCCCGTAATCCCAGTGCTTTGGGAGGCCGAGGCGGGCAGATAACTTGAAGTCAGGAGTTCGAGACCAGCCTGGCCAGCATGGTGAAACCCCATATCTACTAAAAATACAAAAAAATTAGCCGAACCTGGTGGCATGTGCCTGTAATTTCATCTACTTGGGAGGCTGAGGCACGATAATCTCTTGAGCTCGGGATGCGGCTGTTGCAGTGAGCCAAGATCATACCACTGCACACCAGTCTGTGTGACAGAGTGAGACCCTGTTTCAAAAAAGAAATAAATAAAAACAAAACAAAACAAATAAATGAACAAGACCCCCAAAACATCTGAGATAGTCTGAATCAACTTTGAAGTTTATCTTGCCAAGGTGAAGGACATGTCTAGGTAAAAGGAACACAAAGTCACACCACAGGAACAATCTGTGGTTCATGAGTTTTTCCAGTGATGATTTTGAGGACTTCAACATTTAACTTGGAAAAGTAGGCTAGAGGGGAGACTGGAAGGGTATGGTCATACTACTGAATCCATACACTGCAAGGGAAAAGGAGCAGGTAGGGGAATCACCAATTATGTATTCTCATGCTCAATAAACCAGCACTTTATATAAGATAAAGTGAGCATGGAGTAGCTGTCTGTGGCAATATCTAAACTTTTATCTATAGTTATCTGCTTAGGAACAAAAGGAAAGGCAGGACTGTTTTTTTTTTTTTTTTTTTTTGTTGTTTGCATAACTTAGCTTTTAGCTTCATTTTTTCCTTTTGGCATAGTGAATTGGAGTCTCAAGATTTTATTTTCCTTTCACAAGTGATATCCCCTCTTTCATTTCTAACATTGGTAACTGGTGTTGTCTACCTTTTTCTCCCTTGGTCAGTCTTATTGAAGACTTATGAATTTGCTCACCTCTTCAGAAGGACAGATTTGGGTTTTGCTAATATTTTTGAATTTTTTTCTGCTTTCTGTTTTTTATTTCACTTATGTTTATCTTTTATTCAGCTTTCATAGTTTTAATTTTCTCTCTTTTTTTCTTGTTTCTTAAAGTAGAAGTTTAGAAAATTGATTTGAGATTATTCTTTCTCTTTCAAGGT
>NW_016805500.1:339734-374262 GCF_001698545.2 Rhinopithecus bieti | reverse complement strand
TTTTTTTTTTTTTTTTTTTAAGCAATGAAACTTTTTTTAATTAATGTTTAATTGAATATTATTTACATAAAATAATGTTTATTTATTTATTTATTTATTTATTTTGTAGGTCCTGCCATGTTGCCCAGGCTGGTCTCGAGCTCCTGGCCTCAAGTGATTTTCCACTTAGGTCTCTTAAAATGGTAAGGTAACAGGCATGAGCCACTGTGCCTGGCTACATTTTCCAATTGCTTTGTGGGTTTTGATGACTTTTGCTAATTATGTACACCAGTGTATTTATTATATGAAGACATCAAACAGCTCCTCATTGTAAAATGTTTCTGTCCCTTTATAGATGATTTTCTCTTCATTCTGGAAGCACAGACATAAATAATAATAACAAAGCCCTTCTGGAGGAGGCCTCCAGTTCTCTTTATGAAGCAATTTTAATTTCTAATTTAATTTATTTAATTGGTGTAGAATAGTTTACATTTTCTGTATCTTATTGAGTTTTGGTAATTTATGTCTTTCAAAGAATTTATTTCAGCTAGGTTGTCAAATGTTTTGGAGTAAAGTTGTTTATAATTTTAAATTTTATTTTCAGTGTCTATAGCATTTCTAGTGTGCAAACCAAAAGTATTTGAGGCTGGGCACAGTGGCTCAAGCCCGTAATCCCAGTGCTTTGGGAGGCCGAGGCGGGCAGATAACTTGAAGTCAGGAGTTCGAGACCAGCCTGGCCAGCATGGTGAAACCCCATATCTACTAAAATACAAAAAAATTAGCCGAACCTGGTGGCATGTGCCTGTAATTTCATCTACTTGGGAGGCTGAGGCACGATAATCTCTTGAGCTCGGGATGCGGCTGTTGCAGTGAGCCAAGATCATACCACTGCACACCAGTCTGTGTGACAGAGTGAGACCCTGTTTCAAAAAAGAAATAAATAAAACAAAACAAAACAAATAAATGAACAAGACCCCAAAACATCTGAGATAGTCTGAATCAACTTTGAAGTTTATCTTGCCAAGGTGAAGGACATGTCTAGGTAAAAGGAACACAAAGTCACACCACAGGAACAATCTGTGGTTCATGAGTTTTCCAGTGATGATTTTGAGGACTTCAACATTTAACTTGGAAAAGTAGGCTAGAGGGGAGACTGGAAGGGTATGGTCATACTACTGAATCCATACACTGCAAGGGAAAAGGAGCAGGTAGGGGAATCACCAATTATGTATTCTCATGCTCAATAAACCAGCACTTTATATAAGATAAAGTGAGCATGGAGTAGCTGTCTGTGGCAATATCTAAACTTTTATCTATAGTTATCTGCTTAGGAACAAAAGGAAAGGCAGGACTGTTTTTTTTTTTTTTTTTTTTTGTTGTTTGCATAACTTAGCTTTTAGCTTCATTTTTTCCTTTTGGCATAGTGAATTGGAGTCTCAAGATTTTATTTTCCTTTCACAAGTGATATCCCCTCTTTCATTTCTAACATTGGTAACTGGTGTTGTCTACCTTTTCTCCCTTGGTCAGTCTTATTGAAGACTTATGAATTTGCTCACCTCTTCAGAAGGACAGATTTGGGTTTTGCTAATATTTTGAATTTTTTTCTGCTTTCTGTTTTTTATTTCACTTATGTTTATCTTTTATTCAGCTTTCATAGTTTTAATTTTCTCTCTTTTTTTCTTGTTTCTTAAAGTAGAAGTTTAGAAAATTGATTTGAGATTATTCTTTCTCTTTCAAGGTAAACACTGAAAGCTTCAAATATCCCTGTAAGCACTACATTCCCTGCATTCCACAAACGTTGACATGTTGCCTTTTCATTATCACTCAGTTCAAACTATTTTGTAATTTATCTGTGATTTCTCCTTTGGATCAGTGGTTATCTACAAGTGTATTCTTAATTTTCAAATATTTCAGAGAATTGGGTTTTTTTTACTTTAATTTCATCATGGTAAGAAAGCATGCTCAGTTTAGCTTGAAATGATTTATATCTATTGAGACATCTTATGACACAGACTGTTCCATCCTGTTAAACATGTAATACCATGTGTATTTGAAATGAATATGCATATTGTCTTGTTTTACAGCTTAGTGTTCTATGTATGTATATTAATTAGGTCAGTGTTTGGTTGTATCATGTATACCTTCCTTATCCTTGCATAGTAATTATATCAACTTCCCATTCATGCATTTTTGATAATTCTTGTATCAAGTGGTGATGGAGGGTATTAACATCTACAACTATTTTATTAAAATTGCCCATTTCACACTATAGTCTGTCATTTTTTGCTTTATATTTTTTGAAGCTCTGTTATTGGGCATTTACACATTTACAATTGCATGCCTTCTTGGTGGGTTTACCTTTCATCATTGTGAAGTGATTCTCTTTATCTCTTACAACACATTTAGTTTTCAAAGCATTGTATTGTGGGTGTTACAAATGTGAAGCTGTTCAGATTCTGTATTCTTTCATTTTTTCTTCAATGAATGTTATTTCTTTGGTGTTAGTATGTGATTTTTTTGTTGTTGTTGATTTTGCCCTGAACAAACACTGTTTCCAGTGTAGCAGCCTCAGACTCAATTCAAATATTTGTCTTTAGATGAACCACTTTGATCCTGTTCAGCCATATTTGCTTTGGGATCAGTCAGGGATGTGACTAGGAAGAGTTGGTGGTTCCTTCTCTAGCTCATTCCCTTCTGTGATTCTCCACTCCTTTCAGTGTTCATGGTTTTCTAGCTTCCCTAATCTGGTTCTCCAGCCAGAATACAAAGGTTGTTTCCATTCGTGCCTACTGGAGTCACTGCTCTTTCAGGGTAGATGGTTGTTAGCACCATGTCAAATGGAAGACGGGAAGTACTTGTGTGGTTTGTACTCTGTATGCCATCCTCAAGAGGTATGTGCAACCCACCCCCCCAACATCCCTACTGTTATTTACTTGTCAGTATTTTTTAGGTAGCTGTTTTCGTGTTAGGTACAGGTTTTATAGCTTTTTTTTTTTTTGTGCTGGGACTGGGGATCATTCAGCAAATTTTAGTTTGTCATACTTGTATATGGAAGTATCTATGCTGACTTCATTTTTCAACTTTGATCTGGTTTAGAGGAGCAATAATTTGGAACAGTTTGTTTCTGTCTTTAGTCTTCTTATCACTATATTTCCTAGAAATTTAAGGAAGCTTATAAATACCAAAATATTCAGATTTTAGAGAAAGATTTTAACGTGATCATGTTAAAATAAATACAGAAGCTACTGATTTTAAATTGTCAATTGTTTAATTAACACTCCTCAGTCTCTAGTCAATAGCTGCTAGTCTTGTCTGCATCTTCATCTAGAGCCTATTGTGGTACAGTATTGATTAATGACCTGGGGTGAACACTCTGGAGCTAAGCTGTCTGGATTTGGATATTAGCTGTGTCTTTTATTAGGTGGCCCTGGGAATTTTGTGTGCCATCTCTGTACATGTTCGATAAGGTGCTCATTAGCATTAAAAATATTTAGTAAAATTAAAGGGCTTAGAATTTTATCTTGCATGTAGTAAATACTCAAAAATTTAAGTCATTATGATTAGTGCCTTAACAGCAAATTAGAAAGAGATACAAAGAAAATAATGCAACACAAGTAGATCTAATGACAGCATACTTTGAAATTCTGATTGGAATAATCCAGTCAAACAATTTTGAAATAATTATGTGGAAGAAGATTCAATATTATGATTCTACTGACAATATCTGGTCGCACCTTAATTGTTTTCAAATGGCTTTTCTCTTGGTGCTGGTGGTGTTGATGGTGAGGAGGAGATTGGAAATATTTCATCCCCAGCCTAAGATTGTAAACATAGCAGATGTTAATAGTTATTGTATCAGTCAAAGCAGATTTAGTTATGCTCTGATGACAAATAAGAACAGAAAAAACACAACTAATGCTTATTTTCTGGTCATGCTGTTTTCTTGGGGGTTAGCTGGACTCTGCCGTGCATCATTCCCTTCCTTACTCTAAGATTTAGGTTCTTGGAGGAACCCCTTCTAGAACACAGCCAAGAAGGGAAGAAGGAGCTGAAAAGTTTAGCAATTGGCAAGCAGATATTCACCAGGAAGTGACACTCATCAATTCTGCACATCAATCATTGTCCTGAATGCCTCACATGCCCCATCTAATTGCAGGAGACCAGGAAGTATGCTTTCATCACAAACCTAGGTGTTAGAGAGCAGGAAATATTACTGAAAAGCATTAATGACTATCACAGGCATCAAGATAATATTAGCAGATGGTATATTCTTATATTTCACTTCAAAACACAATTAAAATATCATCCTTTTATGCACAATAGTTAATGAATCTGGTAATCAAACTTTTTAAACTTATCAATGCTTATTAGAAAAAATATATTTTATTTAAAAATTTACTCCAAGATACTAAAGTAAGCATAGATTTTTTTTCAAATGCTTTTATTTGCTATATTATTTTCCAAAATTAGCTCTTTCGCCTCTTTTATTGAGCAATAAAACATTATTTATGCTAAGGAAATGCTAGACTTTTGTTTGAAATATGAATGTTTCACACTAAAAAGATTATTCAATTCTCTTAAGCACTTGTATGAATTATCTGACATTTTTCANATATTTTATTTAAAAATTTACTCCAAGATACTAAAGTAAGCATAGATTTTTTTTCAAATGCTTTTATTTGCTATATTATTTTCCAAAAATTAGCTCTTTCGCCTCTTTTATTGAGCAATAAAACATTATTTATGCTAAGGAAATGCTAGACTTTTGTTTGAAATATGAATGTTTCACACTAAAAAGATTATTCAATTCTCTTAAGCACTTGTATGAATTATCTGACATTTTTCAGGTTCAACAATTACAGAAATAACATATTTACTTTCATGACAATTACAACTTTGAGTTTTGGCAAAAAATCACGTGGATACCACTTCCAGTTGAATCTTGGGGAATAATATTGAAAGTTGCAGTTATATGAGCGTCATCAAAATTGCCTGAAAGATTCCTCAGATTAATAATTGGAAAATACAATTAAAAAATCAAAAAATGGAAAATAAGATAGTCAACAAGTTTGGCTGAATGAAGTGAAAGTGTCACTAAATGAGAAATTTGAAAAAATAAAATTTCAAAAATTAATTGAAATGAAGAGAACCCTTAAATACTATCTCTTTGGATGCCTTCCTCTGACACATAATGTAACAGATGTTAAAGGTTTAACTGAGAAACAACTAACTAGTTTCAGAGAGGTAAGGCAGTACCAACATCTACCAACCAACTGGGTGCCATTTTTATCAAGCCACAGTTTGCTCCTGGAAGTGACGATTACTTTACAGAAATGAGAATAACATTTATTTTCAGTATTTTCTCCTGAAATAGACAACCCAGTAAATTTTTATTGTGCCACTCAGTCTCTGCCACACCCACAAAATCACAATTTCTCATGAAAAGTAACACTCAACTTCAAGAGCCAGAACCTGTCATACAGAATGATTTCTGACCTTGAAAATATCTGCATTAAGAGCATATTTTATTTTTGTAACTTGTCCATTGACTGAGTTAGAAGAATAGTTGGATCAGAATTGTGTTTAACACTTTCATTTCATTCTGCTTTGCATATGTATTTGAATTATTTAAATGTGCATTTTTGTCCCTCAAGAGTGATTCATGTGACATTTCCTAGCCCTGTCAATATTTATCCTAAATAGGGTTTCCATTATAGTCAACCAATAAAAAGTTACCTATTGTACCACAATTCATTACATGAAACATAGCCAGACATTTTACAACATACGTCTCAGGTTTAACAGCTTCCATGAGAGTATGTTAAATTACATCAAATCACAAAGTTCTGTGTAACTTCATGTTAAAATATATAAGTTAAACTCAAACTATGAACACTATGCTAGTCTCTGTGCTAGCCCAGTAAAGTAATGAGCCAGTTCAAAAACCTGCTTAGATGAAGGTAGGGGATATTTGTACTTAAAATGTAGTCGTGATTAGAGAATATTTACATAGAAAAAAATAGCACAGTTCTGTGCTACTGTTTTATAACTTTAATAAGTCTAATTTTCGACAGAACATTATTAATAAAAAAGCAATGTGTTGGCCGGGCACAGTGTGGCTCACGCCTGTAATCCCAGCACTTTGGGAGGCCGAGGCGGCTGGATCACGGGGTCAGGAGATCAAGATCATCCTGGCTAACACGGTGAAACCCCGTCTCTACTAAAAATACAAACAAAACAAAACAAAACAGAACAAAACAAAAAAACAAAAAAAAATTAGCCAGGCATGGTGGCCAGGCTGAGGCAGGAGAATGGAGTGAACCCAGGAGGCGGAGCTTGCAGTGAGCCGAGATCCGAGATCGTGCCACTGCACTCCAGCCTGGGCGACAGAGCGGGACTCTCTCAGAAAAAAGCAATGTGTTTAGATATAAAAGCTACTGGATTTGGAGTCATGACACCTGGGTTCTAGTTTATGTTCTTCAACTCACCAGTCATGACTGACTGGGTAAATCACACCTAATACTTGGACTTCACCTTCCTCCTTAATGAAATTTGAAGGTCAGACCACCTCATACCTAGTGTCTCTTCTGTGAAATGTATCCAAGCCACACTTATAACCAAGCAAATGGAATACATATTTGTGAGTTAAACTCAGTGACTTCTATATTATTTGGTGCCTTGATCATCTGTTCAGTTACTTTCATCAGCCTTGATGAATAAAAATAACCTGTTTCTAGTGTGTGTATTCGTAAGATAGCCCTTCTAAGAAAATGTTTCTTCTCATTTCAGTAACAAAGTTTGGAAACTCGCAAAAAACGTCCTATTACAGCATTGATGGCATGGCCTTTTTAACGTTTTATGAGACCACCTGAAGCTTTGTGTTTCTTGAGTAACTTCATTGCTTCCAAATGTTTTAGAAGCATTCCATAAACCTTGGCAAGAGCCTTTCTTATTGCAAGACTTTTTCTTAAAGCACAATAGGTAACTCCTTACATAGAACATGAATGTCTTATTATAGCTATTATGGATGGTTATTACTTTTGATTAAAATTAAATTAAATAGCACTTGGGAAATAAGGAGAGATTTAATTATACCATAAAAACTGTCAGCTTTTCATTTGTAACATCTGTTAGATATGCATGCCAGTAGCAATGGTCTAGAGTATCTGCCAGATACCTAGTCAACAAACCTTGCGGAATCATCTGAGAACTGAGGCAATGTGATTTCAGACTGTGTTTTTCACATCTGATACCTGAGTCAAAGTTAAACACATTGAAGAGCTTGCCGATGTTAATTCTTCTTCATGTGGAAAAAGAAAGCATTTCCAGGCTTATTTGTTTGTTGTTTTCCTCACTATTCATTGTGATGGATTTGATCTGGCATGCCATGTCTGTGCTTCAGTGAAAACCTGCAATTCCTCAAAGACAAGCTTCATTCCCTGAAAAGTGCCAAATGTGGAGTGTTTGTTGCCCCTATGTGATGTTTCTATAAAGGTTATTTTTAACTTTGATACTTAAAAGCCGAAATCATTGGAACTCTGAGCTTTGGAAAATGCTTTTGGCCAGAATAGGTTTGGATAGATGCTAACTAATTAGCAGACAGGCAGGAAGGCCACAGGTGGTAGGATGTGATGCATTTCTGACAGGTGGAGTCTCTTTTTAGTTCTTTCTTCAGTCATCAATATATGGACTAGTGAACTAGAATGTCACTTTATGAAACTGACAGCCTCTCTAGGACTGTTTTGTCATCTGCAGAAAGAAGATTTGGAGTAAACAAGCACTAAAGAATAAATAAGATATTTATTTATGATGCAGTTCATGATTCTTATTATTTGTTTTTCCTTGAGGGCTTTTTTTTTTTTTCCAAATAAGATGATTAGATTCCTTTTAAAGTATTGGGTTGTTTGACTGTGTAGGAATAAAACATCAATTTTTGTAATCCTCAAAATAATATAGCCTGTTTGGTATCATTACATTTGAAAAATTTATACCATTTAAAAATGAAGAAACTGTATCATTTGCCCAAATGTGTACAACTTAGAAGAAGCTAAAGCTCTTCTAATTTGTACAACTAAGCCCATGATTGGATCTAGGTCTCCCTAATTTCAAAGCCTGGCTCTTACTTTTACACTATATTGCAGCTGGAATAAATAGCTAGCTGAATTATACAAATTGGAGGAATTGGAAATTTCTGCCACAAAACATTTTTCTCATGCATTTGATTAATCCTGCAGTTATTCACTAGCTGTTTGTAATTTTGATTAAGGCATTTTTTTCCCTAAGCAAAAGATAATGGGAAAAAAACAATTTAATTTATTAACACTTTATTGAGGACTTGTTATACAATTTTCTACTATGTATAATAAAAGTGAGTACCGACTTTGGGGTCAAATGACCTGGTTCTTTTCCCCTTCTTGCCTTGTTAATGGATGACACATAAACACACTTCCTAAAATAAACAACTTTACTTGGTGTTTGTTGTAGAACACCTCATTGTTTAAAGAGTTTGAGATGTTTTTCATTCTCTCAAGCTAACAAGTCAGCCTGGCAAAATTTCACAGATGCTGGCAGATGACACAAAACTCCTGGGTCAGAGACAAATGAGTTTATTACTCACAGCACACAAATCAGCATGATCACCGGCATGTTTTGGCACCAATTTTCCTAGCCTCGGTTCCTTCTGGGCTCTGTGAAGAGGAGCAGATGACTCATATATACACAGTAGGGGAGGAAACATGAGTTTAGGAAAACTGAATATTTTATACTTACAGTTAGCATGCCTGTCTTTGCTCCTAATATGACATCATTTTTCTAACACTTTTCACTGTATACACATCTTTTAAAAGATAGTTAAGAACAAAGGTATCCAGTGTCCTTTCTTGTAAAACATGCAGAAATGTGAGAGGCCCATTTCAAAACTCATGAGGTATTCCCTTGTCATGGCATGGACCTATCAGGTGTAGCTGGTTGTTTTCAGGTGATACATTTATTTTTTTTCTCTACCTCTACCAATCTTATTTATAGTACCTTCACTTTTCCTCTCATCTTGAAGTCTCAAATTATTTTCTTTATTTTCTAAAACTTGTACGTATTTCTGTAGGCCTCCTAACATGCCTTTAAAAAAGAATCAATTATGTATGTAACATCCCACCCCGAAACTTAATGACTTAAAACAATGATCTATTGATTCTCACAATTCTATTGGTTAGTTGGATGGTTCCTTTTCTTCTTATCTGAGGTCATTCCATGCTGCATTCATTCAGCTGGAAGATTGTGTGGTCTGGAATGTCCAGATGGCTCCATTTACATCTTGTATAGCTGGTACTGGCCGTGGTTCTCCTTCACTTGACCTCTCCTGCTCCAGTAGGACTGACTTCCATACGTTGTGGCTTTAGGGCTGCATTCCATGAGGGCAAAGGCAGAAGCTGCAATGTCCTTGATGTCCAGCCTCTAGAACTTACTCAACATGACTTCTGCCTAATTCTGTTGGTCAAAGCAAGTCACAAAGCCAGACTGAATTTGAATGAATGAAAAAATAGAGTGCACCTTTGATAGAAGGATCTATGAAAAAAATCTAGCCATAAATATTCTATTTCAAGTCAACTTCTTGTAAGTGAACTTACTTCCATGTGACTTTCAGTAAATCACTTTACCTCTTTGGGATTTACTTCCAATAAATTAAAATTTAAAAATCCAATATAAATTTAAACAACAGGCAAGGTCCCTTTCATATCTCAATAATGCTATTTCTAACATACTTTCTAAAGTACCATTCCCTGAGGCTACTTAGGCTGAGGCAAAAGTAGAAAAAGTCTGTGGGGACTGAGTGACTGAAGAATATATGTAAGCTTGCCAGTAGATGAGGGAATATATCTGTGTTACTTGCAGGGCAATCAGAAAATCTGCAGATGTTCACTGAAAGGGAAGTTTGAGAAACACAGGATAAAGACAAACTGGGTATTTAATAATTTTGTTCAAGGCGAGTTATGTAAGTTAAATTCTGTGTTAGCCTAGGTGTTATGTAAGTTAAATTATGTATTAACCTAGATGATTTTAAATGCAATTGCCAAACTATTAGATTTATATCCAATCAATTTATCTATATCTCCTAACTCTAATGTGGAGAGTTACATCTTAAAATAATTAAACATCCACAATTTGACCATAGGCCTTCAAAAATGCCTGGAAGTTCATATCAAGACCCCAGTGATTACATTTGCTATGAATAAACAGTCTCTGTGATTCAGTATCTTCAAGTGCATAGCACATAAAGATTGTAAGAGTAAATTTAAGTAAAGTCGATTCACTGAAAAACCAATCTGCCTGTTGATTAAGATAGCAAATTAAAAAATGCCAAACTGATAGGATTTTTTTTTAAATTTGATTATGCATTGTCTGTCTGCATTTTAGTTGCAGCATTCTCAGTCTAGTTGGGCTAAAAGCCAGAGTCATGCATGTGGTATATTCCAGTGAGCATATTTTATATTCAAATGTTTTTATATATGTACAATTGCCTATCTTCTTTATATCTTTAAACTTTTGTTTTGCCCCTACATTTGTCTGCCTCTGGAGACACAATAAAGAAAGAAATTGTCTTAGTTACTCTTTAAGGAATTTGATATGTTTTAGGAACTAAGGTCACTTGGGAATTTATCATATGACAAATTATTTTTCTGGAAGTTAGCTTTTGGAAAATTGGCTTTTGATAAATTTGTCATTTTGTAAATTGGTTACTTGACATATTTGTCATTTGATGAGTTGATCATTTGCTGAGTTTGTCATTTGTTGAGTTGGTCATTTCCAATAGTTGTCTAACATTGAATTGACCTAGAGCTAGGATTGTGCTGGAACTGGTTTGTACCAGCTCATAAGAGACTATTGTGCACAGGTTTTCCCAATTTTTGATTCAGTGACATGAAATTGATAGCTTGAAATTGTGTATGGTGGGAGTATTTAGATGACAGAAATTTGCAAATGCTACAAATAAGGGCTTTTTTTTTTTTTTTTTTTCTTTTGAGAAGGAGTCTTGCTCTGTTGCCCAGGCTGGAGTGCAGTGGGGCAATCTCGACTCACTGCAACCTCTGCCTCCCAGGTTCAAGCAATTCTCTGCCTCAGCCTCCTGAGTAGCTGGGATTACAGGCACCCGCCACCATGCCCAGCTAATTTTCGTATTTTTAGTAGTGATGGTGTTTCACCATCTTGCTAGGCTAGTCTTGAACTGCTGACCTCATGATCCACCTGCCTCGGCCTCCCAAAGTGCTGAGATTACAGTCATGAGCCACCGCACCTGGCCAAGGGCTCTTTTTTTTTTTTTAGAACCAGATTATCAGCACACCATTGTTTAAAACCAATCAACTCTTAATAGTAAACAAATTGAAAATTTAACTGTCTATGAAAACTTTCTAAAATAGTAAAATATTCATGGCTTTTAGAAAATTACCCAATAGGTCAATTTGGTATGCATTTGCACTATTAAATGATAATGATTATGATTTAGTAATAAAATATCAGCCACTAACTTTAGCCTCTTCTATATATCAAGTACTAGAGAGATCACTTTATATGTGTTTGTTCATTTAATCCTAGAATTAAAAAAAAGAGATACTATAATTCTCATTTTATGGGTGAGAAAATAGCAGCTTAGCAAGAACCAAGAACTAATTTCAAAATTATTTTTCATTTTGCTTCATATTCTTCTGGATATAACATCTATTGGTTCTACCTCTAAAATAAGTTATCTTATGTTTTAGGGTAAGAAGACTAGGGAACTGCAAGAAGATTGTTATTATGACTGCTTTGATTGAAACCCATAAACCCATAATATTTATATAGTATAAACTATGTAATATTTATATAATATAAACTATATAAATTCACCTATATATTGGGCATACAATGCTTCAAAAATATATAAAATGACTGATGTTTTGTGCTTTTGCTGCAGTCTATTATGATGTATTTTGATTTGAGCTATTAGTTACATTTTCTTAAACATGTCACCTCCCGGTGATATTTCTATATCAGGAAGGGAATTTTGAAAATGAATACTGCTCAAATAAGTACATTTCAGATTTAAAAGGTACTTTATAATTTGGAGATATATTTGGTAATGGGACAGATATTCACTCCTTTCCCTTGGTCTATAAATACATACCCCAAGCACTGTGCTAAGTTATTAGCCATTTAATGTGAAGAGAAATCACTTAAAGTTACCTATATCTCGGGACAAATAACAGTTACAGTGAATTCTGGAATGGGACCACCCACTGGTGAACAATGATATATCATTTCTGAAAGTAACGGGATTCTTATAACCACCATCACCAAATGTCCTTCCAAATAGGCATGATGAACCAGATCATTTGTTAGTAGCTCTTGTGCTGCAAGTTAATTTCTAGGGAATGAGTTCAGAGCCTGGCATGATGTATGAGGCTCGCTGGAGCAATTAAGATTGTAAAAGGCAAATTGTTCAAGTCTTATGTGCTATCATCCTAGTTAATATTTAAACTCTGTGATAAACTTAGTTGATATCATTGTTTAAGTTTGGTTCTATTTATTACTTCTATATAATTAAATGTTCAGAGAAGAAAAGGATCTTATTCTTTTAAGAATTAAAATGTATCCTTGAAAAGGTACTGTTTTTTAAAGTCTGGTGGCTTTCTAGAAAAGGTAATGGATGAGTTAAAAATTGAGGTAGATTCTTTTTATTCATATAAAAGATTAGCCATACATCACTATGAAAATTATATAGAAGCAGCCTGATGTGTAGGTTGGGGTATAGAAAAGAGAGAACTGTAGAAAATATGGCCTTATATTTTCTTCATCATTTAAGTTTTTGTTTTTTTGAAGACAAAAGAAGAAATGTGGAACTTATATTTCCTATTTACAGAAAATTGCAAGTTACTAAAATAAAATCGTGCCAATTTTAGTAAATATTAAATACTAACAATTAGGCAACAATGCTTGCTATTTGAATACAAAATTTCATTTTGATAGAACTGACCTTTTATCATTAAATAGATAGTGTCATGTTATTAACTCAAAAGCTTGATATGAATGCATAGCTTCACATTCAAAAACAAGACATTTGGTGGCATCTAAGGCATTGCTCATGTAGCACATAGATGTGACAAACAACAGGCTTGCCAACTCCAACCATAGCCACTGCAACTCTTAAGAAATTGATTTGACTTAGACGGGATTTTCCATTTATTGAAATGGATATGGATTTTCATGCCTAGTCGCTAAATGAAACTTGTAGGAGAACCTATTTTTAAAATAGGAAATGACTCTAAATAAATTTATGAATTTCATGAGATGAGAAAGGATGTTTCTTCTGTTTATACTCTGAATGCATCTAATATAAAGCCTTGAGACTGGTAGGGGATTCATATATATCTTTATTGGTTGATTTACTTAATTCTTCCTTATACTTCTAAATTTATTTGTTTTAACATCAGAAACTAATTTTTAGATTTCTTCCACAAGCAAATTCAACCAGTTGCTTGACTTTGGAATAAGATTGTTTTTAAAAGCATCATGATTAGATTTTTTTCTAAAAACATTTACAAAGAAAACAATAATCATTGACAAACCTGAGAAAACAGAAAGAGGAAAGGTTCCCGTATTTAATAAAATAGGTGCTGGAAAATGGCTAGCCATAAGTGAAACTGAAACTGGATCATTTCATTTACGCCCTTATAGGAAAATTAATTCAAGATGGACCTAGAGACTTTAATGTTAGATCTAATACCATAAAAACCCTAGAGAAAACTAGGTAATACCATTCAGGAATATAGGCATGGGCAAGGAATTCATGTCTAAAACACAAAACCAACGGCAGCCAAAAGCAAATGGAAAATTTCTAATTAACTAAAGAAGCTTCTCCAGCAAAGCACTACCATCAAGGGAACAAGGAACTCATGAATGGAAGAACATTTGCAATCTACTCATTAACAAGGAGGGGCTAAGGTACAGAACCGACAAAGAACCTCAACACAGAATTTACAAGAAAAAAAAAAAAAAACCCACCCATTCAAACAATTCAGGGCAAAGATATTGAACAGACATTTCTCAAAGGCAATGGTGGATTACGCCAACAGGACCATGGAAAACATGCTAATACTCACTGGCTCATCAGAGAAGCAAATCAAACCACGATGAGATTACCATCTCATACCGTTAGAATGGCATATTCAAAGTCAGGAAACAGACAAGGTGCTGGAGGATGTGCAGAAAATGGAACACTTTCTCACTGTTGGTGGGATTGTAAATAGTTCAACCATTATGGGAAAACAGTATGGCAAATTTCCAAGGATCTAGAACTAGAAGTCCATGGAGAGGCCATCCCGATTACTGGTATATACGCAGAAGGAGGTGTATAAATCATGCTTATAAAGAAACGCACACGTTGTTTCATTGTGGCCCTCTCACAATAGTAAAGACTTGGACACCCAAATGTCCAATCAGTGACAGACGGATTAAGAAAATGTGGCAATATACACTCATGGAATACTATGGCGCATAAAAAAGGCATGAGTTCGTGTCCTTTGTAGGACATGGAGGAGCTGGAAACCATCATTCTCAGCGAACCTATCGCAAGAACAGAAACCAAACACACATGTTTCTCACTCATAGGGTGGACTGAACAATGAGATCATCTTGGACTCAGGAAGGGGAACATCACACACCTG
The DNA here is from genome assembly GCF_001698545.2 of Rhinopithecus bieti. NCBI lineage: Eukaryota > Metazoa > Chordata > Mammalia > Primates > Cercopithecidae > Rhinopithecus > Rhinopithecus bieti. Next base: position 359,590 of record NW_016805500.1, on the reverse strand, counting down.
GGCCTATTATGGGGAGGGGGGAGGGGGGAGGGATTGCACTGGGAGTTATACCTGATGTAAATGACGAGTTGATGGGTGCTGACGAGTTGATGCATGCTGATGAGTTGATGGGTGCAGCACACTAACATGGCACAAGTATACATATGTAACAAACCTGCACATTGTGCACATGTACCCTAGAACTTAAAGTATAATAATAATAAAAAAAAGAATAACAACAGTTTGGACAATTAATAAAAAAATCCTTCTGTTCATAAATATATATATATGCATATGATGCATATGTATACATACAGCTAACCTAAAAATATGAAAATGTAAACTAAAACCTGAGGAAATTGTTACTTAATCATGTTACAGAGATAGATAGCAAAGACTGGACATAGGACCGGCTATATTGGCATAACTTAGGAGCTTGTTAGAAATACAGTCCCTCAGGCCTCACTCTAAGGGTACTGTGTGGAAATCTGCCTTTTAACAAGGTTGCTGAAGGATTGATTTTCACCATAAAACTTGAGAAGTGGTGTTTCATAGAGCAGGCCCCTAAACCTCTGCTACCTTGGTTTTCATCCCTGCCGTGGCCCTACTCTTCCTGAGGCTTGGGAGTTCAAACCTGCCTTGCATTCTTGTGAATTGCTCAGCGTCATTGCAAAACGTCCAAATGATACATTACAGCCTTTTGCAATGCATCATTTCCTCTAAAACAACATCTAGAAACTTCTAAACTTTTCTCTAAAATGAAGTTCTTTTTTTCTACTTGTGACAAATACAGACTTTAAAATTTAACAAGCAATGTTCAGTAGTTGGATAATTTTATTTGTGTATTTGTTTAGTACAAAGGTTATCAAGTCTATGTGAATGAAGAAATTTTTATGACATAATGTTAATCAAAATTAGGATTTCACGTACATAACAACCTGATAGATAATATTAAAAGACTTTTTTGACTTTTGTAATTATTATTTTAATTGTTTTACTTTTTTCCTGAGCTTCCATTTTATTGAACCATTATGTTAATAAGGATTATATATTTTAAAAAATAATTTGCCAATCTGGAGTGTAAAGCAAAATATAGAGCTATAACAAGAGTGAGCATTAGTTGATTGTTATTAGATCTAGGGCATGCATTCATCAAAATTCAATATTCTATTTCCTGTGCTTTTGTTTATGTATGGAGCTTTCCAAAATAAGAGAGATGTAAGTGGATAAAATTTTATGATTGGAGTTGTAACTTTTCTAGACAAATAGCATAGTAGTGTCAAAGTCAAGTAAAATATAGAGATGGGTCTCTAAAATTAAAATATTTTATTATGGAAGAAAGAATAGCAATTTGGGGCATGCATATAGACCACTAGTCTTCCGTATTTCCAAAGAACAAGCTTTTAAGTGAAGCTTAGGAATTTTATGAAAAGGAGAAATGTTATATATCGTTCTTCAAGAATGTTCTCTGACACTAGCAAAGTTGTGCTGGCAAACTCTGATTAGTGAGGGACAGCAATAAGTAAAACTAGTCTTAGAGTTGCCGCAGTTTTTTTCAGTAGCCATTAGATTAAAACTGGTTTCAGATTACAGCAAGCAATTTTAGCAGCCAGGCTTGCAGAGGATTAGATTTTTGGAGCAAGGTCAGGCTTCTTCATTCTGACCTCTTGGCTCTGCTTTAGTTGGTCAAGACAAGTATGACCCACTTACTAGAAACAACTTCCACATTTCCCCTTTTCATCAAGATCTTTTTCAAAAAACATCACTGATAAACCATTTTGCAGTGAAGTTTAATTGTCCCTGAGTGCTGGGATGGACCTCTCGCAGATGAATTTGTCCCATGACAGGGAGAAGGTACAGGGTTCTGTGTCAGGAACTTGGGCCACATTTGAATAACAAAGAGGCCAGAAGGAAAAATATTCTATGGGTATGTTTATCTGGAGTCTAGCACTGAGTTTCATATTATCAATCCATAGGCATCTGCCATCATTTGAGGGTTTAGCTAACATTATCCTGTTAGGAGAGTTGACTTTACAAACTAGACAGGAAATACGAATCAAGTTTAAAAATCATAATAGAGACAAAGGATTAATAACATAATAAACGTACATTTGTACAATGGTTTTGAACTAAGAGTCCAAGCCTAAGGGCAACAAACTCATCAAATCAATAGACCATGGAGGAAAGTGAGTGAGACCTGATGGAGCCACTAAGTAACATTTCATGACTAGGTTGAATTAAAGCAGTCAATTCTAACTTTACAAAAGGTATCACTAGTATAATTTGAATAAAAAATTGTACTGGGAATATTGTCAAACTTGCTCACTCAGTGGACTAAAAAGATTTCTTTGGTGAAGTTTTTCAAGTTACTTACATGATTTACTGATTGTAAAATTTTGACTGTAGCACTATTCTGCCAAACGTAGAAGGTAGCACTACATGGGCTAGGAGTCTCAAGCTGTTTGCAGTATGGGAAACATCAACGTCTCATCCTGGTTTACAGTTTGAATGACTCTGGTTATACCGTGAAGTGGTTTGGTAACCTTTCTGTGTTGCCCACACATCAAGCGAAAAAACAAAAAACAAAAAACCCGATCCTTAAAATTTGTCTAGTTTTAGCTTATAGGGGTTTAGGAATACAGCAATTCCTGTTTTAGTAATTTCATGAAAGAAAGCTGGATTGGAGAAACCTTCAATATTTAGTACCTAATCTAGTCTATAAATGGATTTAAAAAAAACCCTCAAAAATAATGTACAGAGTTACAGTCTAATAACAGGTATATTATAATTTTTCTTTGGAAATGCAAATTTTCTCTACGTTGATTGTATAAGAATACCAGATTTAAAAACCTCTTGAGGTTAGGAAGTCAAACCAATGCAGACTTTAGATATTATTTACAGCTTTGTGTTTCCTGGGTCTGCTAAACAGTGACAGTTTTTATTTATTCACTGTAAGGCTGGGAACACTTGCAGTCAGGAATTTTATGCATAATTTCAAATATGACATTTCAGTCAAAGCATTAGTAATATAGACAATGTTTTCTATTGTATTCTTTTATAAGCAGAGAGCAGATTTTACTGGACTTATGCAAATAGTCACATTGTCACAAAAATACTCACAAATAGTTATTGAATTCCTGAAGAAACCAAGAAGAGAAAAAACACACAGATATATTTATCTCTGTTTACAAAAGTATTCCTTATGAAATGATCATAAATTATAGCTCTCTTAAGAGAGAAAATTCCCTTAAATCTTAAAAAAAATTATATAAAGAGCCAACAATGTTTTAAATAACAGTTACAAAAACATAATCATCAGTTATTTGTTCTTGCATAACCAATTCATATTGTACTTCCATTAGTAGTTTTATAAATCTATCAGTTTTTTATCAGAGTACTGGAAATTTTTATTCAGTCTGTTGATCTTCAAGTGATTAGAAACCTGTATGTAAGTGTACTTGTTGAAGCTGTTTCCATGAATCTGATTGTGACTGTTTTTAGAAAAGAATTCAAGACAATAACTATGGATGACAAAAACTTAGAAGAGCCAAGATTAATAATCTGATGAAAGTTTACCTTTGACAAGGAAATTCTGTTACAGACAGTATTTAAAGATAACCAAAATTATGACTGGTAATATATTTTAATAAATTATATAATTTTTGAAACATTTTTATTAACAACATACCGCAAAACACAACTAAATGAAAGACCTGGTAACACTTATCATTTGTTAATGTTTCCAATGCTATGTAAATCAAGTAATTTAAATTAGATTTAAATGTTTACAAAAGTTTAAGCCTAATTATTTAAATCTTTACAAAGTGAGAGGTACGTATTTTGAGACTTTCCAGAGGCCCAACTTTCCAGAGAAAACTCCAAAGTAAATTTTAGGTCAAAAATACTTAATTTAGGATTTAATTTTGAGGACATTTGTCACAGTTGCCAAAAGGCTCAAAACTTTGAAATTAAAAAAAGAAAAAAAATCCCAGGTCACTCTAAGATAATTGCCAGTCACTTAATCAGTGTGATAATCAAAGTATTTCAAAAGCAATAGAGAAAACTACATAGATGTAATACCTTAATTATTTTAAAGCTCAGTTTTTTAAGTAATAAAAAACAAAGGCAACACTAAAAATTATATCGATAAAATATAAAGTATTTTGCTTAAACCAGCTACCAAAAGGTATAGGAAAACCTTCTGGTGATTGTTCCTCCTCACAGAAAGCTCATTTAGATGCACTGGAAGTCAAACCTGATGAAAACTTGAATTAATCAGACATAGAAATAATGCACCCAAGGTTATGAGTATACCAATTAAGATTACATCAAGAAAAGTCAAGAATAAAACATTAAATTATACTGGAAGAAAATATTGCTTGCTAGGCCTTGAAAATAAACATTTCAGTGTCAGACCATAACAGCAGAATTGACCAGTAAAAACAAGCTATAGGAACTGACTAAAAGTGCAAGAGAGTTATTCTCACCTTCTCAAGGGGAGAAAAAGCTGAAGGTAATCATGTATGACCTGAAAATCATAGGCAGCAAGATACAGAAAAGTTGAACTTCTGAAATGAATTTGAAATATTTCAAAGGTAAAACTGTATCTCAAAAAACTAAATAAATTTCAAATGAAGCGGACAGCATTTTTAACCTGTAACTAATAAAATGAAATAGACCTGAGGAAGAAGATGGCTGTTAATGAAACATTTTATAATTAAAAGTCAAAATATCTTTCATTTTATAAACAGCAAATTCATACTTTAAGGAAACTTTGTTGTTTTAAGTATAGGGGAACAGACTCTGGTTTTCTATCAGTGTCCCTGACATCAATGCTTTATTTTTAGGATGACACATAAACAATTTATTCCCCATATCAGTCAACCCAATCACATATGAAATGTCCTTCATATAGCTCATCCTTTATTAAATCCCATCCTTAGTCCTATATTTTTTAATCTATATTTTGATTAATAAACCTAAATATGTGACTCTTTTTATAAAATTGAAGAAGCCAAGAATGAAATTATATTAATTCAGCAGTTAGTTTTAGGTTTTCTTCTTAGTTGGATATTACCCAGAAATTTGATGAATATCTTTTATTTAATGCTACATAACTTTAAGATTTTAAATTACATGACAAGTTCATCTGTGAACATTTATTTTATTTACAATTACCTAATTTAATTTTTAAAACAACTATACTTATATTATGAAAATTAAGATATTAGACAGTCATTATTTCAGTCATTTCTTACTAACCAATTTCATATCCTGCTAATACTAGTAGTTTAAGTAACACCCTTAAAATTAAATGCATGGGCATTCTGTTGCTAACTCAGAAGATACAGCTGTTTTTTTTATTAAATCAAAAATATTAATCTTATTTGTCAAATAATAATATAAACAAAGATAATTTAGTTTTTGGCTGAGACTATATCTTCATGATTTTAAAAAATTAATCAGAGGCAAATATAAAATTGACCATTAAACCAAGACAAAAATATACGCTGACAATTTTGAAGACATTTTAAATTTTACTTTGTCAACAATTTTAAAATCAATGAATATATCAAAGATTTACTTAATTCACATGAGCCAAAGGAAAAACTGGGGTTAATTACCATATATTTTATGTGAACACTCATTTGTTTAACCAATCTGAATAATATTTTTAGTGATTTTTTGGCTAATACACCGAATTTTATTATGTAGAAACAATATACAGCGTAATACATATATACTTAAAGATTTTATACCCATTATTTTAGATTTTTAGTCATAAGATAATACAAGATATAAGTGATCCAGTTTATTTAAAAAACTGTTTGATTCAAATTATTTATTTGACAAAATAGAACAAGACTAAACTTTATAGAATTTTTTTTAATAGGCAATCTTGGAAAGACTGTGAACCAAATTTTGGGTAAAGGAGTTTGAGTCAGTTACTAATATCCTGCATTGGTCAATGAATAATTAACTGTGGAAATGTGACTGAAATATGCGTGAAGGCCCCAAAAATATCAGAGATATGCTAACAAGATCTATATGGTATTTTCTTGATCTCAATTATTTGTTCTTGAAGATAAGAAAATTGCCATTCCTTTTAGTATAGGGAGGGTGTCTTCTCGGAAATTTCATCTTTGTGTTTAAGAAAACAGCATGAAGATCAAAATGATATTTTTTAATATTTGCTGGTTTTCAAGTGCTTTACTTAAATACTCAGTGTGCCAGAATAGCTGAGGAATCTTGGAAAAAGAGAGTTTAGCTTAGAGAAGACTAAAGAAGAGGAACTGCAAGAAGGGAAAGGAAAAGGTCTGGAAAGAGTTTTAGCTCATTTTGAGGCAATATTTTGTAGCAACACAGTCTTTGTGTCCTGAATGTTTTTTGTGTATTTGTTTCTTTGTTTTGCCTCAAGACAGCAATGAGATATGAATGTCTTATTTTGAATGTATGATTTTTTGAGCCACACTCTTTTAGTTTAGTATTAAGAAAAATGGACTCTTTGATCCCTATAATGTATGAACACGTTACCAGCTGGAGTCCCAGAAAATATGATTCCATTTAGCATGCTTTTAAACTTTGAGGGCCAATTAAATACAACTGCTAAGTACATAAAGGTCAAATAAATGTAAGCACACACAGAAAATAAAGTATGTGGTTACCAAGAAGGATGATAAGCCACCTTCTCCAAATGAAGGGGAAAAAAAATCTCGTCACTTATGCCTCAACCCAAAGGAAAAAGTCTCTTCACCAAGACCGTACAGTCAGGGTCTGCCAGGAGGAGAAAGATCCTTATGAATGGGTAATCTGTCAACTGAAGCAGACAGGAAGGAAAAAGACTCATCCCTATCCAATTCCCAAATACAAAAATACTCTATCAAAATTTAGAGTTCACTTCAAGGGTGTCTCACCAAGCGAAAAAGTGACCCGCAAAAGTGAGGGGCACAAATGGTTATAGAGTGCGTACCTCACACCATAGTTCCAGGGGCCAGTGATTTTCTGTGAAGTGAGTCAGCTTTGGAACCCCACTTCTGGCACCTTATATGTCCAAGTCAAATAAAATATGAAGACAAATCTCTGAAATTAAAACGTCTAGTTGGGCACAGTGGTGTCTGCCTGTAGTCTCAACTACCAGGGAGACTGAGGTGAGACGATCACTTGAGTCCACAAGTTTGAGTCTAGCCTAGGCAAAGAGCAAGACTCTATCTCTTAACAAAACAAAACAAAACAAAACTAAACATTTTATTTGGGAAGAAAGGATTGCAATTTAAGGCATACAAGCATATCAGTTGGTCTTTGGTATGTTGAGAGAACAATAAGGTCAGAGGTTTTATAAAAAGGCGAAATATTATGTATTGCTCCTCAAGAAAGTTCATTGACACTAGTAAAGTTTTAGCAAGCTGGAAAGCTTTCAGTGGTGAATTGATAGAGGCAGGTAAAAGCAGTCTTAGAGTTGCAGCAGGTTGTTTCAGTAACCATTCAGTAACCAGATAAATCTGGTTTCAGGTTACAACAGCCAGATTCAGCAACCAGGCTTGCAAAGGATTATATCTTTTGAGCGATGTTATGTGCCTCAAGTGTTTTTTCATTCTGACCTCTTGACTCCATTTTAGTTGGACATGACAAGAATGACCCATTTGTATTATACACTCTCACATTAGTAACTGAAAGAGCTGTACCTCTGAAATCAGGTGACACCTAAGTTTTGCCTTGATTTACCTAATACTAGTTTAGCTATTTATCCAGTTATTTACTCTCTCAGATATAATAAATATTAAGTTAAAAAAAAAGAAGGTACTTGGCACCAATCATGAGAAATATTAGTTATCAATTAATGATAACTCTCTCTTGCTCTCTCACATCTTTTCCTTTCATCTTTATGGTATTCTGAATTACTCAAAACAAATTAGAATATAATCTATCTTGTTGTTGTTGTTGTTGTTGTTGTTGTTTTGAGAGGGAGTCTCACTCTGTCACCCAGGCTGGAGTGCAATGGCGCCATCTCGGCTCACTGCAACCTCAGCCTCCCGGGTTCACGCCATTCTCCTGCCTCAGCCTCCAGAGTAGCTGGGACTACAAGCGCCCACCATCACTCCTGGTTAATTTTTCTATTTTTAGTAGAGACGGGGTTTTACCATGTTGGCCAGGATGGTCTCGATATCTTGCTCGTGATCCACCCGCCTCGGCCTCCCAAAGTGCTGGGATTACAGGCGTGAGCCACAACAGGGTGTATTAACAACTGTAATTCTCAAAACAACCCAAGACCTAGACAGGGTCAATAAAACAATGGACTCTATTTTGCATATGAGAAAGGCTAACTAACTTGACTAAGATCATAGAAGTGACAGGTGATGGTACAAACAGTATTTTAATCTAGGCCAGACCAGGGTAAGATAAACTGTTGCTTATGGGCAAAATGTGGCCTGCCAAATGTTCTTGTATAGGCTATGGGCTAAGAATTGTTCTTACACTTATTCAGTGGGTGATAAAAAGTCAAAACAATAATAATTTGTGCCCATGAAAATGAAACAAAATGTTATTTAATTATATCTTTTGACATATTATCATATAATCGCACATTAAATTTTAATGTCATTAAAGAAATATATATTAGAACACAGCCATACATGTATTTACATATTGTTTATAATTCGACGTCAGAGTTGAGTTGTTACAACAGAAGCCTTAAGGTTGGCAAAGCCTAAATTATTTACAATCCAGCCCTTTCTGGGAAAAGGGACCAACCTCTGCTCTAGGAAATATCTCTTATTCCAAGATGACTCACTAAGTCCTAAAACAAATTGTTTTTTTGAAATGTATACATCCCATCAATTCTCATAGAAGAAGGAGGAGAAGGAGAAGGAGATGAAAGAAAATAGGAGAAAAAATATTATAAAATGTAACAAAACATTTTCTCTGACAGTTTCACTTAGGCATTTTTTTCCCCCATGGTGCTAATCTTGGAAAGGAAGAGGACTCAGGATTCAAGTCAATTTCCATATTCAAAGTGTAAAACCTAGGAATGAACTAGTTTTATTACATTACAGAGTCAAGAGAGAAACGTCAGTATGTTGTGAAGAGGGTGAAATTTCACCTGGTTGCCCTCTTTTTTTACTCCTAATAATTAACACTTTTTCATTTCTCAGAACACAAGTACCTACTTACTTTCTTCTATGAAGATTCTTATATAATTTTTTTTTCTTTTACTAAGTGTCAGGACTTAAGCAACTTAAGTAGGAAGTTAAAATTGTGTTGTGTCGACTCCCCCTACATTGCCAGTATCCACAGCCGGCTAGGTGTAAGCTTGCATCTTGCTATATGTGCTTCTTCATAGTGGAGTAAATGCTCAGATTCAAAAGACTACTTACTGTTTCTCTGATCAGAATTAAACCGTCTTTCACTGGGAAAGTGCTTATGCTTTTGTCTCAGAAAATTTTCCTCTTTGTTTCTGTTGTTTCTATTTTAAACTCAGGAATATACTCTCTCTCTGTGTGTATATATATAAAATATATATAAATATATACATACTGTACATATAATATATAATATATGCATGCTATTTATGTAAATATAAACATAAAATTCACATGTTTATTTTCTAAGTGGGAAGTAAGAACTTTGCATGATTTTGTCAGATTTAACTTGAGCACAAGAAAATTACACGTAGCAAAACTGCTTTATGTGCAGCCAGTCACATTCTTTTCCCTTGTTTTGTGTGTTGCAAATGCAATCACAATAGTGAAATGTGATTTTCATTTGAGTGCCCTGAGGCAAAGCCTATGATAATGTTCTCCTTCTGTTCACTCATATACAGTACGCCTTAATGGAATAGAAGCCACCTCTTGGGAAAATGCCAGATCCCTTTGTGTTTGTCTCTGTTTATCAGCTCTGGAATGTTAAACAGCCTTTGACCCAGTGACAGGGGCAAAACAAAACAAAAAGCAAGCAACCAGCAAACAAATAACAAATCAAACTATTTGCTTTCACATTAAACTTATGGGTAGTTTGGAGTACCATAGATTCTTCACCATGGCTATCACTGTAATTACTGTTACGGACTCCCTTCATGTCTTTGCCAGTTTCAGCTGAATGAAATGGCTTAGAGTACTGTTTTGTGTTCTTAGCGTGGTAATTCTTGTTTTATTTACATCTCTGATTTTTTTTTTTTTTTTTTTTTGAGATGGAGTCTCGCTCTGTCACCCAGGCTGGAGTGCAGTAGCGCAATCTCAGCTCACTGCAACCTCTGCCTCCCGAGTTCAAGCGATTCTCCTGCCTCAGCCTCCCAAGTAGCTGGTACTACAGGTGCCCGCCACCACATCCTAGTCTAATTTTTGTATTTTTAGGAGAGGCAAGATTTCACCATGTTGGCCAGGCTGGTCTCAAACTCTTGACCTCAAATGATCCACTCACCTTGGCCTCCCAAAGTGTTGGGGTTACAGGCATGAGCCACCACGCCCAGCCTACATTTCTAATTTTTGTTGGTCTTTTGCAAACTCTCTATGGCTGTCTTTTATCTACTCTGTAGTTAAGTCTGGTAACTCAGACTAGGTCATTATCATGTTCTCTCAAGGCTAACAAATGCACTCTGCAAGTTCAGATACCACTCCAGGGTGTGAAAATAATCTTTTGATAGACTGTTACTTTTCGTTTTGCTTCTGATAACTGTGCTCCTCAAAATGAGAGACACAATCCCTTAAGCTGTCTGGCAACTGAATGGTGTCTGCTTATATTTCTTGAAATTTCTTGTGTTCTTGCTTTGGTTGATCATTTTGCATTGGCTACAGGCTGACCTGGCTGGTGTCCATCCCCTCATTCATATCTGAGTCCTTCAAACTATTTTCAAAACATATTGCTTATTCCTAGATTAGAGATAGGAAAAATAATTCCATTGTGAAGTTCTGTTTTGATCAGTTAATAATGACTGCTCTGTTTATGGTGATATGAGTTTCTCCTTTTCTGAGACGACAACTGGATTTAATAGAAATATCCCATGATTAATTTCTGATGTCTGCCACCAGCAAGGTTTGTGAAATAGCAGAAATCTATAAAAGTATTTTTATCTCTTTTTCATTATGATATTTTAAATTTGTAAGTCCTACTTACATTTACTCCTTTGTTGTCAGAGGGAAAGAAAGAAAAACAAATCCCTCACATCTGCTAAACTTAGAATTCTTAGGACAAATGATTATGTTTGTCTATTTCTTTGATATCTTCCTCTTCCAAACTCTAATCCTTAGAACCTATTACACACATGGGTCTGTATGGAGCAGAAACTTAATGAAGAGTAAATAAATAGGAAACTCTTTTTTGAGACAATTGTGTGTAACTCAAAAGGAAATATCAAGAACTTTCATTCTCATAATTCTGACTACTGGGTTCATTTATTCATCAATTGTCATATTTCAACATAGACTATGTTATTCATGGTTCCATCAGAAAACAATATATTTAAAAGTAGTGTTTGGAACATGACGACTAAATCCCATACATAATTTTGGATGAGAACCTGTACTAGAGTGAAAAAAAAAGGTCATAAAGACCATCGGAAAATTTGAAAATAAATTTTTTACCATGGACTATAGATCAATGTAGCAATAACTAACTTTCCTGAGTTTAATAACTGTATCATTATTATGTGAAATAATCTATTTGATATAAAAAATACACTCAAGTATTTTGGGAAACTGTTTACAGAATATAATTTCATAATTATGTATTCATAGATAAGTAAGAGAGAAATAAAATAATGAAAACATACATCAAATGCTAAAATTGCTGAATTAAGATAAAGGAATAGCATATCTCTGTATCAATTTTTAAATGATTTTATGATTTTGAAAATCTTTCCAAATAAAGAGTTTTAAAAGGAGGTGGGTACAAGAATAGAGTTTATGGAAGAGATGGGCATGGTTAAATGAAACCAACAAAGGATTGTGAAGCTCCCCATGGCTAAGACCAGTGAAAAACCTTCACTCTAAGTCTCAAGATCCAGTTGGAAGGAATGTTACTAGAAGAAGCCAGAGGAATCTGCAGCTGTGGCACATGGAAAGGCTGCCCGAAACAATCCAACCAAAAAGTAGCTATAAGAACAAATACTCTCATGATACTCTTCCTGTCCTCCTACCCCTACTGGCGCCATCCTCTGGATGAGCTCAACTGACATCTAGAGGGCCAAGGAGCTCAGCTGGTATGTTTTGTAGAGGTTGGCCTGTAGGAACACGGGACAGGTTGGAGTAAGTGGAGAGGAGAACTGCAGGGATAAAAGTACTATTAGCACATGGAGTGGAACCTTGACCTCTCCCATTCCTTATTTCTTCAGGAGGCCAAAGCAATTAAGCCTGTGTGAATCTGCCATTCTGGATGCCTCCTGGGATCTGCCAACCTACTTAGCGAGGTTATGTCCTCACCTATCTCTTGGGCCTTCAATAATCCATGTGGTAATCTGAGCAGGGCAGGTTTGCCCCAGGGAGTAGAAGTCTGTACTTATCAGGACTGCTTGTGTCAGGGTAGGTAAATGTGGTTAATCCTTGAGCCAAGAATAAGCATCTTGCCTGCCAATCCAAGTTGCATTCTATATTTGATCTTTGTGTGACTTCGCCCTTTATTTTTTTCTCCTCTTAACTGCTTCAGAATCCAGATGTGGAGAACTTTCTTATCATTAACTAAAATGTTGTTACCAAATCCCCTATAGCAGTGTCTATGACTGGAGTGACTTTGCTCCCAAGAAGACATTTGGCTATGTCTGGAGACATTATTTTTGGTTGTCACACCACTGGAGGGAAGAGGCTACTGGCATTTGGTGGATAGAAGCTATAGAGGCTATGAAACATCCTACAAGGCACAAAACAGCTCCTCACACAAAGAATTATCCAGCCTCAAATGTTGATAATGCAGAGGTTGAGAAATACTGCCCTATAGGGTTTAGGGAAACAAGAGTTGTTTTAAATGGCATTGTTAGAGCTCAGTATCTCAGGCATTTTTGCTAAGAAAAATAAAGGTGGAAATGAATAAAATTCAAATCTAGAAAAAGCTCCTGCCCCTGGAGCTTACATTCTAATGGAAAGAGCTAGAATTGGGAAAATGAATCAATATGTGATAAAGTAAACAAAAGATATTTAAAAATTATGGGGCATGCATGCCAGGTGCGGAGGATGGCGGGGGCATGGAGTTTTGATATTTTCTATAGCATGGTTAGGAAAAGCCTCACTGAGAGTGACTTGTTACTTCTTAGATTTTACTAGAATTCTCAAATTTACTAGAATTTACTTTTCTATTTTGACCATAGGTGTCTACATAGATGCGCAAAGGGAGAATAATTACTCTGGCCCAGCCTAGTTGTCAGTTCTCAAACATTTGGTGATCTTTCATTGATCATAAGTTCATATTTTTTGTTTATTTATTTTGATGTCATAGAACACTGTGGATTTAACCATTTTCAGATCTTAAACATTGAAAACACTAAAAACATATCCTCATATCTTTTGAAATTATTTCCTTTGGATTTCTAGAGATTATTCTGATCTTTAATATCAGGTTAATTTAATGCCCTGGCCATGTGATTATAATTATAGTTGTAAATGTCAAAATTTTCTTAAAGCGAGATTAAACGTAAGAGTTGAATTATTACCAAGAATGGCATAGGTTTAGACTATTTATGATAAAAGGCATTCTTTAGAAATTTCAATGCATACATATAGTTTTCAGAAAACCTAAAGATATTTTACGTGGTCGTTCAATGCATTTCTACTCTTGGCACTGCAGCACAGCAGTTTTCATTATGCAGAGTGAAAACACAAAAACGGCTAAAAAAATCTCATAGAAANTTAAAGCGAGATTAAACGTAAGAGTTGAATTATTACCAAGAATGGCATAGGTTTAGACTATTTATGATAAAAGGCATTCTTTAGAAATTTCAATGCATACATATAGTTTTCAGAAAACCTAAAGATATTTTACGTGGTCGTTCAATGCATTTCTACTCTTGGCACTGCAGCACAGCAGTTTTCATTATGCAGAGTGAAAACACAAAAACGGCTAAAAAAATCTCATAGAAAGCTTTGCAGAAACTGAATTTATAAATCACATTTGCTTGATTCAACGACAGATGTTTCTTTTGTAAATATAGGATTTATACATTGACTGTTAAGGTTTCTTTCAAAAACTATCAATAAATGCTTGTTTTGATAAATAAGGTGGGACCTGTAGCCAGTTTAAGTTTTATTATTATAAATGGAAAGGGGAATTGAGTCATATGTCTACTTCTAAATACAATTTAGTAACTCAAACTGTTTCACCTTCTGTATTCCATTTATTCTGTATTTCACTGCTTGAAGTTCTTGTTTGTAGGCTACTTTGAGGAAAATTGTGTCCTATTTTTCTCCTATTTTCGTGGATGCTGTGCTGCTCAGATCTCCCCTCAGGACAACTATAGTTTGAATGTCCCTGTCCTCAAAACTTACATTGAAAATGAATCCCCAATTAGGCCATATATTCAGAGATGGGGACTTTAAAAGAGAACTGGGTCGTAGAGGGCTCTGCCCTCATGAATGAAATAACCTATTTGCAGATTAATGAATTAATGGGTTAATGGATGAATGAGTTATCATGAGAGAGGAACTGGTGGTTTTAAAAGAAGAAAAGATTACTCAGCTAGTATGTTAGCATACTCAAGCCCCTGGCCACGTGATGCTGAATGCCACCTCAGAAGGCCATAGAGTCCTAATCGGCAAGAAGGCTCTTACCAGATGTGCCCTCTTGACCTTGAACTTGCTAGCCTCCATAGCTATAAGAAATGATTTACTTTCCTTTATAAATTACCTAGTTTCAGGTGGTCAGTTATGAGCAACAGAAAACAGACTAAGACAAGAACTGAAAGACCTACTCCCCCATCTGCTGTACTGAAGCCAGAAAACAGACCTCGGATAATGAAATCAACCTTGAATCCTACCTTATGCCATAGAAAAATGTTAATTTGGAACCATGATTATTATCATTCAAAGTAATAACATTTGCAGACACATATTAGCTGCCAGGCTAATCAACATGGTAGATTGCCAACGGACTGACTCTCAGAAATGAGAAAAGTTTAATCTAATTTTTCTGTATATTTGCATTAGTGTTTACTGACTAAAATTGTGGCTTAAAATATATTTAGCACGATGCACCAATCCCACAACTGTTAGGTGTACAGAGTAATAAATTTTTATACATGTATATACTCATATAACCACCTGCAACATCCAAATGTAAAGTGTGTATATAATCACGAAAGTTTCCTTCAGCACTCCATGTTAACTATTCTTAGTTATCACCATCAGTTTTGCCTACTCTCACATTTTGTAGAAGTGGAATTATATGATAAGTATTCTTTGGCATAAAGCTTTTGCCTGATATGATGACTGTAAAATTCATCCATGTGGATGCATATATAAATCTTTTTTTTCTTTTTATTACTTTATAGTATCCTGTTATAAGGATAAACCACAATATATGTATTCATGTTCCATTGATGGATATTTGTGTTGCTTTTACTTTTGGGTTATTATTAATATAATTGCCATGAACATACTTGTGCATGCTTTTTGGTAATATATACACTTATTCCTCTTAGACATATACCAAAAGATAGAAATTCTAGATCTTCGGGTAGGTATATATTTACCTTTTGTAAACATTGCTGAACAGTTTTTGAAAACGGTTGTGTCCTTTAACACCCTCACCAACCGAGAGTTCCAACTGCCCCACATATTTGCTAATGTCAGTCTTATCAATTGTAGCCAAATTGATGGGTAGGTAGTGGTGCTTTACTGTAGATTTAATTTGCATTTCTCAGATAAATAATGACACCTACTTTTAACACAGCAGTGTTTCCTTTCCATCACTGTTGATTGTTCCATTTTCCTTCTTTCAAGAAAGATCCAACTGAAATAAGTAATGTAGAGTTGTGATGAAATGTGGGTGCTCTAACAAATATAAATACATGTGGAAACAGGATGATTATCAAAATTATCTCTGAAGGAATGATTTCTTTTCATTCAGAGGATGGAACTAGAGAGAGCAGCAGAGTCAAAGATACTCAATATGAATTTAAGGAGCTGAGATGTGAAGCCAAGATTATAAGATGAATATCTGATGATAATGCCTTTTCAACTTGCTTTTTTATAGTGATGGCAACCTAGAATAGATAGAGCTCACAGATAATTCCGAAGCTGTTAGCTACAGCCATCTAGGGATTATTTTCTTCATAACCATGACTCCAGATAAACATAGATTGCATTACCAGCTCTTAAAAGTTCCAATGAGTGCGTTATCAATCAATAGCCATTATATTTCTGAAGTAGGCATGGTAAATTAGAATATATGTTTTAACAATATGATAGCATCACCAGGTCATGTTGATTTAAGTATGTCAAATCATCATAGATCATCTTGTCAAATCTTATAATCGCAGTAAGACATCAGATTTGGAGATCATAAAATGACTTCAGGTTTTCATCTTTCATAGACAAAAACTAACATGTTATCTAATGGAGCGAAAACTACAGGCATTTAAATGTATGTGGCTAGTGTTAGGTTAAAAGATCCATGCAAACTGTATGTTATTTGTATACATATCGAATACTCATCTCTACTGACAAGCCCTGGCTCAGACCCACAACACAAAGAGATGTGTTGCTTGTCCTTCAGCATGCTGACTCAGCGTAACTGAGAATATTGCTTTGGGAATGCATTATTTCTGGAAATATAGTCGACATGGGCCAGAATGCTGATTCTGCAAACTAGTGATGAGCAGCGTGGGGAAATGTGAGGATTTATAGCTGCTTTTAAGATGAGGGCCAAATCTTTGGGATGAGGGAAGGTCAATAGTTTACTTGCTATTGGTTCATTTGTGCAGCGTGTTGGGCATGCAGGGTATGATAGTTGAGATAAATGTGGTTACAGGCTCTAAAAGAAGCTACCTGAAAAATAGATTTCTTATTTTTACCTATGAAATGTATTTTATAGTTTAACTTTTTTTGTTTTCAATTCAATTTTTATATCAATCAGAAGTCATATTATACTTTCTTGTAAACGTGTATATTTTGTATTTGACAACCATTTACAGTGCTAAGTAACCAAAACATACATTTTATGCTTCGGATTAAAGCATAGGATGTTAATTTTACCAAAGCCAGGTTTCCCCAGCATAATTGTAGCTATAATTGTGAGCCATTATACATAGAAAATATCTTAGAGAATATGATGTGATGTGAATACAGTCTGTGGTAATTAAGATAAGGGAAAGGCCGTTGTGTGCGGGAGAGATTGGGAAAGCCATAAAGGATTTGGGTGGAGCTTTAGACTGTGCCTTCCACACAATATGCGATTATTAAGAATTGTTGAACTTAAATTTTTTTAAAGTGGCATTACCAAAATTTATCACAAATAATTAAGCATGATTTAAAGCAAGTCAAATTAAATGCATATGAATACTACAAAGAAATATAAATAATCAAAAAATAGATGATATAGCATAAGTCACTGTAATTTGGATGCCAGTAGGTCTAAAATGTATTTAGGAGTTAAATTCAAAGGCAAACTTTCCTTGGGCAAAACTGAGAGACGTAAAGAATTGCTAGAAGACCAGAGACAAGCAAAATGCACTGGATGGTGCTGCTTGGAGATTAGAAAGCCTTCTAGAGACCTTAGCTGGGTGATGTGATGAGTTAGTAACAGGAAATGGTGGTAAGCTACTAAGATGTGTGTTAAAAAATTATCTCATGCAACATTGTAATTAACCATAATATGAAGAGCCCAGGGACCTTTCTAATTTTTTTGAGTGGAGAAGCTAAAGAGTGGAACATTAGAAAGCTTATTTAAAGCTAAGATATAAGAAATGCTGGAGAAAAATTGAGAATTTTAAATGCTAAGCAGAAGGATTATTTAGAACTCAGTTTAGAGATGACCTTCAGCATTTTATAAGAAAGGAAGAAATAGTAGGAAAATTGAGACAATGTGATTAATTAGTTTATGTTTTAGGGAGAGACTTTTGCTATATTGATCATTTTTACCCAAAGCATATGATCAATACCTATATTTTTACCCTCTCTCTTATCATGTAACTAATGAAGGGAGAAGTATATCCAGTGTATTTGGTGGAGAGACAGATATAAATGTTATCATTTCCTCCTAACACTCAACTATTTAGAAAATCACCTGTAACAAAATTGTGTTATATTTTGTTGTAATTATAAATCAGTCACACTGAAACTTTAATCAGGTGGATGCACTTGTAACTGTCTTTTTAAAGACAAGCTCACATTCTGACCGTCTTTGTCATCTTAGGCTCATCTTTCTAGATCTTCCATCGTGCTTTCCATAATCCCACATTGTTTTCAATGCGTCTGAATTCTTGTTGCTCTTACATTAATTTTTATCTTAACTTTTCAACTCTCCAGGATTTATCTCCCTTCTAAATCTTGCATCATGCTACTCAATACAAAGGGTATCATGCCTTGGGGTCAATTAAGCAAGCTTCAGAATCCTGCCTTCATAGGTTCTTTTTGTGTACTGTTGGACGAAAGCAACTAACAATTCTGAACCTCATTTAGTAGGCATATAAAATGTGAATGGTTAATAATATTTTCCTTCACTTTTGATTAAACAAACATATAAGTTCAATTTTATTCAGAGAAAGCATATTGTTCAGTGAATTATTATTTTTAGTAATATGTAGATCTCAAATTTGCTAAGAGCTTTTATTATTTTCTCTGTATGATAGATATGGTTCTTCCATGAATATTTCCATTTCAGCCACCAATTATAGCACTAAGTTTTCCCAAGTTAGTACTGAGCAGGACCAGCAAAACAAAATCTATCTATCTAGTGTCTATCTATCTAACTTTAGGGAAGGGCAAACTTTCTACCCTCTCGGTATTCAATAATTGAGTCTATGAAATAAACTGACACTAGGCAGATTAACAGGAGTTAAGGTGTGCAAAGTTATTACCTGCATGGGGACATCACATGAAAGAAAAGTGAATACTCCAAACCCTAGTATGATCTTCACAGGGAAGTGACAGCAGAGATGGAGGCAACATAGGGAAGAGTAAATGATTTTGGGACAAGATGAACAGGCCCTCATAAGAACAGGTAGTGGCCTGTAACCAAGTTTGTATGGCTATGATCCTGACCTCTAGTTTCCCCTATGACCTAGGTTATTTCCCCCTATTACATGAAATTCCTGGGTAAGGGATTTATGACAATTGAGTCCCTTTTGTAGGCAGATAAGGCAAGCTCAGAGAAAGCCTCTGCCTGTATCCACTGTTTCCCAAGTTCCCTGAGTTCCAGGTAATCAAACTAGAGCATTGTATTGTGGGGTGACATTTCTTGAACTTTGTATCTACTTACCTACCTATCAGATCATCTTTATTTTTAACTATCTAATTATCTCTAATTCATGTACTTCTAAAATATGAAATAACTTATTCATTGTTGAAGTCCACACAAAAGTATAAGTCAGGGAGAAATAGTTGTGTTTCTACATTTAAGAATGATTTTTTTTTTTCCTTAAGGATGCCATTTATCACCAAGTCAGAAGCTGTCTTCTTCAAGGTACTGCATAGAATCTGGTTGACCCACCAGTCAGGTGATTAGATGTATAACATCCATGATTTTTGAGATGTGGATATCAAATTATTTACCTTTATAGTGGAAGTTACAATTTTATGGTTGTCAAGTGAGAATTGATTTCAACTGGACATGAACAATCACCCTTATCTGTTTACCAAAGAAGTAAACAAAATGGTAGGACATCTTCAATTTCAAAGTGTTTAATTAACTTGTGTGTATAAAAAAGGTTTTTTAAACTAATAATTCTATGATAATTTTATATG
>NW_016805500.1:333160-339191 GCF_001698545.2 Rhinopithecus bieti | reverse complement strand
TGTGTGTGTGTGTGTGTGTGTGTGTGTCGTGTATCTTCTTAAGGCTTTGTTATTTGCTACTGGTATAGTTGACAATAAAACTATTCTAGTTAAAAGGGTGGAATATAGTTTCATAAATATTCAATTCATTTCAAAATAACAATCCTCCGTGCTCTAGGCTACAATAACCAACCTCAACCAGAGAACAAAATAATTATGATCTATAGAGGCTTTTTTCATCCACAGTTCTGGTTCAAAATTACTCTTCTAAAATATTTACACTCTTTCAGTACAGTATTTGAGTATCTAGTCCAGCTTTATTTTGGTATTTTGCAATTTGAACCAGTTAGCATCTGTGAAGGTAAATGGTGGTAAGTGAAATACAAATATATAGGCAAAAAGCTTTAGGAAAGTCTTACGTTCCAGAAAGTCTGGAGGTAAGGAAATCTCTGTTGTCTTTTTCCCTCTCTCTGTCCTCCTGCCACTTAAACATGGAGCCAAATTTAACTAAGCTCAGGAACCACACAGCAAAGTAGCAAGAACAATGTCCTGGCTAACCAGCCAGAGGACCAGGGAAAGAGGCCCCTGGGATCTGGAAAATGTTTGGAAGATCAAAGAAAGGAGGGAAGTCAATAATGGAACTCATTTCAGGGCTTAGGAAGAAGTATCCAGAAGCAGAAATAAGGCCTACCAAAACAGAAAACATCATCAACAACAACAATAACAAAACCTTTCTCTATAACTCACCAGAGAATTGAGAAAACTGGCTTAGTGTCTTTTGTAAAGTATTAGGTTGAAAGACGACTTTTAAAATGCAAATACTCTGAAGAAGAAATGAAATTAATTTTTGTGCATTGTTCTATGAGATATAAAATTACACGTTTTTATATAAGAAAAGGAGAGAAAAGGCATAAGGTTTTAAAGAACAGAACCTGAATTCTTGTCCCAGCATCATTAACTAACCATATGACCTTCAACAAGTCGGCTGTCATCACTGAGATTTGTTTTCTTTATGATAAAAACAGAATTCATAATAATTACATGTGTTAATTATTGAATCAATAAGAAAGAAAAACACAACAATCACCTTTCCATGTTAATATTCAAACAGCTGTATGACCCCAGGAATGGTTATACTTATCATTAATGATTCTTGCTTTTTCATTATAATAGAATGGCATTTTCATAGGTATTAACCCATTTTATTTAAATGTAGCCCCAGGAAGATAGGCAAAAATAATGTCACATTTGCATATTATCTTTAAATTTATGTAGTACCAATTCATGATTTCATTACCGTCCTATTACTGCCCAGTGAAATAGGCAGGGGAAATATACTCATATTTTACAACTGAGTGTACTGAGGGTCAAATAGTTTAATTAAATAAGGTGTTCAAGGCTACACTTTATAACATAAAGCCAAAACTAAAGACAAACTATTGCGACTCTGTGTCCAGTGTTTCTTCTTTACACCATGCTGCTGTATATTGAAAAGTAAAATTATCTGGTGGAGGTTTTGTTACAGTAGGTAACTAGTCAGGCATGAAGGGGACAGAAGAGGGCTCCCCCGACCCACCAGGAATGTCAGGCAACCATCAGGTGATGGTGTGGTGGTTGCTACACTGCCTCTCTGAAATGATAACTGGTCGCAGCCAGCACCAGGGAGAGGCAGTTTCCCAACAGATATAGAAATTGGTAATCAGAAGCTTCCAATAAAATCTCAGGAATAAGCTGGGCACGGCAGCTCACACCTGTAATCTTAGCACTTTGGGAGGCCGAAGCAGGTGGATCCCAAGTTCAGGAGTTCAAGACCAGCCTGGCCAACATGGTGAAACCCCGCCTCTACTAAAAGTATAAAAATTAGCTGGGCATGGTGGTGAGCACCTGTAATCCCTGCTACTCCAGAGGCTGAGGCAGGAGAATCATTTGAACCCGGGAAGCAGAAGTTGCAGTGAGCCGAGATTGTGCCATTGCACTCCATCTTAGGCAACAGGGTGAGACTCCGTTTAAAAAAAAAAATAAAATTCAGGAATTGGGAGAGTGGGCACATGCATGCACATTAGGAGACAAAATGGTGGAGTATGACCTTCTGGGGGCATTCCACTGGAAAAGGGAAAAAAGCTTCAGGAGGGTATGCATGCAACTTCTTAAACACACTGCACATGCTCACCTCGGAAGCCCAAGAAAGGCAACCCACATCTAGCAACTCACTCTAAAGGAAGAATGAAGGGAAAGTGGGGCAAGACTCTGAAAGTAGACTACTATATAAAGTCCCAGGTTCAAGGTTAAATGGGGCACTTGACTGCCAAGTCAAGAGACCGCCATTTGCATCTCTTCCAAGTGTACTTCCTTTTCTTTAATGCTCTAAAACAATTTAGTAAACTTCTACTCCTGCTCTGAAACTTCCGTTGGTCTCTTTTTCTGCCTTATGCCCCTGAGTCCATACTTTCTTCTGAGGCAAGAATTGAGGTTGCTGCAGAACCATAGACATTTGCTCCTGGTAACTTGGATATTTTCAACCCCTAACAGTTTCATCACATCTCAGTCACAAACAGGATTCATGTGCCTGCCTCATAGCCAAGTACCCTTTTTAATTGTTAATATAAAATTATTTCCCTACCATTATTTAATATATGACCTTGGCAAAATTATAGTATCCTTTATAGCCTTATGTTTTAGTGCTATAAAATGGAAACATTAATATCAGTCTTTTAGAGTTCTATAAAAATTAGGATTTGAGGAAGAAATTTACTATAATAGGAAATACAGGCTATAGATAGATAGATAACAAAAGATTAATTATGGTAATTGGATCATATGATTCAGGGAGTCCCTCCCATAATCTGCCTTTCCAAGCTGAAGAAACAGAAAATTCTGCTGTTTAATTCAGTCTGAGACTGAAGGCCTGGGAACCTGAAGTTGTGAGGGTTCAGAGTCAGAGAAAATGGTTGTTCCAGCTCAAGAAGAGAGAAAGAGAATTTGCCTTTCCTCTGCCTTTTCCTTCTTTCTGGGTTTTCAACAAATTGGATTATGCTGCCCACTGTGATGTGAGGATGGATCATCTCTACTCAATCTAAAGATTCAAATGCTGATCTCTTCCAGAAATCCCCTTCCAGACACACCTCAGAGTACTGGACAATTCCTTAGTCTAGTCAAGTTGACACATAAAATTAACTCCTGTAGTACCTATTTTTTCATCATTTTCATGGATGTTGAGACAGTCCAAATGTCACTGATAATCTGCTTCCTGTGTTCTGCCACCACCACTCCTGATTCCCAACCTGGATGTCTGTGGTCATTTGTACACACATATTGGTAAACTGAGACCCAGACAATCATGTTGTAAAATTAATTCTTGCCCTGGTAGGAGGTTCCCAAGGATCTCCTGTGAAAAATTGTTTGTATTGGAGTAACAGAGACTTATCACTGGGCTCACATCCAATCAGGTCACTTCCATGATCCATTATGCTTTACTATTTGCCTTGGATATTTATTATCTGCAGAACTGCTAATCTAAGTGTGCCTGATATTTAATGTTGGTTTGTGAGGAAAAAAAAAAAAAGAAGAAGAAGAAGAAGATGTGAGGTCAGACACAGGGTTAAATTCTGGCTCTACCACTTAATAGCTCTGTAATCTTGGGCATATTATTTGTTTCTCAGGTTCTTGACTGTTACTGTAAATTATATAATAATGACTCTTTTAAAAACGTATTTTAATTCAATTCAATGGGATGTTGTCCGCCAAACTTCTGCTCGGTATTGGGCACTTTAAAAATGTTTCTCTTCCCTTTTCTCCTCCTTTCGATCACTGGGTTTGTTTTTTGTTTGCTTTTCTGGTTTTCTGCATACTGCTATGTGTTCCTAAATCTGATAACTGTGCTGTTCTTATGTCACAAAGCCTGCAGGATACTTCTAATATTGACTGTTATAAAGAACAATAGTTTACATTTATTTGGGGATTATGAAATAAATAGTATCACAGATGGTAATAATTTCATTAAATGTTTTAGGTTTTGAATATTCATTACAACCACTTAAGATATGTACTAGCATTATTTTGTTATAATAATTGAGAAAACTAAGGCTTAGGAAGTTAAACAAGCTGGTAAAGTTCACATAGTAAACCAGTGGCAGAGTCTGGGTGGAAACTAATATTTCTGAAATAAAAATCTGTGCTTTTAAGCTATCAGGCTAAATCACTGCCACCAGCAAATAAGACAATTACAATCCTCCTATCTCATCAAATTCTGTAACCTGCTCAGAGACCCTTAGGGCACCTTAAGGCCATATTCTCTGCATAGTAGTTCACTTTAAGGTCATGGCTAGTTAATACAATGGCTAGAGATGCAGCGTACAGAGCTCCCTAAATTTGAAAAAAGAAACACAGGGTGAGTTTGACATCTCTAATTGCCATATGAAAATGATTAGTGAAGAAAGATGCCTAATAATTCACACCTTGGTCTTATTACAGCAAGCATTCTGAGACAACATTTCTTAGCCATTTAGGAACACCCATAGAACAACATTAGCTAGAAACACAGGGACAATCAATTTCACAACAAATGTATCCTGATGGTTTTGTTAGAGGAGACTCCTAAATGGCTGGATTTACACATTTGTCATAAGCATTGGAGATGTTTCCTCTGTTGATATGCAAACATCTAATTGTTCTCTAACATTCAAAACAATGATAGTTTCTTTTTTTGTCATTGTGCAATTTGATTCCAGATTAAGCAAACAATGCAGCATCATCCCAACTCCCTATAATTTGGGGAAGCAAAACAGTTGTGTTTTAGCATAAGGAGAGCAAGACCAAGAAGGAACTTCGCATATCAAAAGTAGGTGAGGAATGTGAAAGTGAGTAGTGGGGACGGAAATTATGTGCCTGATTTTCCTTTCAAATCTGGGCAAATGTGATCTCAGTATACTATGTATTAAGACTATTTTGAAACTCCAGAGTCAATTACTGAGACTAAACTATATATTAGTCACTGAGGTATTAATTAAAACTTTCATTGAATAAAACTACATAATGAGTGTATTGTTTTAAATTTTACAAACCACTGCTCTATTTATATGCATATTTTTTGTAACTGGTGCATAATACATTTGCAGTACATGCTTCTTGAATAAATATAAGGCACTTTTCAAATATTATATTTATTTATGTTATAACCCTGTGAAGTAGTTATTATTACAATTTTTCTCGTTTTGCAGATGAGTTAAGTAGTCTGAGATAGAGTTGCTCAAGGTCATTCAGGTAGAAAGTGGCAGGCAAGAACTGGAACACAGTATGTTCTCCAACTTCAAGAGCCCTATTCTTTCAATTACACATTACATTACATTATAGCATCTCTCTGGAGAGACTATGACCTGACCTGTAACGTATTAGAATGCATAACCCAAATCCATATAAAATCGGCCTTACTTTTACATTTTGGAATTGCAGTGCATAATACAATTTCCAGGTGCCTTTAATTATCTTGCTTCATATTATTAATGATACTTCATACGATTTTAGTCCTTTGACTTTATTTTTCCTATTGGTTTTCCAACGAAGCCTTAAGGACAAAAGAGAACAGGCATGCTGAAGACAGGATAAAATACCTTTTGCAATTATGGCCTGGATGGGCAGACTGATCTCTAGAAACTCACTTGGGGGACATAGTGAAGTATTTACATGTAATCATCTTTTGTGTTTCTCAAACAAAATAAAATGTGAAAATTGGTACATGTTAAGGAATTCATGCAAAAATATTTAAAATATTAGTTTGTCTTCCCATTACAATCCAGGTGCAGCTAATTCACTATAAAAAATCATATTTTCTGATTCAGGAAATTATTATAAGGTATGAAAACATATAGCAAATTTTAATAAACACAAGTTTAATAAATATGTTTTATTTAATAAATAAAAACATATAGCAAGTTTTAATTAAATGTATTAAATAAATACAAATAGCAAGTTTTAATAAAAAATTTAAAAAGTTTTGGCCGGGCGCGGTGGCTCAAGCCTGTAATCCCAGCACTTTGGGAGGCCGAGACGGGCGGAT
>NW_016805500.1:241847-329555 GCF_001698545.2 Rhinopithecus bieti | reverse complement strand
AAAAAAAAAAAAAAAAAAAAAAAAAAATTTAAAAAGTTTTAATTTAAGATATCTGTTCAAAGATGAGTATGTCACTAAAGTAATTAAATTGTGTGGCTTAAGGAAATCGTCGACATAGTAAAGCAGAGTCTCTGCTTATACTAATGCAAGATGCTTGAGGAAATTGATTGGGAAAAAAATACTTTCTGTGAATATATCTGCAATTAGGATGGGGAGATATTTGGCAACAGTGAAAAGTAAGTTGTGAAAATAATAATTGAGGCTTTAACTTGTTCTTGAATTTCTACTCATTCAAAATTTCTCCCTTCAATGTTTTCTGTTCCATCCCTTCTTAACTAACAAGGAAGAGCCAAATGCACAATCAACTCTCTCTTTTTGTTTAGGTTTATCTTACCGAAGGTATCTTGTCATAGACACTTCACAACTAAAGCTAACACATTTGCCATTCTTTCAACTCCTCATATGCTGGAATTCACCCCATAGCACCCTTTGGGCATGACCGCAGAGTCTTTGCTTGACTATTCCTCACGGAGAATATCATTAGGATAAGAAGTGGTTCATAAGTTTTGCTTTCACTGAATATTCAGCCTCTCTGAAATTTCTGCCATTTGTTTCTATTTTATTCTTCTAGGAAGACGGAAGCATTTTTTTTTCCCTTCTATTGGATGATGAGAAAAGAAACACACACACACAGACACACCCAACAACGAATGCCCATAAAAGCACTTAGAATAGCACTTGCCACTTAGGAAACACCTAATAAAGGTGAAGTTATTATTATTAGCTTCCGGATCTTGTTCAAAGGACAAAGTTTTCCTAAGCCCTAGATTCTTCCATGATAAAACAAAGATCCATTCAATTATTCATCCTAGAAACATTTAGGAGTCTACTATGTATTAGCAACTGACAGCTATTTTGTATTGATTTTAGAAGGACTAAGTGAGGTAATGAATATTAGGTGCTCAACACAAAGCCTCCTGGTTTCTAAGCACCAAATAACTGTTAGTTGGTGATTGGGAGTCATAGTGATGTTTATGGAAAAAACAGATGATTATTGGGATATAAATTAAAAAACGAACTACGAAAAACCAAACTCAAACAGATCCAGGCAATAAATCCAAGAAAAAACAGAGGACCAATGTGGAGCTGCAGAAGAACATGCAGCAAGTGACTTGGCCCCAGGTGGAGAATAAAACGTTTTACCCCAACTCTCCAGTTTTGTGTAGCAATTTGGGACTGAAATCCAGAATGGAATCAAGAGGGAACTAGAGGGACAGAAACTAAAGATTCCTAAGGAGTAAGAGCATCAATGGTGACAGTGTGCTAAAAACATCAAACTACACAAGCAAAAACAAATTCAATAACTTGAAAAATCTAATCAAAATGATGTGAGTGGTAGTGGGGATTGAGTTTCTGACATTCAAGACAGGAAAGAGATGATGCAAAATTCCAAATAGAGACTGCCAGAGAGTCAGGACCCATGGGATTGAGGAATAAGAGTGAAGTCATATTATTGCAGGACTTTCCTTAGTTCAGCTAAAGATGGGGTTCCTGTCCATACCACGGGCACAAAAATTTAGATTCGCAGACGGTTTAAGGGGTGCGTAAAGCAGGGTTTTATAGGGTAAAAGGGAAAAATGGGGAAACAGGGATCCCCCACAAGGCCAGAATCCCCTGGTAGAATGCTTCCTGCCCTCCGTTGGAATCCCAGGTTCCACACAGGAAGAAGAGGGGCCAGACTCTTCCCTGCTGCAAATGGTGTGAACTTCTGGAGGCTCCATCCCAGTGGGTAGGTTGGTTGGAGTTTCTTCAGGGATCCCCACCCACATGGCTGTCTCATTTGCCCCTCTAAAGAAGTACATCTAACTGCAGTTAGATTAAGAATAAGGACAAAGACCAATCTTAACTACTTCCTGCTGACAGGGGCACTGTTTTGGATAAATGGCAGTCAGAGCTGCGTCAGAGGCCTATTGAAGGGTTCCCAGCAGAAGGGGCCATTGTCAGAGGCTATGGTTGCGAGACTGTTTGGAGTCTGATGGCCTGAAGGGAAGAACAGACAAATGGGGTTATTAGAAAACATGTATCAAAATGAAACAAGGGGAGGGGTAAGGAGAGCTCAAAATTCCAAGGCCCTTTACCAGTTGGCATAGGGAGAGGGAGACCAGAAGTCCAACTGGTTAAAAAACTTTACCCTTTTGCTGGCATGTCAGACTTCTGGGTTCCCTTCCCCTGAGCCTAATCCTAAACCAGCCAGTTTAAGATCTGGGAAATTAACTGGTTTCTATTTGGAGGATACATACAAGGGGAGTGCCTTGTAGTACAGGGACACAATTACCTACCAGAGAAGAGAGGAGAGGAGGAATATAAAGGGAAAAAAAGGGATTTTTTTTTCAAAGGAGTCCCAGGGGTTTAGGGGGAATTCTAAAGGGGTACAGACTGAAGATGAATGACTACCCATCTAGAAAGAGGGGGGCAAGCATCCCTGATTCCCTTCTCTTCCTAGCAGATACCTGGGGTATGTGAGGGAGAGAGGGAAGAGTGTCTTCTTTCCTTCTTCCATCCTTGCATCCCTGAGTCCCGGGACCTTGGCAGGTCCCACCATGAATACCAAAGCAGCCTGCACCCATGAAGCAGGGAGGGTCTAGAGAATAGGAATTATCTGCTCTCCCCTATACCTCTATCCCCACTACTGTCAGTAGCTTTGGAGTACCCTAGACCTCATTTATCCCATGGATATTAATGTGACCTTTATCCATGAAACAGGAAGCTTGAGGTTAGCTTAATTGACAGGAATCAACTACACCCACCTGTGCTGTGCCTTTTAACCTCTATTGTCATTTGCCTCTGGATCCCTCAGATCCACTTTTCTTTCCTAGGGCTTTGACCCAATGCTTGGAATTGAGTTTGGGAAAAAATGTGTCTCAGGGGTTTGCATGAACTCCTTTTTATAAGCTGAAAGCTAAGGTGAAACTGTCAAACTGAGTCCTCCTCCAACAAGGGAGAAAAAAGGATGTCTTGTAACACATCCAGATAGCTGGTAGCTATAGTTATGCTTGCTAGGATTTGGGTGCATGGTGCTTGGCTTTGGTTAGCTCCCATGGTCTTACTTTCCCAAAAAGGAAACCTCCTAGCGATGGGCATCCTATTTATTCCCATCACCTTGCAGGATTTGCAGGATAATTGCTCAGAACTAGAATATTGATCCAGAGTTTTACATTACCTATCCCTCTTATTCTTTCTCAATTGCAACTGGAGATTGCTGGTAGGTTCACAGGAACAAGCGAGGTTAGTCTAAAATGTAGGCAAAAACTTAAAAACAACTAGTGAGTTTAGAATTTAATGACAAATATATGATGCCTTTTGAAGCATAACTTCTCTCTCTCTAGTCCTCATTTGTATTAAAAAAAATCATCACATGACTGTGTTATTTGCAAAATAGACTTTATTTTTATACCTTCCCTGATTATTTGCATAAAGTACAGCATGAATAATTCTTTCTTTTTTTTTTTTTTCCTTCCCTTATTTTTTGAAAAAAATACAGCATAAAAAATTTTTTTTTTTTTTTTTTTTTTTTTTTTTTGGAGACGGAGTCTCGCTCTGTCGCCTGAGCTGGAGTGCAGTGGCCTGATCTCGGCTCACTGCAAGCTCCACCTCCCGGGTTTTACGCCATTCTCCTGCCTCAGCCTCCCGAGTAGCTGGGACTACAGGTGCCCGCCACCTCGCCTGGCTAGTTTGTTGTATTTTTTAGTGGAGACGGGGTTTCACCATGTTAGCCAGGATGGTCTGGATCTCCTGGCCTCATGATCTGCCCATCTGGGCCTCCCAAAGTGCTGGGATTACAGGCTTGAGCCACCACGCCCGGCCTGAATAATAATTTCTACAAAGGCCTTTTGGATTGGCTTTGATGGAAGTTTATTCACCAAAGAGTCTCAGATAAGACATTTTAAACCGAGCTCATCCACGGGTTTGCATCCTTAAATACCTGAGAGTTGGGTGATCCTCTCCTCTTAAGGNTTTTTTTGGAGACGGAGTCTCGCTCTGTCGCCTGAGCTGGAGTGCAGTGGCCTGATCTCGGCTCACTGCAAGCTCCACCTCCCGGGTTTTACGCCATTCTCCTGCCTCAGCCTCCCGAGTAGCTGGGACTACAGGTGCCCGCCACCTCGCCTGGCTAGTTTGTTGTATTTTTTAGTGGAGACGGGGTTTCACCATGTTAGCCAGGATGGTCTGGATCTCCTGGCCTCATGATCTGCCCATCTGGGCCTCCCAAAGTGCTGGGATTACAGGCTTGAGCCACCACGCCCGGCCTGAATAATAATTTCTACAAAGGCCTTTTGGATTGGCTTTGATGGAAGTTTATTCACCAAAGAGTCTCAGATAAGACATTTTAAACCGAGCTCATCCACGGGTTTGCATCCTTAAATACCTGAGAGTTGGGTGATCCTCTCCTCTTAAGGTCCTAAGATAAACTTGGAGCTCCTAGACCTGTTAGAAATTGGCATTCTTTATTCACAACAGGGACTGCGTAGATGAGGGTAGGAGGCCAGTCTCCCATGGGACTTTTAAGCAAGTCGAGACTGACTCTTTAAAGGGAAGCATACCCTTCTGGTCAAAGCCTTGGTAAAATTACCAGTTTCTCCAGCTGCGTCCTGTTGCAAAAGAAAACTGGATTCTTGTTGCACTGATGCAAACAATTATATTGCCGTAAGAATACTCAGAGATAATATCCAAATTTTAGAGGAACCAGGCAGAGTGAAACAAACATGCTCCAAATCTTGATCCCAGGAGTATACTTTACTTAATTATTAAAGACTGTATATAGTTCAAAGTTTCCTGGATTCTGAAAAACAAAGCATGGATAAGCAATATTCCAAGCAAAGGTTAAACAGATTTGCTTCAGTTTCTGGAGTTCAGTCCATTTAGTTAAATCTTGTTTTGTTTGATATTCATGAACATTTTAGCTCTTTATCAGTCCTATACATTTTCCTTTATGCCAATGCTATAATCTCTAAATCAGAGGCCTATATTTGAGAGCACCTGTTAAAAGTTCTATAGCTCATTATAAACTGTCTTTGAACAGGATAGAAACAAGATAACAATTGTCTGTGAATGACAAAATGTCCAGGGTAGTTACAGTTAGAAATATGATTGGCAAAGAAGTTTGGGCATTTCCATGGTTTACAATAACTTAAGATAAAAACCTTAATTAGGATTGATAGCATATACTCAGACCTTAGAATTTTAGAAATCCCGTGCAATTTTGGAACATATTTACCTAAAATATGACCTAAAGAAGATTGAACATCATTTCGGCTATCCCATGTACCTAAACATGTCAAATAATCCTGTTTGCCTCTCTTTTCTGGACACCTCATGGGCCCTGTGATGTATTTGAAAAGCCAGGTGCCAGGGAAGACGATTTTGAAACTGAAGTTTGATTTTGGGAAGGCTGTTAAATGTCTGAAGTTGAGAACACTTGATATTATTAAATAGAATTCCAGATTACCATAAGTTATTTACTTTGCCTAAATAATGACTCAGAAATTTTAAAGAAGCAAGAACCTTTTATATCCCTTTACAAATTGTGCAAAAGACAGTTTAGCGCCTTAGGAAAACTTTGTTATGCTTTTATTTCAGTGATCAATTTACAGAAAAGCCACATAATATCATTTTTTCAATGTAGTCAATATGTTCACACAGAGAACCTCTTCTGCAAGATTAATTTCCACCACTTCTTTGAACCTTCAGCTTTTTCCTAATGTAACTCAAAACAATCCTTTAACCCTAGGCAGAAGTTTACGTTTCCATGCCTTCTTATAACCTTTTACTAAAAAAATACATTTTACTCTTCTTACACACCTTGCATGTAAATCTATTTCTAATAGTTTCAATTAACTCCTAGCAATTTTTAACTTGAAAACTTCGTTAAGTTGTTTTAATTGTGTGCTAACTGCAGCCAAGGTTTACCTTCTTAGTTGAGGGCTTGGTTAGTTCCGTATGTCCCCAGGCCCTACAAACTGTGAAGCTGCCAAGTCAAATAGGTCTCAAAACCCAAAAAGCAGTTTGTAACCTCAAAACACTTAGCAAACCTTGCATCTGATCTGCATAGTTTAGTTCACTTATTTATATTTTAATTATACCTGCATTTTCCTGATGGTCTTTAGGGCTATTTTCATTTCTCAAAAATTAATGTTATGTGAACCGAAAGGTTCCATAGCTTTTAACTTCCTTTTAAAAAATATTACATCCAAGGGCTTGTCTTTCTTTAGGCCAAATTAATTAGAGCTCTTTTTACAGACATCACACACCGTATACACACAGACAGGCAGAAGAGAACCTAGTCGCTGGGTGGGGCCTTTTAAAAGACAGGACTAGGAAAACATGCAGATATAGGACCTGAGAGGGCTTATCCCATCAGGCAGGATTGCTAAACAAAGATGCCCTCAGGATGTAAAACAAGATGGAGGCTTGATTTCACAACCAAAATTTGCAGAGAAAAACAGTGATAGCCGTGGGGGCCTGGCCTAGTAAAATATCTTCTAAAAGGCAAAAAAACAATTACAGGTTAAATGATGACGGGTAGAGAAGGGCAAGAAAAAAGGTTTAAAAACGCCTGGGGAAGAACCTCTTGTTCTTATGCAAGTGGTTCCTCCACCAGGGAAACAAATTTAATTGCTGTGGGTCACAGCTGGCCTCCCTGTCCCAGGGAGGAGGAGGAGACTCTATGGACGCCTGGGAGAACAACACTGGCCAGCTGCCTGCCACACCTTAGGCCAAGCGTCCCAGCTCTGGCAGGGAGGGGAGACTGGTGGGGAGCTACTGGTCTCCAATCAGTCCTGAAAAAGAAAGGAAAAGGCCATGAATAGGCCCCGGAACGACAAGTTTGGGAGCATGGTTTCCCCCACCCTCAGATGTCCGAGGATGAAAAGGCTTAGGAGCAAAAGAAAGAGGTTTTGAGTCTCCATTTCACTCACCACTTATTGAGTCCCCACGGTTGCACACCAAAAATGTTGCAGGACTTTCCTTAGTCCAGCTAAAGACAAGGTTCTTGTCTGTCCTACAGCCACAAAAATTCAGGCTCGCAGATGGTTTAAAGGGTGAGTAAAGCAGGGTTTTATTGGGTGAAAAGGGAAAAAAAGGGGGGAAACAGGGCCAGTGTCCTCTGCTAGAGTGCTTCCCGCCCACTGTTCCAATCCCAGGTTCCACCCTGGAAGAGGAGGGACCGGGCTCCTCCCTGCTGCAAAGGTCCTGAATTTCTCCAGGCTCCACCCCAGTGGGCAGGCTGGTTGGAGTTTCTCCAGCGACCCCTCCCACTTGGCTGTCTCAATATCTCTCTTGGACACACCAGGTCCAAAAGCAGACACCAAATGACACAAGTAACAGGAAGCTTTGCAAGTGGCGGAGACAGGATGCTTTGCATGACTGAGTTTTCATAGCCTTCGTGACTAAGGTCAGAGACAGGATCTTAAGCCTGCTATTGAGGTCATCGTGGTACCTTCCAGTGTTAGGAAAATACAGGGGAAGGAATTACTGAAACCAATTCAGTGTCAAAGAGCAGAGCCAGTT
This sequence comes from Rhinopithecus bieti, assembly GCF_001698545.2. NCBI lineage: Eukaryota > Metazoa > Chordata > Mammalia > Primates > Cercopithecidae > Rhinopithecus > Rhinopithecus bieti. Next base: position 321,992 of record NW_016805500.1, on the reverse strand, counting down.
TCAGGTGAGGCTAGAGAATGGAAATGTTTATTCAGCTCTACTAGTGAGACACTCAGGTCTTATTCCAGCTGCTACCTCATCCTGGTGTCTTCTCTTGGCACAGTCACTGTCCTCATAAACCCTGGAACTCAGGTTAAGGTACCTGTCTCCTCCATAGCGTTTAAGACAGGGCATATTTAGACAATAGAGAAAGAGATGCATGCATATGGCATGAGGAAGGAAGGTTGGCAGGGAAGTTCTTTCTAGTCTTCTGTAAATTTATTGAACAAATTAATGACACAACTATGGGATATGGGAAAGCAGTCTTAGAGAGACTGCCCTAGCTAATGGCAAAATCCCAAGACTGGGAAACAATGAGTATTGATCTCATTCTGGTAGAAGTATTTAAACTTCTGTTTCTCATTAAAAGATATATTGATTCGGTGCTTAATTACCAGATAAACATATGATGTCATATAAATACGAAGTCCTAAAATCTCTCATCCATAAAAAAAGTCCCTTAATAGCTAATAATTTGGATGACTTTAATTATTAAATTAAGAAAATAAAAGCAAAGACAGAACACAAGTAACTTTCTCATCACAGGAGCACCAGTAAAATCTCCTTATAATGCTGGCATAAAGGGACAGATGTAACATCTTTAATTTAGATTAATCATGCAATATTTATTAGCTTTCAAAGGTGGTAGTAGATAGTCACAGACACACTTAGAAAATGTCAAATTCTGTCTGCCTCAGAAACCTTTTGGTCCCTGGTGGTCTAGTCATTAGGATAAAAGGGCAAAATACGCCCCCGAAAAGTTAAAAGAGAAACTTTTATAAAAGTGTCTATTATTGCATAAAAATATTAGTCATTTTCCAAATTTATTCAAAGAAAGTTGACAATCACAAAAAAACTTTAATTTCTTTTCTCATTCAAATTCTGTTGTATAAAAAGTGAAACTTCAATACAAATTTGGAGTTCAAAGCCCCTCAAACCAGTTCAATTAGGTCTCAAATCCTAGGATAATTTCTCTCTTTTTTAATTTTCTGGGTTCTAGGTCTCTTGTTTTTGGGGTTTGGCAAGGGTACACTTACTTAGGTTGATGATAAAATTAGAGGTGGGGAAAGGGGTGTGTGGATTTAATCGGAAATAGTTCACGAAATTGAGCGTACTTGAGTGAACCTACGTGCGTAAGCGAGCATTGTCTATTGATTATGTCTTTCAAGCATGAATTAATTAACACCTTATGGTTATTATGCCAGCCTGGAATATTCAATATAAGTTCTGCTTCTACAATTGATTCGGCAGGAATCATATCCAAGTTTGTCTACAGTAGATTAGGAGGGGACTATGGCTTCCACAATGGTGAGTGATAGCATCCCCCAAAGTAAAAATAACAAATCCATGACAGTGCTCCCGTGATTAGTTAATAGGGTGGTAGTCATTAGTCCATCGAGATGTCTTATTTAAGTGGAATGTGTGGGGAATCTTAGCTTTATAACCCTGAAGTAAGAACCAGATGCCAGGTATAGTTTCAGAATAGTCACCCCTAGTGTTATGGACCTGGAGTGAGGAGGGTAGTACTCCCAAGCGAGATGATGATTTCTCAGAGGTTGGTAGATTAAGAGACCAAAATTTAGTAGGAGATATCCATGTTTTGTGAGGGATTTCTTGACTGAAATGTGCTATGTTGGATGAAAGAATGTATGTACTATGTAATATTAAGCATTCCTGATACGGGTCAATATTCGTGTGGATTAGGTTTTGTTGTACACTTGATAATAGATGTGCGATAGTTAAGGAGTTGTTAATATGTGCTTATATGCATGTGGACTGGATTTGTAGTATATTCTTGTATATGAATGTACTACGTACGAGTAAGCAATTATAGTACTGTGTATTATTCATGGGGACTAGCAGTAATGCACAAAGTACATAAGAGCACTAATGCAGTAGTGCTACTTGATTAGTACTGACATGATAGTCGAAGTGTGAGCTGAGAAAAAAAATCAGGGAGTAGTTTAATTAGAGTTTCAGCCTTGGGTATTGATGGTGAAGCGGGAATGCTTTTCCCCGAGTTGTCCTGGGAAGGGTATTCTCCATTTCTGGTTTACAAGACCACGGTATTGAATTATAATACAAGGGCATTTTCACTTAAGTAGTTTATTTTCAGTTAGGGGAGTGAGTGGTATAAGAGTGAGGATGATAGAGAAGTACCTAATAGATGCTGTCTGTCCAATGGCAATAAAAGGGTATTCAACTGACTGTCCTCCAATTCATGTGAATGTAAGTAGGTCAGCCACTAAGGTTCAGTATAGGCATTGAATTAATGGCCGGAATGTTATGCTTTGTTGTTTAGACATGTGAAGTACGGGAATAACTGCTAGAATGAGAATAGAGAATACAAGGGCCAGCACTCCTCTTAGTTTGTTAGGGATGGATTGTAAGATTGCGTATGCAACAAAAAGTATCACTTTGGCTTAATGTGGGGTGGGGTATTGAGGGAGTTGGCTAAAGTGTAATTATCTGGATCCCTCAGGAGGTCAGGCGAAAATAGTTCTAGAGTTATTAGAAGAGGAGGAGAAAAATTAAACCTAGAATATGTGGATTCTGTTTTTAATTTTCTGGTCAGTCTGAAGCCCACCAGCTTTTTGTGGTGCCTGAGACATCTCCCATGATTGCCTCTCATAATCTAAGTCTGTGTATGTTTGCTGCAGCTGTTAAGTAATACATCTAGTAAATACTCCAAACTTCCATTTTAGTGACAGGAATGTTAAGGGGTCAAAATCATTGACAAATTCTCCCACTGCCTTTTTTTTTTTTTTTCTTAATTTGTTTTCTCTATAGCTTTGAGCAGACTGAAGTTCTGAGGGCCAATATCAGGGCATGGCTTAGGCCAGGGAAGCACAGCCAGGCGTATCATGAAGTTGGCCTTGAATGTTGAAAAGCAGAAGAAAATACTCAGCCTGTGTGTGGTTCAACATGGTATGTCAGAATAGCAAAGTTCGAGGAGTTTGAGGCCAAACACCAGACAAACTTCACTGAAGTATACTGTGAGGACTGTGGATTCCTCTGAAACCTTCGGCAGATAATTTGAGGATCAGTGGTCTATTGAAGTTACTATTTTCATCAGAGACATGAGATCCTTGGATGCACAACTTACTGTCACTACTATGTACTCTAGTTCTGATTTTATTGCTGAGACTCAACATGCAAATGTTTTCCAACTTAACTTGATCCTACAATTATTGCTGGAGGCTACTTTTTATGGAAAGTAACTACGGTGATATTACACTATCTTCAAGTTTTAGCTCACAAAGTGATTGCCCGCTTGGTTCCAGAGGTCAGATAAGACTCAACACTGAAATTACATTTAGAATATCATTTTAACTTCATTTGATTATAAGAGGGAAACTTTCTATTGGAATCAGGAAATAAAGCTATAGAATAAAAAACTTTTATTTTTGTTTATTTTCAAGTAAAATAATAAGGGCAGTAGTGTTTCCTTATGACAGTCGCACTGTGATTTGGTTTCATACACACTCATTTCATGCTGGGTTTCTGACAGTTTGAGAGATTCTGTATCTTGCTTGAAAACCTGAGCCTGTAGAGAGCCATTTGATAGTATAGATACACCCTTCCTCTGGGGAACATCATTCCTTTCAAGGCAGTTCCTGCTGGTGACCTACCATCGGTGTTTCTACATTGTATATGATTCTGTAGGGTGACTGAGATAAACCAGTGGGACATAGATGAATTCTACTGAGGGATCCAGAAGGCAGTAGGACCCTGGCATTCTGGAACTATGAGCAGACCTGGTGACATTAAAAAAAAAGAAGAGTAAGTCCTCATGCAGGCAGATCATAGTAGAAGGCATTGTCATCCTGATTCAACCAGCAATGTCATACATACCAAGCATAGCCTGCCCCAGTGACTATTAGGCTGATATGTACACATTTTCTAGACTAATATACACAATGAGGTATAGGAAAGATTATTTTAAAATGTGTCCCCATATGGAAATAAAAAGAAAAAGAGACAGAATTCCTGGAGATGATCCCTAGTGTCAGTCCTGAGCACATATTACTGAAATAAACTATTTGTCTATTTCCAAAATAAAATGCTAATTTAATTTAAATAGGAAATTTGTTTCATCACTCTCTGGATAATAACTCTGGCATACAGTAGGCAACCACAATACTGTTAGTTCACTGCTTAAGAAACAGTTTAGCATATGAAATGTTTAAAGATAAAAGAGAAAATAAATTATTATTTGATAAATGATATGGAGATAAATAGTTCACTATAAAAAACTTAAGTAGGATATTTTCCTTATATGAAAACAGATTTTAGCTAAAGATTTAAATAAAACATCATAGTATTATAATGTAATAAAAAAAAGTCCAGTTTGATTTTGCAATTCAGAAAAACTTCAAGGATTTCCTGTGCGTCAGAACACGGATAGAAACCTAATTGAAAAAAATAATACATTTGCATATAAATAAAATGTAAATATTTTGAAATTCTCATAATCCGTAAGTAATAAATAATAAAGTAGAAAATCATTATATATGGAAGATCAGTATATATGGAAAATCAAAGATTAATACCCTCCATGATCAAAATTAGTAGCCTCAATTTAGAAATAACCTTTGTAAGTTAATAAGTAAAGAAAACATCTGGCAGGGCGCAGTGGCACAAGCCTGTAATCCCAGCACTTTGGGAGGCCGAGACTGGCGGATCACGAGGTCAGGAGTTCGAGACCATCCTGGTTAACACGGTGAAACCCTGTCTCTACTAAAATACAAAAAACTAGCCAGGCGAGGTGGCGGGCGCCTGTAGTCCCAGCTACTCCGGAGGCTGAGGCAGGAGAATGGTGTAAACCCGGGAGGCGGAGCTTGCAGTGAGTTGAGATCCGGCCAGTGTACTCCAGTCTGGGAGACAGAGCCAGACTCCGTCTCAAAACAAACAAACAAACAAACAAAAAACTTAATAGAAAAATGGGTAAAATACATCATTTTCAAAAGAAGAAGGAATATAAATGGTAAATACCTATGTAAAAAAATGTTTAACCACTGTAGTAATCAAGTACATGCAGTTTAATTAAAAATATTGTAGCCTATTAAATTAGAGGAAAAGATAGATGAAACACTAGATATCCAGTAGTAGTAGGGGCACTATGACATAGGTTCTCTAATCTGCCACTGGTTAAAATGAACCTTTTGGGAAGGCATTGCTCTATTATATCAATTAGAAATTAAAGTATCTATGGCAAAAGATGAAGGAGTCGTAATTTAAACTATTTTGGGGTTTCATGCTCTCACATAATAGGAAAACTGGAGATGGAAAGTCCAGGGATAGTACCCATCTCCATAAAATCATCAGACTCATCCTCTCTCTTCTCTCTCTCCCACATGCACCCCCTCCACGTGCATGCACATCCAGCCATTGCTAGATTTCTGTTCATTTTCCTGATGCAGTTGCTAGAACTCCAGTTCTGTGATGACATTTCTATCTCCACATTCCAGTGCTACAGGTACAATAGAAAGATGTCAATAAAGTCAGACTTTCATTAAAGAACTTTCCCTGAAATTCATCTTGAATTAGATCTCGCTGGATGGAACTCTGTCACGTAACATTCTGCAGGCAAGGGCATGTGAATGGCCATAAATCTTTTATAAGAGAGAATCAATTTGGGTAGACAATCAGCAGGCTCTGACACAGCCTCAAAAGTTCATACCCAACCCATCAATATCTCAATATCACTTGTAAGAATCAATCTTAGCCACTAGGCATATGTAAAAAAATTATTTTACAAATACACTTATCGGCCGGGCGCGGTGGCTCAAGCCTGTAATCCCAGCACTTTGGGAGCCCGAGACGGGCGGATCACGAGGTCAGGAGATCAAGACCATCCTGGCTAACACGGTGAAACCCCGTCTCTACTAAAACTACAAAAAAAAAAACTAGCCGGGCGACGAGGCGGGCGCCTGTAGTCCCAACTACTCGGGAGGCTGAGGCAGGAGAATGGCGTAAACCCGGGAGGCGGAGCTTGCAGTGAGCCGAGATCTGGCCACTACACTCCAGCCTGGGCGACAGAGCAAGACTCCGTCTCAAAAAACAAAACAAAACAAAACAAAACAAAAAACAAATACACTTACCAAAACAGTACTTATGATAGTTAAAAAAAAAAAAGGTAACTATTAAATAACAGATGAACTGTTAATTTAATCAAGTTATGCTCACATTATTAATATACTAAAATAAGGTTTACAAATACTTTAACAAATAAACTTAACAGGTAAACTATATATAATATTGTTGCGAAACAAAACACTGAAATCTCTATCTTTAGAAATTTATACATTCATACACTAACTCAAAAAATGTTAGTGCTTATGACTGATTTGTGAGATTGTAGCCATTTTTATTTACTTTTGTTTAGTTATATTTTCCTAATGTTAAAAAAATTGCATGTTTTTAACATCAAAAAAATTAATAATATATTTCTAATAAAACATAGTCAATATTTATAGCAGTTACTGTTAAATGGAAATTATCCAACATTGATGAGAATATAAGTTGACCATTTTTTTGTGGAGCTATATTTGAGAACATTTATCTATACCTTTGTTTCATCTCATTTACCTTAGTAACAAACTGTTAATATTCCTTAGTTACATAGCATCCTCTAGTGACAGGATCAGTTCTGCCCTCTCAGACAAATGGCCCAATAATTTTCTAACATCGAACATTTTATATGTGATTTGTTTTTCTATTGCAAATAATTATATTTAAAACTGTATGATGTAGTTGTACTTGAATAATTTGTGATAGAGGAAATACAATTTTTTGAAAAATCCATGAATTAAAAAATTTTAAACTCAAATTGTACTTTATCGCTTGCAAAATGAAAATATATTTTAAAATGGTAAAATATGTGGCAAAGTAGTTAGGAGGGAAATCATATTGAAATGCACAATTGAACTTTAAAAGAATAATAGCTGAAAGGGAGTAACGATTAGGATAAATTTTCATGCTATTTAAATACTGAGAAATGATCATCAAAATAATATATGTATGGAGTATACTGTCTAAAACTTTCATAAATTATAGAAATATTTTATTGGGTCTTTTTGCAAATATATAAATATAAAAACTTAGGATTTAGAGAGCATGTCTTGTTCAGCAAGAAGAGTATGTCTTGGTCTGTAAGAAAATATGAGACCCAGTAGTGATATTAACAAGGATAGGATATGGTTTTAAACTTTCTCAAGTTGTTTCTGGGAGAAATTTATTCAAATGACAATTATTGATATTTTATAGAAAAAAAATAAGCTGAGGATAAAAGAAATGGATAAATCCTGTTTGCTTAAAAGAGTCATGGGCACATTGCCTGCCAATCTTTTCTCTCACTTGGGAGAAACTCAGCCCGAATCAAATGTTTGCTCTTAATACTAATTGCTTCCCATATTTCATATCCTACCTATTATAAATCTTAATTTTAAAATAAGAGGGTTTAAGAGTCAATACTCCATAAATATACTGATACATATTAATTATTCACTCAAGAGATAATGCTTCATAGGTCTGTGAAGATTCTGACTCCTCTTACTAACAGCGCAGGTGCCCAGGGATCTGTAGTGCAGTTGCAAACCATGTGTGAACCTGTCCTCCCTCTTTTCATGCATTCTGATATCACCTTTAGGTATAATAAACTCAGGGCCTTCTGTAATTCCACAAATTTAGTAATTTAACAAATAGATTTGAGTTCATCTCTTTTTTTTTTTTTTTTTTTTGAGACGGAGTCTTGCTCTGTCGCCCAGGCTGGAGTGCAGTGACCGGATCTCAGCTCACTGCCAGCTCCGCCTCCCGGGTTTACGCCATTCTCCTGCCTCAGCCTCCGGAGCAGCTGGGACTACAGGCGCCCGCCACCTCGCCCGGCTAGTTTTCTTCGTATTTTAGTAGAGACGGGGTTTCACCGCATTAGCCAGGATGGTCTCGATCTCCTGACCTCGTGATCCGCCCGTCTCGGCCTCCCAAAGTGCTGGGATTACAGGCTTGAGCCACCGCACCCGGCCAGAGTTCACCTCTTAATAGAAACAGCAACCTGAAGCTTGTGAATTCTAGGTGAACATGATTAGAGACTGAGCGCAGGTCTCCTCCCGGAAGCTGTCTCGACCCATCCTCTCACTCCACAGCATTCTCCCAGTAACAGCTTCTTCAAACTGCAAACATCACTACACACAGAAAGAATTGCTCTCAGTGGCTTTTTAACAGAGAAGTTTGACTCATTTCCTTAGTAAAAGTGTTCTAAGAATAAAAAGAAATAAGATATTTTAAACTTTAATTAAGTTTTTTCAGTAATATTGATATTATATGAAAACTATTTTTATGTTGTCTTATAAGTCAAAGAAGTAATTATGTTAATTATATTAAGATTCAATACTTTTTAATGTAATGGAAAATAAAGTAAAAAATAAGTGAAATCATTGCAGTATTAAAATTGAATTTTATTATTATGAATTGGTGACTAAGAATCTCAATTTTTTTTTTCATGTTATCCACTAGGAGTTTTATAGTTTTACATTTTACATTTAGGTGTGTGACCCATTTTAAGTTAATATTTTTGAAGAGTGTAAAGTCCGTGTCTAAATTCATTTTTTTTTCTTTTCTTTCTTTCTGTTTTTTTTTTTTTTTTTTTTTTTTTTTTTTTTTTTTTTTTTTTTTTTTTTTTTTTTTTTTTTTACATGTGGATGCCTAGTGGTTTTAGTCCCATTTGTTGAAAAGACTATTTGACTCCTTGGTATTTTGCTTTGTCAAAGATCAGTTCACTATACTTAGGTGGATTTATTTCTGCTCTCTATTCTGTTACACTGATTCATTAGTCTATTATTTTACCAACAAGACACTGTCTTGATTACTGTAGTTTTATAGTAAGTCTTGAAGTAGAGTAGAGTCAGTTCTCTGACTTTATCTACTCCTTCAATGTTGTGTTAGCTATTGTGGGTCTCTTGTCTCTCTCTATATATTTTAGAATAAGTTTGTTAATATCCACAAAATATCTTGATCGGATTTCTATTGAGATTGTATTGACTCTATATAACAATTTTGGAAGAACTGACATCTTGAAAACATTAATCCATATTCTGCATGAACATGAAGTATCTCTACATTTATTCAGCTTTTCTTTGGTTTCTTTCATCAGATTTTGTAGTGGTTTAAAAAACTAATCCTGTACATATGTTGTTCGAGTAAAGCTAAGAATTTCATTTTGAGGTCAGCATGAAGCAGCTTATCAACTTGGTAATACACTGCATAAATTGCAAAATTTCAAGAATAAAAAATTAGTCAATTGAAAAATCAACCAATGAAAATCCATGAGTCCAAAATTTAGACAGAGAGAGAGAGAGAGAGGAAGGAAGGAAAGAAGGAAGGAAGGAAGGAAGGAAGGAAGGAAGGAAGGAAGGAAGGAAGGAAGGAAAACATTGCCATTTGAAGCAGCAATGAAACCAACCTACTCCTCTGAAAATTGGTAACGAACAGGAAAAGATAAAGCATACATTCTAATTTTAAATTAGAAATTGCAATTTGCATAACCAACTAAGTCCTGTTGATGATGAAAAGTTCTATTTTAGAAAAGAATAACAGCTAATAAATGATAGAACAAACAAATCACCATTCCACAATCTCCTCTAATGAAAATATTAACTCAGACAAGGATTATAAATTGATGTCAAAACTATTAGTCATATAGTTGATGAGAAAACAGGAAATTGCATGGTGATATCAAAGTTATGTCACATTTTAGCTTCTAGTTGCAACGAGGGAAATGTGAATTTGCAGTTTAGGGGTCAGACTATGATACCATATCATGATCCTAATCAAGCAATGAGTCATCAATATTAATGACAACACAAACCAGATGGTATGTGTTGTCTGACAAAATAGAATATAAAGTGTACATTACCACTTAGGATGTGTTTTACCAAACTTGCTTAACTTAAACATTTTAGTCAGTATATCTAATTTTCATATTACAGGATCCACAAATGACAAACAACTTAAATGACACCGTAAGAAAGGAACCCCACAAATGTAGAAAAGTTGGCTTTTACTAGGACCTCAACCCAGGTCTTCTCAAAAAACAAGGGTCATTAAAAGTGGTTTGCTAAGTAAAAGCAGCTGAGGAAAAGTAAAAATCAAATGAAATATGTGCCTCTTGAATGGATTCTCTTAAGACCAAACTGGTTGCAAAGACATATTGGAGACATTTGAGGAAATTTGCTCATACAACTTACTATAATATAAGATAAAAATGTATTCTTTTGGAAGATGGAGATTATTAACTGAAGAAAGCATTTTATGAAACTGTATAATTTCATTTTGGTAAAAAAAATGGACATTCATATATAAGTAGAACAAGTGTCTGCGAGGACATATCAAAAGATAAGACAAGCAATCCTCTCTCAGATTGGATATGTTTTAAATTTAATTTAATTTTGTGATCTGTGGTCTCGAAATTTCTGCAAAACAGAAATTGCTTCTGTAAGATGATATTATTTATTAAAAATAAAAATATTATCACCCCTATATGCTACATTAGCCTATTAAGAAACCATTTCTATGATCTAAAGTGGTGGCGAATGTCAGGCTAAGCAGGTATTGTGGCAAGCTGGATGATGATTATTTTGAGGGAATAGAAAGGGGGCCATTTGTGCATGTATAAAATCAATTCACAGCAAAACAAAGCAATACAACAAAAACAGCTCAATATAACTATGGCTGACACCAACAGTAGTTTTCTTGAGGAATCCCTAAAGCAGAGAGGATTCTTGGAACAATTTTGCTGAGGATGCCATCAAGTGCTGGAGGTTTGTCTGTGCACTTTAACCATGAATTTTAAGGTTGAGCTACAACGCAAGTAAATCCTGATACCCTTTTAATGGTGACAGATCATGAAATATTCAGCACGGAGACATCTCACCATCCCCCTCAATCTCATTAACACTTTATCTTGGTTTTTATGACTTTCTGCATCTGGACAGCTTTCTGTTAATGGGAAGGAAACATCTGAATTTTCAAAAACTTAACTGTATGAAGTAAGTCAGCACAATCATTTGCCTATGGAAAGTAAATGTCAATACTGATGCCAATATTTTCAAAACTAATATATGAGCCTCTCATAAATAATAAACATATCTTAATTGGTACCTTAGAGTTCTAGCTTTAAAAAAGGGAAACATTTAGTCAGCATTCCAGTTTTTTACTTTTGTATATGCTAAAGTTTTCTTTTGAAGAAAATGCTCTGAAGAACATTTTCATGATTCAGTTATGATACCTGAAAACTGCAGTGTCTTCCCAAATAAACGGCTTGCTCCCAAGTTTATGAGACATCTGCAATAATGGCAAAGGGTTTTATTTTTATTTGGAAAAGATTTTACAATAAAGAATCCTCATTATTTTAAGGATGAGAAAATTATAAATATCTACATATAATCTATTATCACATACTTATATACATTTGTACATTATTTTAAAAGTCACTATGAGTTTCAATTTTAATCTTACGTTTTTTAAAGTTTTCATTATGTACAGCCTTTTATATTTCTAGGATATTTTGAAAGACAAATATTAATGTATAATGTTTATCATAGAATTTTGATTATAAATTTAAGCTAGGTATTTCATTCAGCATCTTTATAATATTAAAAGTCATAAGTTAATCAAGTATCCACTGATTAGGGAGTAGTTACATACATGTTGAGAGCTTGAAATGTAATCACTAGGGAAAATAAGTTGATATACAGCCATGTTTCTCAATAAGATGTAGTGATTTTTGCCCCCACAGAGGGCCTTGGTGATGTCTAGACTCATTACTGTTGCCACAACTGGGAGAATGGAAGTCCTGCTACCACTGTCTAGTGTGCAGAGATCAGGGATGCTGCTATACATCCTATAATGCACAGGACAGCTCCTAGCAGCAAAGAGCCATCCTAGCTAAAGTGCCTAGAGTGCCAAGGCTGAATAAACATGGTCTATATATATATAGAGAGAGAAAATATGCACCTTATATATTTAAATAAAAATAAAAACAAAACAATACATATTGGAAATTATATAACCACTGAAAACCTCTAATTTTTGTAGTGATAAATCAAGACATTCTAGACACTCTGCTATTTTACATGAATGATTTTATTAGATCTTCATAACAACCCTATGAGGTAGGTTTAGCAATTAACTTTGCTAAAGGAAGCCAAGACAGCAAGTGTAAAAAACTGGCCAGGCTAGGCGTGGTGGCTCATGCCTGTAATCCCAAAACTTTGGAAGGCCGAGACTGGCAGATACCTGAAGTCAGGAGTTCAAGACCAGCCTGGCCAACAGGGTGAAGCCCTGTCTCTCTTAAAAATACAAAAATTAGCCAGGTGTGGTGGTGCGCACCTGTAATCCCAGCTACTTGGGAGGCTGAGGCAGCAGCATCGCTTGAACTTGGGAGTCAGAGGTTGCAGTAAGCTGAGATTGCACCACTGCACTCCAGCCTTGGCTGCAAGACAGAAACTCCATCTCAAACAAAACAAAACAAAACAAAACAAACAAACAAAAACTGGCCCAAGGACACTAAGCGATAACCTGGACTTAGCTCTAGTCAGGGTGAGGAATTTACACCAAACGGTAAAAGGTGCTATCTTTGAAGGAAAGATTAGAGGAAGAATTCACTTCTTATACATTTGTATTTTATTATTACTGTATCATATATACACGTTTTTTAAAAAATACAGCATGTAATGAAAAAAGACAACCTGTTTTTCCACTAGGTCCTATCACTATGCCCCATTCCCTAGAAACAGCAATTTTTGACTGATTTAGCTCTTTCTTTTTTTTTTTTTTTAAATTTATTTCCATTTTCCCAAATAAACTCATAGTTTTATCTGTGGACTTCCTAGTATAGAGTTAAGTGGAGCCCCATGTACTCTTCCTCAAATCTTAAATACCCATCCCTTATTTTTCCACTCAAGCTACATGATAACTTTCAGCAAACTAATATTATTGCCTTCACTATATAACTGAGAGGTGACAATGTGCTAGCAGCCCTCAATCTTGGCGCCTCCTCAGCCTTGGTATCCACTCTGGTGGCACTTGAGGAGCCCTTCAGCCTGCTACTGCACTGTAGGAGCCCCTCTCTGGGCTGGTGGAGGCCTGAGCCGGCTCCCTCCACTTGCTGGGAGGTGTGGAGGGAGAGGCATGGTGGGGAACTGGGGCTGCCCGCAGCACTGGCGGGCCAGCACCAGTTCCAGCAGGCGTGGGTTTGGAGGGCCCCCACACTCGGAGCAGCCAGCCGGTGCCACTGGCCCAGGGCAGTGAGGGGCTTAGCACCCAGGCCAGCAGTTGCAGAGGTTGCACCGTGTCCCCAAGCACTGCCCGCACTGCACTCAAATTCTCCCCGCGCTACAGCTGCCTCCAGGCGGGGCAGGGCTCAGGACGTGCAGCCTGCCATGCCCAAGCGCCCCCCTCCGCCGTGGGCTCCCAGATGGGTGCCGCCCCCTGCTCCGTGATGCCTGGTCCTATGCAACCACCCAGAGAGGGTTCTGAGGGAGTGTACAGGTGGCACGGCGCGAAGCCAGTGATTCTGAGGACTGGCCAGGAACTCTTGCCTGCCTGCAGGCTCAGTGCGGGATCCACTGGGTGAGGCCAGCTGGGCTCCTGAGTCTGGTGGGGACTTGGGGAACTTTTATGTCTAGCTAAGGGATCTTAAATGCACCAATCAGCACTCTGTGCCTATCTCAAAGTTTGTAAATACACTAATTGGTACTCTGTATCTAGCTAACCAAGTGGGGACTTGGAGAACTTTTCTGTCTAGCACTCTGTATCTAGCTCAAGGATTGTAAATGCACCAATCAGCACTCTGTGTCTAGCTCAGCATTTGTAAATACACCAATCAGTACTCTGTGTCTAGCTCTAGGATTGTAAATACACCAGTTGGTACTCTGTATCTCCCTCTGTGTCTAGCTCAAGGATTGTAAATGCACCAATCAGCACTCTGTCAAAACGGACCAATCAGCTCTCTGTAAAACAGACCAATCAGCTCTCTGTAAAATGGACCAATCAGTAGGATGTGGGTAGGGTCAGATAAGGGAATAAAAGCAGGCTGCTGGAGCCAGCAGTGGCAATTTGCTGTGGTGCTGTTTAGGATGTGTTGAAGCATTGTTATTTTGCTCTTTGCAATAACTCTTACTGCTGGTTACTTTTTGGGTGCACGCTGAGTTAATGACCTGTAACACTCACCTCCAAGGTCTGCAGATTCACTCCTGAAGCCAGTGAGATGACAACCCATGGGAAAGAAAGGACAAACTCAGGACACACCATCTTTTAGAACCGTAACACTCACCGCGAGGGTCCGCCACTTCATTCTTCAAGTCAGCAAGACCAAGAAACCACCAATTGAGGACATATAACTATATTAATTGACATTACAGCTGAAATGCACTTTGATTAACTGTATGGCTTTTCATGAGTTAGTAATTACATAATTTATAATCTTGGCCGTACGTGGTGGCTCACGCCTCTAATCCCAGCCCTTTTGGAGGCCGAGGGGGGCAGATCACGAGGTCAGGAGATCGAGACCATCCTGGTGAAAACGGTGAAACCCCATCTCTACTGAAAATACAAAAAAATTAGCTGGGCGTGGTGGCGGGTGCCTCTAGTCCCAGCTATGTGGGAGGCTGAGACAGGAGAATGCGGTGAACCCAGAAGGCAGCGCTTTCAAGGAGCTGAGATTGCGCCACAGCACTCCAGCCTGGGCGATAGAGGGAGACTCCATCTCAAAAAAATAATAATAGTAATTACATAATTTCATTTTTAAAATTTTCATTTTAACTGTCACTAATTTATCCCCAAACACTCAAGTGAAATGTTTGTTTAAACACACTAAGTATATCAGGTAGATTACCTCTGTCGTTTTTAAATATGAAATATCCCCTCCTAGGTATCTTTTTCCTCCTCTTCTAATGGGAACTGAGTGTTCTGTGTCAGATGCAGACCGTTTATTCCAGGATGCCCTCCCCGTTGTTCCCGGAGTGCCTTCTCGTTTCTCCTTTGCCAGCACCACCGCTGTCTCCTTGACAGCCGTGGCTTCGTCTTCTTCAATTTACTCCTTCATTCTACTGATCAGCATCTTCGTGTTTGTTTGTTTTGGTTCCTGTTCTTATTAAAGCGTTCTTCACCTATCTGACAAACGTCATCAGTTTTAATGTTAGAGTGATTGCAAACTCTAAGAATGGGCAGGCTCATCATACTGGGCCACAGAGTGACATGAACTAGTGAGACATGGTGGTTTATTTGGGGAAACCCCAAAAAACTAGGAATGCAAGTGTGTTATCTATTCTTCCACCTCCAGCATAATTTTGCAACTTCTTTTCCAGAAGCTGAGGGAGGAGATTAGAGTATGGGTGTAGGTTTGTACACTGTCTCCCTGTCTTCAATATGGCACCTCATTCATCACCCTCAGTTCTTCCTGGTGTCCCAGAGTCCAGGTCTCTTGAGCCTTTCTGCCTCAGCTTGCTTTTTGGCTCCCAGGAAGGGAGATTCTTTTTATATAAACAAAATACCTTGTCCAGATGGTAAACTTCTAGCCTTTTCTGGCAGTAAGAAAAGAATAGTTGCCTGACATAGAGGGATGTGGTCATTAAGTGTGGGGATGTATATGTTCCTCAACATTTTTTTAGGAAAGCCTAAAATCTTGTACATTTTAAAATCATTTCCTAGATCTCTGCCTTCAAACAGTGTTTTCAGTTCCTGAGATTTTCTGATGGTCTGTGACACAATTTTGCCTCTTTGCTCCCCCTTCCTTCTTTCTGCCTTTGATAATAATTAACACTGCTGGACAAGCCAGGATGGTTTTAGGTTTAAATTAACAATTAAAATCATAAAACACAATACAGTTCACCTAGTACCAAGTTTACTTAGTTTTTAAAAAGGAATATAGCACAGGCAGAAGACCAAACCTAGCAGCAAGCAGTTAGCAGATGCCTCGTGATTCCCAGAGGCGGACTCCAAATGTGCCAGTCATTTCCCATTGGATCTAAGTCATCATGTGAGATGAGGCTGAGGAAAGCCATAAACTGGTGTTTTTACTTATACCTCATTTGTGTGCAGCACTCCCAGGGGTATTTGACTAATTCTCATTCCCTGGTGAAACTGCATCTCATCAATTGGCTGTTACTCTTCAATTACAGCTTATTTATCAATTTCATGTTATTCATCAATAATAGGTTACTTAAATAATCTCTACAACCAGGCAAGGGAGTTTGATTTGGTACAAACTAACTTCTGTAGGACCTTCATTTATCTTGGAGAAAGAATACAAGACTTTCCTTACACTGGCCTTTCAAGGAGGATTTATTCGAGGGTGAAATTCTCAGGCATCCTTAAAGCTGGAGGAAAGACAACAGATTAGCTGTTAATGCTGCCATAGGTGCTTAACTAAGTGGAAAAGTGAAATATAAGTTCACTGTCGCTTATGCATCCAATTTGCATCTTCCAAATCTTTTTTGACATTTTTCATCTGCCATCCTTCCTCTCCCCAATTATCTGTCTTTGTTGATTTGATTCCTCTGCCATTCTTTTTTTTTTTTTTTTTTGGTATAAGAGAGGAGGCAGAGAAGACACATATGCATATTTAATCTGTAATATGTAAATATATAAATGCTATAAGAATGCTTTGAATACATACATGTTTTAAATCATAGAAGACTGAAAGAAATAATGTTTTTCAGGTGTGTAAATAAATTTTATACAATTTTTTTTGAAAAAAAGGTGTATTGTTTTCGCCAGCCACTAAAACGTGATTTGAAAGTGGTTTTATGGGAAAAGATATTTGCTTGATATGAAAACCAATTCTCTAGTTAGAATCACATAGGAAATACATTCTGCATGTGCATTAGATGTGGAAAATATGGATATGCTACAATGGTCTTCTGAATCCTTAGTAAAGTAGGCAATCACAAACTGAAACAAATTAGTAGCAGCAGTTAATACTGAAATATATATTATTGTGTAAATTATATACAATGTGATGCAAACAGTAGTGTATTCATAAATACCATTAGATGCATATCACATAAAATATCTCTCTATTTAATGTTTGTGTATAAAACACCTTCTGACTTTTAATATCCAAATTTTATAGAGCTTACACACTTTATACAGGAAAAAAGTATATTTATGTTCCATATTATTAATATAACATTTTAAGAGAATACAGAGCTTATACAAATTTGAGTAATAATCCAAATAAAATAAGTAAAAGAACATCAGAACCAATCTATGGATTTTTGAATTCAATGTCAATGAAAAGAGATTGTGTTTGGATGTTAATGGTACTAAAGGAGGTATCATGGCATCATTTTTTTGTGCGAGCTACTCTGTCATTTTCTTTGTCCTGATCTCCTTTCCATGGTGCCTTTTCAAATTTAGACCTTGCTGTCACCCAATATTAAAATTAATCTCACTAATATGTTAAAATTATAAGACAGAGCAAAGCAAGCTTTTAAAAAAAAACTATACACATATACACAGGTATGTTTTGTGTGTTTAATTGTTATCTTAGAAATTGTTGAGAGTTTACAGGGTTAAATCCTAATGCATTATGTGTTTCTCCATTTGAAATAATGGCAAATAGGCTCTTGGTTCACATTTTCATACAGAACGGATTACCCATATTAGGTAGGAAGTGCCTGTGTTGTATCTCAGTGCGTACTACTAGCTAAATGTCAAACCAAATTGTAAAATAAAGTTGCATTAATTCATATAGTGTAATGTAGTCAAAACAGGAAACATGGTACAAAACAAGAAATTTCCTTATGTTTAAGTAAATTCCTTTACATTTAGCAAACGCTTTTCTTAGTGAAATCTTGTACAAAACATGTAGTAAGATAATGCTTAAGCTATTTTTTATGTGTAGACTTAATCTTTTAGATCATATTTGTTCATTTTGTTCAACACGTTTTATTTTAAATGTTATTGTTTGATCTATAAGTATGGTAAACATGTATTAAAATCTCCTACTATACTTGTGGGATTTTTAATTATGCCTTGAAATACAGTTATGTTATATAGTTTAGGGTTATGTAGATCATATCAGTGTGAGATTTTCATTTATTTCTTTCTCTCTCTCTCTCTCTAAATTTTGAACTCATGGATTTTCATTGGTTGATTTTTTAATTGACTCATTTTTTTATTCTTGAAATTTTGTAATTTGTACAATGTAATACGAAGTTGATAAGCTGCTTCACGCTGACCTCAAAATGAAATTCTTAAGTTAAACAAAATATGTACAGAATTTATTTTTTTAAAACGCTACAAAATCTGATGAAAGAAGCCAAAGAAAAACTGAATAAATGTAGAGATGCTTCATGTTCATGCAGAATATGGATTAATGTTTTCAAGATGTCAGTTATTCCAAAACTGTTATATAGAGTCTATGCAATCTCAATAGAAACCCAAGCAAGATATTTTGTGGATATTAACAAACATTCTAAAATGTATAGGGAGAGTCAAGAGACTCAGAACAGCTAACACAACATCGAAGGAGAAGATAAAATTGGAGAACTGACTCTACTTCAAGACTTACTTTAACTACAGTAATCAAGATAGTGTGTTATTGGTGGAAAATAGACTAATATGAAACTCTCTGTGGAATGAATAGTTTGCAAATATTTTCTTTCACTCTGTAGGTTGTCTGTTTTCACTCTCTTGATAATTTATTTTTTGGTTCAGAGCTTTTTAGTTTAATTAAGTTGCATTTGTTTACTTTTGTTTATGTTGCCTGTGCTTCTGAGGTCTTAGTCATGAATTTCTTGCCTAGACCAATGTCCAGAAGAGTTTTCTCTGGGATTACTTCTGGTAATTTTATAGTTTCAGGTCTTACATTTAAGTCTTTAATCCATCTTCAGTTGATTTTTGTATATGATGATATAGTGGTCCAGTTTCATTCTTTTGCATATGGGAATCCAATTTTCCTGGAATCATTTATTGAATAGGGTGTACCTTCCCCACTATATGTTTTTGTTGACTTTGTTAAAGATTAGTTCGCTGTAGATACGTGATTTTATTTCCGGGTTCTCTATTTTGTTCCCTTAATTTATATATCTGCTTTTATACCAGTAAATAATTTGAAGTCAGGTAGCATGATGACTCCAGTTTACAAATTTTTGCTTAGGACTGCTTTGGCTACTCAGGGTTTATTTTGGTTCCATTAATTCTAGAATTGTTTTTCCTGATTCTGTGAAAAATGACATTGGTATTTTGATAAGGATTGCATTGACTCTATAGATTGCTTGGAGCAGTATGGTCATTTTAATGTTACTAATTATTCTTATCCAAGAGCATGGGATATTTTTCCATTTGCTTGTGTAGAAAAAAATTCTAGGAAAAATCAGGGTTTTGTAGTTTTCCTTGTAGAGATTGTGTACCTCTTTGGTTAAATATATTCATAAGCATATTTTTTGTAATTATTATAAATGCAATTGCCTTCTTGATTTGGTTCTCAGCTTGATCGATGTTGGCGTATAGAAACATGACTGACTTTTATATGTTAATTTTTTATCCTAAAACTTTACTGAATTCTTTTATTGAATCTAAGAGATTTGGGTGGAATCTTTTTTTTACTTTTTATTTTTATAAAGCCATTTCATCAATAAACAGGAATAATTTGACTTCATCTTACCTAATATGGATATATTTTATTTGTTTCTCTTGCCTAATGTCTCTGGCTAGGACTTCCAGTTATTATGTTGAATAGAAGTGGTGAAAGTGGGCATCCTTGTCTTTTTCAATTTCCTAGAGGGAATGCTTTGAATGTTTCCTCATTCAGTGTAATGCTGGCTGCGGGTTTATCATATACGGTTTTTATTATCTTGAGATATGTTCCATCTATGCCTAGTTTGTTAAGGATTTTTATCATGATGGGATGCTAAATTTTATCAAATGTTTTTTATACATCTATAGGGATGATTACGTGCCTTTTGTCCTTAATTCTGTTTATGTGATATATTTATAAAGTTGAACCATCTTTGCATTTGTGATATAAAATCCACTTTTTCATGGTATGTTATCTTTTCAGTGTGCTGTAGTACTCAGTTTGCTACAATTTTGTTAAGGATTTGTATGTCTGTGTTCATCAGGGATGTGGTCTGTAGTTTTCTTTTTGTTGTGACCTTGTCTGATTTTTAGTGTCAGGGTGATACTGGCTTCATAGAATAAAAGTTAGAGTGGGCTCCTTCCTCCTTAATTTTTTGGAACAGTTTTAGGAGTATTGGTATTTACTCTTCTTTATGTGTTTGATAGAATTCTGACATAAATTCTTTTGCTTCTGGGCTTTCTGTTGTTGACAGATAATTTCACTACTGATTCAATCTCACTACTCGTTGTTGGTCTGTCAGAATTTCCATTTTTTTATGGCTCAAACTTAGGGTGTTGTGTGTTTTGAGGACAAAACACGTGGAAATGGAAAATCCATTTCCACTAGGTTTTCTAGTTTTTTTGCACAGAGGAGTTATTAGTAGTCTCTGATTATTTTTCGTATTTCTGTGATATCAGTTGTTATGTTTCCTATTTCATGTCTGATTTTGTTTGTTTAAATCTTGGTTTTTTTTTTTTTTTTTTTTTTTTTTTTTTTTTTTTTTTTTTTTTTTTTTTGGTGTAGCTAGCAGTTTAAAAATTTTGTTAATCTTTTCAAAAAAACCAACTTTTCATTTCATTGATTGTATTTGTTGTGTCAGTTTCATTTAGTTTTGCTCTGATCTTTATGATTTCTTTTTTCTTCTAACATGGGTTTTGTTTGTTCTTTGTCTAGCTTGTTAAGGTGTGACATTAAGCTGTTAATTTGAGATCTTTTTTACTTTTTTCATGTGTGCTTTTAATGCTGTAAACAGTTACCTTAGCACCGCTTTTTATGTATCCCACAAGTTTTGGTAAGTTGTGTTTTCATTTTCATTTGTTTCAAAAGATTTTTCTAATTTTGATTAATTTCTTCATTGGCCAGTTGCTCAGGAGCACATTATTTAATTTCCATGTATTAGTCTAATTTCCAACATTTCTCAATATAGATTTCTAGTTTTATTCCAGGGTGGTATGAGAAGCTAGTTAATACAATTTTGATTTTTTTAAATGTATTGAGGCTTTATTTGTGGCTTAATATTTGTTTTGAAGAATGCTCCATGCGCTCATGAGAAGAATGCATATTCTGCAGCTGCTGGGTGAATGTTCTGTAAATGTCTATTGTGTACGTTTGGTCAAAAGCCCAGTTGAAGTTCAGTGTTTCTTTGTTGTTTTCTGGAAATGTATTAACAATCACTGGTTCAGATATATTTTTTTCTCCTTCATTTCTCCTATCTTCTTCTTTTCAAAATCCTGCAAATGTTCACATTGTATCACATTTGCACAATAGTTATTGTTGTATATATTAGAGATTATATCTTCTTTTACATTTTAATTTCTATTTTATTTTATAATCACCTGTTCTTGTCTTATTTCTGTATTTAAAAATAATTTATTGTTTTACTTTTTTTATATTATTTTTAATGGATGCCTTCATTTAACTCTTTGAACATCCTCAACATATTTATTTTCAATAATATCAGCTATTCTGGTATTTAATTTCATGTGCTGTAGGTTTCTTGTCCAATTGTTCACTTTGATTTGCAGGTTTTCCTTCAATGGCTCTTTCTCTCTCTCTCTCCCCCCCCCCCTTTTCTCCTTCCCTTCTCCATTTTTAATTTTTCTGTTTCTTCTATCCAAGTCTATTACAATTACCTAAAACATAGTCCTATAAAAGTATTCCAGTTATTGCCATGTGAGGATATGGGGCTTGAGCAAACCCTGACCGAAAGTAATTGGCAGCTTGGCTTAGAATCTGGTAGTGATACTCTGCGTTTATCCCCAGACTACATAGCCCCATAGTTTTCTATAAAATTATACTCCAAGCAGCAGCAGCTTATTAGTGAGGATTTTGTATTCATGTTTCTTTGTTTGATTTTTCCCCTTTCATGAGTGGCTGACACTCACTCAGCCCTATAAACAGTAAATTTGCCTCTAGACTAAGTTCTAGGGGAATGAACATGTTCTACTTATTACCATGCAGGAGCCAGAGTCTTGATATCAGTCATCTGCTTCTGGACCTAGACATCTCAGTTTCAGTCTCTCCCCACCATTTTACACTTATGTGTTACTTCTTGACTGAAGAAATACGGATTCTATAGTTGAGCTTGGCTAAGTGATTTTAGGTTTCTTTCTCATATGTTATATTTCATTGCAGTCTTCCAAAGTGGAGTTTATAGGTGTCATGCTCACCTGAGCTACTATATCATAATTGTATGTTAAAATATTAAATAATTCAACTAAATCATTATTTATATTACTTTTAAAAATCTAAAGACATGTTTTCAATGTTTAGATCTACATTTTTAACTGGATTAGATTCTTACATACTCTGCCTTTGCCAGTGCTAAAGCCTGTACACATACACTCCTTTAAAATATATTATTTATTTATTCATTAAAATAGACTTTTGAATTAGCGGTTACAATTCTTCTACTAAAATTGAAGTGAGGATTATTTTCATAATAATATTACATTTTGAATCATGACTTTATATTTCTTCCTTAATTGATGTTGGAATTAATATGCATTTCCTATAATTTCTATCTCCATCTAGCTATCTATCTACCCACCTACCTTTCTATCTATCCATCCATCCATCAATCATCTATTGAAAGAGCATGTTATGACTCAATAGTGATAACTTGGTGATCATACTGTTGGATTGAGCCACGGATCTTAGGCAAGTTATTTATCTTCTCTTTTCTTTGGGAATCTTAATTTCTTAAATAAGAATCATAATAGTACAATGGCTATGAGAGATAACACCTTTAAAGTATTTAGAACATTCCCGGAAGGAAAATAGGCATTAAAGAAAATGTAAATACTATTATTGTTTTGTTAAAATGTAAAATACTATTGTTATTTTTTCTATGATGCTAAAATAGTTTTGATAGTTTTGTTTTAAAATACCTGCAAATTAATTTTGCATTACTTGCATAAACCAATAATCTTTAAGTATTAACTTTAAAATATTAAAATTAAGCAATTATTTATTTTTTAATCCTGTTATACTATTTGATAAACAACTTCTTAACACTTTGGACTTGTTCTCATTCTCTGTGAGTTTGCTAACAGAGTCTAATACACTGCAGAACTGATTTTCTGGATCCTGAGTTGAGAAACTAGAGAACTAGACTTTTGGTTTTGGGGCTAACTGGGGCTTCCCTTGGAGTATGGTGTAAGAACAGGGAAAGGACCTGGTCTCTGGTACATCTTATGGCTAGACTGATTTTTGCTACTGATGGCTGTTGGATATTGCCCTCTCTAATCCTCACACCCTACTCAGAACCCAGCATGCCACTTCATAAAACCTCAAGAGCACTACTTCCCCTACCGCATTGGTCATTAGGAATATTTTTTGCTGTGCTACTGTAAAGGCTGTGGTACTCATATAATGAATCTGCAGGCATCAACATTCTTCTCTGAAGTCCAGCCACATCCCAGGAATTTAAGTGGAAAAGAGAAGCATAATCTATCACTTCTTAGTCTTCTAAGGTTTAGGAAATCATTCTCTCTCAGAGTCAACTAGAGTTAAATTCCTTGATGGGAAATTCTAGTGGGTTCCAAACTTATCGTCACTTTAGAATCAGTTTTATAATTTACTGATGCCCAGATACCACACAAGACCAATTAAATGAGTTTAATTTATTTTAAAGCAAACTTAGTAAGCTCCTATGTGATTCTAATGTGCAGCCAGGATTGATAACCACATTTTCTAAATCAAAGCTTCATTCATCAGTTCTCAAATGTTAGCAGGTGTCAGAAACACCTGTAGGGCTTGATAATACATAGATTATTAAGACTTACCCTCAGAGTTTCTCATTAAGTAGGACCAAGGTGGGCTTGAGAATGTGTGTTTCCAAAAATTTCTCAGGTGATACTGATGCAACTGGTGTTGGGATGGGCCCTGAGTTAGGTTTTCTTCAGTAAAGGCTCTGAAACATGGGAGAACTGTTAACAAAAGCTAAAGTTGAGGCCAGAGAGAGAGAGAAAGTAGACAAGAGAGGATGGGAAGAACTTAGGTGAAAAGTCACATCCTGAAGACCCATGGTTCATGACCATCCTGCAGATTTATTTGGCTTTTAGCTCACATGGCATTTTTGAACAAAACAAATCCATTGCCAACACTTAAAAAATAAGGAGATTTTATGGCCATATCATGATTATTGACTTCTTTTTAAAAATCAGATTTCACAACTTTGGGCATGTATTCCTATAGAAGAGCTGTGAGCCGAAGCTAAGCAGCAAATGCCCGTTCACCCCAGGCATGCAGTCACTTAATCTGAAAGTGTCTCTACTGTCATGCTTCACTCTTCTGTGCCCTTCACCTGACTTCTGCAGGCATTTGAGTTTGAGACTCTTTTTTTATATCTTATATTCCAAATTCTTAACTATATTTCCAAAATGTAGTAGATAGGAAAGTACCTCTCATTCTTTGCTTAATGGGTCTAGAGAAGAAAACAATAAATTTTTAAAAGTTATCAGGTCAAAGTAGAAAATTCTGAAATAGACTGTTAAAAATAAAATACCCTGTTCAATTCTTAGAGCTGTCAGGGTCTTTGGAGATCATGAATTTCAACCAAATAATTTTGCAGATAAAGGTACCAGATTCCAGTTTAATATACTAAATTCTAGAGATGATAAATGACACATCTAATGTCTTGCATCTGGTCCAAATATTCATTTTACTATACTCCATTGCGGGATCAGAAACTCAAATTCTTCAAGCTCCATGCAGCTAAAGAAGAAGATTAAAACTGACCACCTAAGTACCAAGGCCAATGACAAGCACATGTCCAGTCTGGAAGAGGACACACAGTGTCCACCAACTGGGGCTAAAGGGAAATGGGGGCCTAGAGTTAGGGCAGTGCTGCTCATTTGTTTAAGAAGCTATGAATCTGTCTTTGTTTTCTAATCACCTGCAAGCCAAACAAAATGAAACAAAACAACCAAAATATTGAAATTGTCTGCAAAAATGGTGATCATTTGAATATGTAAATTTGATCGTGTCACTTAACCCATTGAAATAAGTTGGAGGATTCCTGCTGTTCTAAAGACCAGTGTCTTTAACAACACTGTGAGATCCTAGTGTTTCCACCCAGTTTGAATCCCCCTTTGCCTTCAATTCTCGTTTCCAAGCACTAGAAACTTCCCTTAAATTTTACATCACTCATCATGGCTCAACCTCTTTGGATTGGTCAGGTCACCATTACATGTCCTTCAGAAGTCCTTATTTTTTTTTAATGTCTCTCACAATACTTTGTATATTTAAAGATGCCATTGTTTTTATATCCTTCTCTGCCTCCATATCATAGTCTCCATGGGATTCCTGTTCCTGCAAATATGCCTGGCAAATAATACATGTTCCTAATATAAGCAAGATAAAAGTCACAAAGAGAAAGCAAAGCTGTTTAAGCTTATTACTTTTGGGAGCAGAGTTAGAACACACTGAGCTAACAATTCTGATAATTCTGGGACCTAGCATTTGCATGACACGTCCTGGATGTATGAACTTATATACGTTTCTTAAATTCTATAAGGCTTAGTATACTTAAATATGAAATAAGTATAACACTTTTCTTATAGGATTGTTTTGCAGATTATCTTTAGAAGCTATCATACAGAGAAATGATTAGCATTACTTTTTTGTGATTCAAATAGATGAATATTTGACTCTTCCAGGATTTAAAACATTTGTTATAAATTTCAAGTAATTTTCTTATAATTGGATCTGCCCAAAACCAGAATGCTAGGTCTCAAGAGATAATGTTTTCTCAGTGTTTGAACATAATCTAGTTGACCACTTATGAAAGAGCTTTGGCTGTCAGCTACAAAAGTTAGCCTAGGGCTACTTCTGAGATGCTACATTTTTGTAACCCAGTGAATTAAATTCATTAAGCAAAAACGATTCTCACCATTTTTTTTTATAGTCACAGCGCCCAGTTGATTGACTTTCTTTTGCTATTTTAACTGATTATGTAGTGCCCTTTTAAACCCTGCAGCTTTACTTCAATACTCTAACATTCTGCAAGCTGACTTCCATTGAAACATATAAAAAGAAAGTGGTCTACAATTTACAGTCTACATTTCAATATTGGTGTCAGGGAATTACTGGCTTTAACCTTACCTCTATTGTTTCATGATCAAACATGATTCTTCAAGTATTGTTTCTTAGCTGCCCAGAGGGAGATTCTTTTTTCTGAGAAGAGAATCTTACACCAAGCTATTAGGATGTGAAACAAAGAAACTGGCTTAAACTATTGAGCCTGTCTTTGTGGTTTGAATTGATGCCAAGAATTATGGAGCCCAAGAAAAGTATGTTTCAAAATAAGCACCATCATCTTAAGTGCTATTTCTCCATTGCAGTAGTCTCCCCTTACCTGTGGTTTCTTTCTCTGAAGTTTCTGTTATCCATAGTCAACTGCTGTCCAAAAATATTGAATGAAAAATTCCAGAAACAAGCAATTCATAAGTTTTAAATATACGCACCATTTTGAGTAGTATTGTAAATCTTGTGCTGCTCACTTTCTGGGGCCTTGAATTATCCCTTTTGTCAACATATATATATATATATATATTATATATATATATAATATGTGTGTTTGTGTGTTGTGTGTGTGTGTGTGTGTGTATGTTGTGGTGTGTGTGGTGTGTATATAATATATATATATTTTGAGACGGAGTCTCGCTCTGTCGCCCAGGCTGGAATGCAGTGGCCGGATCTCAGCTCACTGCAAGCTCCGCCTCCCTGGTTTACGCCATTCTCCTGCCTCAGCCTCCCGAGTAGCTGGGACTACAGGTGCCCACCACCTCGCCAAGCTAGTTTTTTGTATTTTTTAGTAGAGACGGGGTTTCACTGTATTAGCCAGGATGGTCTCGATCTTCTGACCTCGTGATCCACCCGTCTCGGCCTCCCAAAGTGCTGGGATTACAGGCTTGAGCCACCGCGCCCGGCCTCCAACATATATATTTTGTATATGCTCCCTGCTAGTTACTTAGTAGCCTTCTAGGTTTTCAGATCGGCTATGATGATATCACAGTATTTGTGTTCAAGTAACTTTTTTTTCCTTTATAAGGGTTCCAAAGTACAAAAGTAGTGATGCTGGCATATTGTTAAAATTGTACTATTTGATTGTTAGTTATTGTTAATCTCTTACTATGCCTAATTTACAAGTTAAGTTTTATCATAGGTGTATGTATGTATAGGAAGATCATAGTGTGTATAGGGTTCTGTACTACCTTCAATTTCAAGCATTCACTGGGGGTCTTAGGACATATCTTCCTCAAATAAGAGAGAACTACTGTGCTTATTACTGAACATTTTTGAAAGCTTGTGCTAGGTCTAGTGCTTGAGAAGCTCCTAGCCTGGAAAGCCCCTGTAATTATGCAAACTCAATATTTTGGATGGTTCTAGAACTCTTGTTATTAGAAATTTCAAACCTGGATATTACACAGAAGTGAGATATCAGAGTAGACAATTACTGGTTCAAATATTGTTTAAATGGCATCCTGGGATGGTAATGTTAGTGGCAGCAAATTCGTCTTGGTCTGCAATAACTTCAATTCTTGCCTCCTTAGAAGAAAGTATTTGACTGAGGGGCATTAGGCAGAGTGAAAGACCGAGGCATGTTTTAGAGCAAGAGTGAACGTTTATTAAAAAGTTTTAGGGCAAAAATGAAAGGAAGAAACACACTAGGATGAGGGCCAAGCTGGCGACTTGAGAGAGTTGAAGGTACGGTTTGACCTCTGACTTGAGGTTTTATATGTTGGCAGTCTTCTGGGTTATTGCATCCCTTCTCCCCTGAATCTTCCCTTGAGGTGGGTTGTCCATATGCATAGTGACCTGCCAGCACCTGGGAGGGGCCACGTGTGCATTGTGTTTACTGAAGTTGTATGCATGCTTTCTTGAGGCATTCTTCCCTTACCAGTCAAGTGTTCCTGTAGGGGCATACACCAGTTAAGCCCGGCCATTTTTTCCTCTTAGTGTGCATGCTTGAGCCCACTCACCAAACTCCTGAGATCTTATTGGGAAGCTGCTAATCACCAGTTTCAGACGTTTCTATCTACTGGGAGACGGCCTTCCCTGGTGTCAGCTGCAACCAATTGTTTTAGAAAGACAGTCAACAACTACCTGCCCATCACCTAATGGTCACTTGACATTCCTGGTGGTGGTAGGGGGGCCTCTCTGGCCCTGCTCATGTCTGTCTGACTAGCTACTGTAACAGTAAGATATAAATGCCCGAGGGCATCATGGATAAGGAAATAAATCTACTATACCAGTAATATTGGTATCCCATAGCTATTAGACTGAGATTAGATGTGTTTCACGGCCAGGTGCAGTGGCTCACACGTGTAATCCCAACACTTTGGGAGGCTGAGGCGGGTGGGTCACCTGAGATAAGGAGTTCAAGACCAGGCTGGCCAACATGGTGAATTCTCAAGTCTACTAAAAATACAACAACAATAATAATAATAATTATTATTATCTGGGCATTGTGGTGGGTGCTGTAATGCCAGCTACTCCAGAGGCTGAGGTAGGAGAATCACTCGAACCTGGGAGTGGAGGTTGCAATAAGCCAAGATCACGCCATTGCACTCCAGCCTTGGCAACAAGAATGAAACTCCATCTCGAAAAAAAAAAGAAGTGTTTCATAAGGATGATTATTAATTGATATGGCACAAATAATACAAAGGAAAGGTTGCCTGGCATAATTTGATCTGGGCTCTTACCTGTTTCTTGGCCGTTGTCTTCATTATGACCACGTTTCTTTTTCACTGATGCTGGCAAAAGGCCTTTACATCTGTTCACATACCACCTGGAAAGGATTAGCTCTCCTCCCTACAACAGTTGAAGGGAAGCACTCGTTCATTCTGATTTGATGAACCAGAGCCAAACACCATGACCAGGTGATACCTGGCTTCCCAATTGTGCAAGTCCTCATACATCTTTTAGTACATACATGTACTTTTATTCCTAGGCTCAAAAGTTTGGGGCTTCCTCTTTACTCTCCTTTTCTACACTATCTCCTATTTCCTTTTTTATCCTTTCCTTTTCTTCTCTTACCCGTCTCCTCTTTCCCCCTTCCTTTCTCTCCTCTTGCCTTTCCCATTTCCTCCCTTCCTCCATTTTTCTCTCCTCTCGCCCCACATTTCTTACCAGTGTTTATTATTCCCCCTCTTGCACCACCCTTTTCTAACATTCTCTTTCCTCTTTCCTTCCCTAGCTCTCTCATCTCCCTGGCCCTCCCTGCATCAACCACTGTGTGGTTCTGTCCTTACCCCTCACCTTCCCTAGAAAGGCAGAATGACACTAATCTGAATTTGCTGGGCCCTCCACATTCTTTATTCTTGTTTTCTGAAGATCTGATCAAATTCCAATGATGTCTCCAAATAGTTATGTGCCTCCTACCCGTGTGCCTCCTGGATACTTCCCACAGGTTATTGTAGACAATGGTGTCCAAAGAGTTGTTGGTCCTCAGGCCCCAAAGTTTCACCCTGGTGGTCACATAGTCATCTACCTTTTTCCACATTCTTTTCTGTCTGGTTTCATTCCTGTCCTAACCATGATGCCCACTCCACCAGGCCATGTGTACTCACCAGTGACTGGAGCTGGAGAAACACAATTTGTGACAGCTACAGTATCAGTCTTCACAAGTGTAGGAAGATGTAGATTCTTACTCTATACGTGGAAGGTCCTAGCATTAAAAAGAGCAAAGTGATTCTGGCGATGTTTATGGTATTTCATGGATACTTTAATCATTTGTTCCTATAACAAATATATTTGCTTTAAAAATATTTCATTGAAATATTTCATAGATAAAACTGATTTGTCATTATAAGAAATATAAGAATCATAAGAATCAATGAATATTAATAAAATATACCTAACTGTGCAAACAAATAGCCAAAGAAATAAAATACTCGCAGGAAAACAGAAGCATCTACTCATGTGGCTCCTCCAATGACTGCCTTCAAATACGTTAACACTATCCCGATTTTTAATACAATCTTTTGCCTGTTTTTGAATTTTATGTCAATGGAAGCAGATAATAGATATGTTTTGGTTTTCCAGCTTTTTGTACGTTATATTTGACAGTCAACCATCATAGTTTCAGGTTTTTTTTTAATTTTAAAAATAAAATTTTAATTTTCTATTTGTTTTGTTGAACTTCATGATTTATGCATTTTAGGTTTCAGTATACTGTGGGTTTTTTTGCATGTTTGTTTGTATTTTATTGTCTAATTTGTACTATATTACATGTTTTTTCCTATAGTGTCTCAGAAAGTATGCATAGTTTTATAATTTTATAGTTTTGTGATTCCTTATCTAAATCTATTTCTTCTAATTATCAATGTTGAAAACAGGAGATATTAATTTTAAAACCTCCCTGTAAAGAATGTGAGGAAATGATAATAATTTACTAATTTCTATTAGTAACATGTGCTGGCTTATACTGCAGTTTTATGCCCAGCTTTTTACTTCAAATTATTATTAATTTAAAAAATAAATAGGTACTGATGACATTTATAATCTTTTAAATTTTCTATAATTTTGGCAGAAAATGGGTTATTTTTTACATAACTTTTTCTCTTATCTAATATGCATAGAGGTAGGTTTCATTTTTCAATATAGGTGGAATAGTGTGAGTTCTTGCTAATAGAGTGCAGGTCCATATGATAAATGCATTTCAAGCATAACCAATAAAAGCTTTGTTTGATTTGTCAACCTTTGTCTTTCTTGCATGGTCCAGCAGGACACAAATAGCCTTACAGAGGATTTCAAGGCTCTAAGAAATGAAGAAGTCACAAGATAGAATGTTGCTTACAGATCACTGACCTTGCCTTGTTTGTGAGCTGGAAGCAAACTTGTATTATGCCACTAAGATTTTGGTCCCCACCCTGATCACATAGGTAGCCTACTCTAATTCAATAACCTTATGACAACAATTACTTTAAATGAAGTACATCTCTCAAAGGTTTCAATGCTTACCAACCATCTTCTTAAACCATGGTCCCTTTTATTTGAAATTTTAAATTATGCTTTAATTTTGTGTTAAGTTGGAAACTTTTTTGAGCAGTATTTATGATTATTTATAAATGAGCTATAAATTTAACTCTTTTGAAAACCTTATAATGTGTTTATACCTACATCTAATTTGGTTATATTTATCTGTTGGTGATAGTTTTTATACATATAAACTATCAAATTTTCTTCAGTGTAAGTGCTTCTGCTTTTTTGGAAAAGAATCCTCTGGGTTTTACACAAGATAAAATATACCTAGGAATCCAGGAAGCAGTCAGGAGAGAAGTTTTTAGAGTCGGGAGACAACTAGCACAGTGATGAAACAGCCCAGCCATGAATGAACTTGCACCCTGTTATGTCACTCCATTCCCGACTAGGCCTACCCAAACCTTGAAGATTCTGGAGAAAATACTGATTCCCATCACACCACTGCTATATTTCTGTGGTATTTCACAGGGCTTCTACAATCTTTTGTTTTGCTACAAGTTTATTGAAATGTCTTGTGTAATCATGTGGTCTATAACCTTCAGATCTTTTTTTAAAAAAGTAAATGTCATTTAATTTAATTTTATTGTAATTTTACAAAGAGGAAGGGAAAAGTACTTGCCTTTTCTTGAACTGGAAGCCTTCATGCTATTCTTAGCCTGTGTAAGTAGTTTTAATTAATTAATCAATTAATTTAGAGACAGTATCTTGCTCAGCCACCCAGGCTGGATTGCAGTGGGACAATCATGGCTCATTGCAGCCTCAACCTCCCAGGCTTAGGCAATCCTACCACCTCAGTCTCCCAAGTAGCCAGGCACTATAGGCACATGTCACCACACCCACCTAATTAAAAAAAATTTTTTTTTTGTACAGACAGATGATATGGTTTGGATTTGTGTCCCCACCCACATGTCATGTCAAATTGGAGGAGGGGCTTGTGGGAGGTAATTGGATCATGGGGACAGATTTCCCCCTTGCTGTTCTCGTGATAGTGAGTGAGTTCTCATGATATTCAATGATTTAAAAGTGTGTGGCACTTCTTCGTTCTCTCTTTTCCCTGCTCTACTATGGTAAGATGTGCTAGCTTGCCCTTCACCTTCCACCATGATCGTAAGTTTCCTGAGGTCTCCCAAACATGCTTCCTGTCATACCCGAAGAACTATGAGTCAATTAAATCTCTTTCCTTAGTAAATTGCACAGTCTCTGGTAGTTTTTTGTAGTGGTGTAAAAATGGACTAATACAGAAAATTGGTACCAGAAGAGTGGGTCACTGCTATAAAGATACCTGAAAATGTGGAAGCAACTTTGGAACTGGGCAACAGGCAAAGGTTGGAACAGTTTGGAGGGCTCAGAAGAAGACAGGAAAATGTGGAAAAGTTTGGAACTTCATGGAAACTTGTTAAATGGTTGTGACAAAAATGCTGATAGTGATATGGACAGTGAAGTCCAGGATGAAGAGGAGTCAGAGGGAGAAGAGGAACTTATTGGGAATTGGAACAAAGGTCACTCTTACTGTGCTTTAGCAAAGACTCTGGTGGCATTTTGCCCCTGCTCTAGAGATCTGTGGAACTTTGAACTTGAGATTTCAGGTATCTGGTGGAAGAAATTTCTAAGCAGCAAAACACTGGAGAGGTGATCTAGCTTCTCCTGAAAGTCTGTTGTCATTTGCATAAACAAAGAGAACTTATATTTAAAAAGGAAGTAGAGCATAAAAGTTTGGAAAATTTACAACCCAGCTATGCGGTAGTAAATACAACCCCATTTTCTGGGGAGAAATTCAAGCTGGCTGCTGCAGAAATTTGTGTAAGTAAAGAGGAGCTGAATGTTAATACCCAAGACAATGGGGAAAATGCCTCCAGCACATTTCAGAGACCTTGCATCAGCCCCTCTCATCATCCCAGAGGCTTAAGAGGGAAAAATGGTTTATTGGGATAGGTCTAGGGCACTGCTGCTCTGTGCAGCCTTGGGACATGGTGCCCTGTGTCCCAGCTGCTCCAGTTCCAGCCATGGCTAAAAGAAGGCAAAGTACAACTTGGGCCATTGCTTCAGAAGGTGCAAACCCCAAACCTTGGTGACTTCCACAAAGTGTTTGGCTTGAAGTGCACAGAAGGCAAGAGCTGAAGTTTAGGAAACTGTGCTTAGATTTCAGAGGATGTATGAAACTTCCTGGATATCCAGGCAGAAATCTGCTGCAGGGGCAGAGCCCTCATGGAGAACCTCTACCAGGTCAGTGCAAGGGGAAATGTGGGCTGGGAGCCCACACACTGAGTCTTCACTGGGGCACTGCTTCATGAAGCTGTGAAAAGGGAGCCTCCCTCTTTCAGACCACAGAATGGTAGATCCACAGACAGCTTGCACCATGTGCCTGGAAGAGCCATAGGCACTCAATGCCATCCCAAGAGAGCAGCACAGGGGCTGAACCCTGCAAAACCACAGGGGCAGAGCTGCACAAGGCCTTCGGAACCCACCCCTAGCATCAGTGAGCCCTGGGTATGACAGATTGAGTCAAAGGTGATTATTTTGGAGCTTTAAGATTAAATGACTGCCCTGCTTGGTTTTGGAATTGTGTGGAGCCTATAGCCCCTTTCTTTCTCTCATCTGGAATGGGAACATTTACCCAATGCCTATAACCCCGTTGTATTTTGGAAGTACCTAACTTTGTTGTTACGTTACAACTTCATAGGCAGAAGGGACTTACCTTGTCGCAGATGAGACTTTGGACTGTGGACTTTTGAATTAAGGCTGAAATGCATTAAGACTGGGGGATTATTGAGAAGAGGTAATTGTATTTTGCAGTTTGAGAAAGACAGGAGGTTTGGGAGGGACCAGGGGAAGAATGATATGATTTGGATTTGTGTCCCTGCCCAAATCTCATGTCAAATAAGAGGAGTACCCTTGTGGGAGGTGATTGGATCATGATGGCAGATTTCCCCCTTGCTGTTCTTGTGATAGTGACTGAGTTTTCATGAGATATGATGGTTTTAAAGTGTGTAGCACATTCCTCTTCACTCTCTGTCTCTCTCTCAGTCTGCCATGGTAAGACATGCTTGCTTCCCCTTCACTGTCCACCATGATTGTAAGTTTCCTGAGGTTTCCCAGTCATGCTTCCTGTTAAGCCTGCAGAATTGTGAATCAGTTTAACCTCTTTTATTCATAAATTGCCCAGTCTCAGGTAGTTCTTTGTAGAAGTATGAGAATGGACTAATACACAGGGTCTCACTGAGTTACCCATATTGGTCTCAAACTCCTGGGCTCAAGTTGTACTCCTGGCTCAGCCTCTCCAATTACTAGGATTAAAGGCATGAGCCACTGCACCTAGCTTATTTAATTACTTATTTATTTGATTTTATTTTACTTCTCTTATTTGCTTCCTAGTTAATATATTTTTACAAAATTTAAAGATTTATTGTAGTAGAATTTACAAACAACATGATGTTTTGATATACCTGTATATTGTTCACTATCAAGCTAATTAGCTTTTTTTGCCACATCCCTGCTACTAACTGTTCTGTGCGGGAAACGCATGAGAGGAGAAGTAAAGACACACACACACACAGTATCCCATGTAAATGGAAATGCAGTATGATATAAGCAAATGATATAATAATAAGCAAATGATATAATAAGCAAATTGATATAATAAGTAGATTGAATATAATAAGTAAATTTCAATGGGAATCGAAGAAGGGAAAAGATATTTACACTCACCAGACTATGATGGATTCACTACCAGACTGAGAAGCAACAGCCTGGGCTCCAGAGTTGGACACCACACTCACCAGGCTATGGAGGATTCACCATCAGACCCAGAAGCAACTGCCTGGGCTCCAGACTCGGCCACTTATCCATGCACACATGAGGAGAGGTCTCAGGAAGCTTCAGTACAGTCTGGGAAACTAGCTCTTTTTGTAACAAGTTGTTTGGCAGGAGGTCCAGTCACAAGGGCCCTTCATGACTGGGCTCAAGGAACACAAAAAGGTCAACTTGTTTTTGTGATTGTCTATTGTTTTTTAGTAACTACCATATAGAAATAGATTGAAATAGAGATTTCTGTGACACAGTGCTGGATGAAAGCCTCAAGGGGCTCATACAACCTGTTCCAGGACTTGGTGACCATTGTTTGTGTCCATGTTCAATTGACTTCAGATTTAATTTTTAACTTTTCTTCCGCACTCGGCCTCAATTTGATACTCAATTGTAGGAAAATAGAGATACACAGGGAAGGCATAGTTGCTATAGACTACAGATACAGGGTAAGCACAGGAGAATTAAAAGCACAATTAATAAAAACCACACCACCACGGCTTTGCAAGGAGAGTAATATTGTGAGCATTGTCAGGGATGTACACATAACATTCAGTATGCAGTAAGGTGCAGACCCCTCCTTGGGCTGCGGTAAGCATATCTAATGTCATTCAATTTTCCAACACAACAGTATGCAGCTGAGAAAATTCATCTGATAATAAAGTAAGTCCAGTGCTACTATCATTAAGAGCTTTTCCTACATGTAAGCTTAATATTTTAACTTGCTGCTGAAGCAGGATTATACCGGTGGCAGGGGTGAATACTGTGATAGAGTACCACCACCAGGGAGTCCGGCACATTTATAACCAGTGATATTTGTAAGCATTTAGATTACTGGGGAGGGGAATATCATCCCAGATGATGAATAGAATTAATGGCCACCCTCA
Organism: Rhinopithecus bieti; assembly: GCF_001698545.2. Taxonomy (NCBI): domain Eukaryota; kingdom Metazoa; phylum Chordata; class Mammalia; order Primates; family Cercopithecidae; genus Rhinopithecus; species Rhinopithecus bieti. The sequence goes on along the minus strand of NW_016805500.1, from coordinate 286,151 downwards.
AGTGCATCTCCTCGTCCAATGTGGGGGTAGGTATCGCTATCCAGAGGATCCACATACCCAAAGGGCCCCCAGGGGACAGCAGTGGTTTGACTATAATTGCATTGTTGCCATGTGTTATCTAAGTAACAAAGATGTTGTGTTTCATTGGGCTAGGGCAAAAATAGACTGTTTGGTTTGGTTAAAAGAAGTTCATGTTGTACTACAGGGCTATCCTCCTGACCCCACTGGTAGTGACATAGCCACTCGGAAATGTTGTCAGAGCTGATTTTCCAAGGTAATTCCTTCCCTGCAACTGGCAACTCAATGCATAGTCAGCACTGACTGTGGTTGGCTTGTGTTGCAGCAGTGGCTACCCAGTGGATGAACTCATTCCCAGCCTCACATATGATGACCCAAGTACTGATTACTAGCAGATAGGTTATTCTCTGTAATAACAAAAATGTAGGGGAACACGATATTGTTTTTCATTTTTAGGAAATTGTGTTGTGCCTTCATTTTCTGCTCCCATAGCTACAAGGTCACCAGCCCTAGGGGTGGGATCTGATGGACACTGTACCCATATTTTGGCACCAGGATTTAAGTTGCCCACTCTGGTGGACCTGAATTCTCCAGTTCTATATGTTGTTTCTATTGGGGCAGAAGTTTCCTTGGGGGATAATTGTTGACAAGGTACCACTAACAATTAAGCAACCTGCATCTGCAGTTTTGTAGCAAAAGAATCTGGAGCGGTATTGTATAAAATGATTTTTAACTCTCCCCGGTAATTACTATCAATTATTCCACTGTACATTCTAATGCCTGTCATTGCAAGGCTTGAACATGTTGTAATCAATTCATCTGCATTTAAATTTGCAGTTATGGTGGAAATGTTGCCCTGTTGATCAGCCTGCTGATTAAATAGTCTGTTAAGGGAAAGCAGAGATGCCTGAGCATCAACATAGAAAACAGTGATGATAATAGTGTGCACTAGGATTAAGATATCTTCCCAGTATTGTTTTCCCCAAACCTCTTTATTTCCAATTAGCCATTTGTTTTGTAGCCACTGGGGCAACCAGGTAGTAAGACCGTTTGCTACTGACCAAGAGTTGGTATTCAAGTGACAAATCCCTCTGACCTCCTCCTGAATAGCTTGGAGGGTGGCTACTAGTTCAACTAGCTGGCTGCTCCCACCCCTTCCTTCAATCCTTCATCAGAAATGCTTATGTTTTTAATGGGATTACAAGCCACAGACTTCTAGCATCGGGTCCCACAAATATATCTGGCAGATCCATCAGTAAACCAAGCATGTTCTGATCCTCTGGGCTTCGTTCTTGTAAAGGATTTGCCCCCTTGGGCAGGGAAGATTTCCTTCCCTATTTGCAGGACTGGCAAGTTTTGTACATCCTCATGTAAAAGTGATACCCCCTTTGGTTTTGACTTAGCCTGGTCTTGTATGTACCATTTCCATTTTATGATGCTACTTTCTTGGGTCTGCCCTATCCGGTGAGTTTTGAGGGAACTCATGAACCGAATCATAATAGGAATTTTAGGCCTCATAAAGATGTCATGGTTGAGGCAGAAGTGCTCTGTTTCCAGCAAAGCCCAACAGCAAGCTGACAGTTGCTTTTCATAAGGGATATAAGCTTTGCTGGCCTCTGGCAGCTTCTGGGTGCAAAGCCATAAAGATACCCTCTTCCCATCTTGTTTTTACCAAAGGCTCCAATTAGCATGTTGATCTCGGACAGTTACTTGCAGTTTTACTCACCCGTCCCATATGAGTCATAGATTTAGGGCTAGCTGTTTAGCTTGTTCAAAAGCCATGCTCTCTTTCTCTCTCTAGTGAAAGTCATAGCGTTTTCTAGGGACTTCATGCAGACATTGTAAAATGTTACCCATGTGAGGAATATGATGCCTCCATAATCCAAACAAGCCAATACATTTCTGAGCCTCCTTCTTAGTGGTAGGTGTTGCAAATTCTAGTATGTTAGCTTTGGCCTTTGGTAAAATGGACTGTTTCACTTCTTCCATAGGATGCCAAGGAATTTTACAGTTTGTGCAGGTCCTTGAATTTTTCTGGGGTTAATTTCCCATCCTTGAGATAGGAGCTGGGTTTTTACCTGTTCCGAACCCAATCTGACTAGTTCTTCAGTTTTATCCTGACCAAGGCCACTTGGACAGCTGTTTGTTTCAGCAGCAGGCTGATAGCTTTGAGCCTGATCAGTTAAGACATAGGCCTGGCATTGGGCCAGGGCCAGTATGGAAGTCAGATTAGCATTTTTCTTTTCCAACTTACATTTCTTTTTTTTTGAGACGGAGTCTCGCTCTGTCGCGGAGGCTGGAGCGTCTCGGCCTCCCAAAGTGCTGGGATTACAAGCTTGAGCCACCGCGCCCAGCCCCAACTTACATTTCTTCTGTAAGCAGCCAGTCCCTAGCTTGACACATTAACTTATAAGCAGTAAGCAAGCACCATCCATGCCGGAAAATTCCCTCAGCATCCTCTTTACATCTGGGGCCCCCTGTAGCACCTTAGGCACAGCCTACGGTTCAAAATGCACTAATTTAGATTCCCAGTTTTCACAAAGGCCAGTTATGCTGGACCATTCAATCGCCAAGGAGGAGAACTGGGGGAGTTCCCATCCCGGGACATGGGATGTCCAGCCCTGTCGTTGTGTCCGAAAAATGGCATACTTGCCTTTCCGAATCCTGTTTGTGACGCCAAAAATGTTCTGTGCAGGAAACGCATGAGGGGAGAAGAAAAGACACACACACAATACTTTTAAGGGTAAACAACCTTTATCTCATGTAAATGGCAATGCAGATATAATAAGCAAATGATATGATAATAAGCAAATGATATAAGCAGATTGATATAATAAGCAAATTGCAATGGGAAGGGGAGAAAAGGGAAGATATTTACACTCACCAGACTATGGAGGATTCACCACCAGACTGGAAACCATCAGCCTGGGCTCCAGAGTCAGACACCACACTCACCAGACTATGGAGGATTCACCACCAGACCGGGAACCAACAGCCTGGCTTCCAGAGTCAGCTACTCATCCATGCACAGAGGAGGAGAGGTTTCATGAGGCTTTGGTGCAGTCTGGGACCCTGGTTCTTTTTTGTAAAGAGTTGTTTGGCATGAGGTCCAGTCACGAGGGCCCTTCATGACTGGGATCAGGGAACACAAAAAGGTCAACTTGTTTTTGCGAATGTCTACGATTGTCTATTGTTTTTTAATAACTAACATAGGAATAGATTGAAATAGAAATTTCTCCGAAACAGTGCTGGATGAAAGCCTCAAGGGGCTCATACAACCTGTCCCAGGACTTGGTGAACATTATTTGTGTCCATGTTCAACTGAGTTCAAATTTAATGTTATATTTCCTCCACACCAACAGAAAATTTAAATGGTTTTAGAAGCAGATTCCATTGACTTTTCTTTTTTCTGTCCCTGTTTTTTTTTTTTTTTAAAACTTGGTCTTACTGAATAGTAAAGAAATTTGAAGACCTAAATCAAATACAATTTAGACTATAACTTTAAAAGTACTTTTGTATTTCTTTGTTTTGAGCTATTTTAAATTTTCCAATTATCTCTTAACTAAGTGCTGTTTTGATTGCTAGTCTCTTATTTAACACGGGAGTAACATTCAAGGATTGTACTTAATTGATTTATTTTTGAGCACTTGCATTTAACAATTTTTTGTTTACCTTTCTCTAATAACTAAAGTTTGCTTGGTGCTTAACTCTGAGGGTGTATTATGTTTTTTCCCCTTCAGATCTCTACAGTTAATATTCCTTTGTAACCTACGTTGTACAAGGTTAACACCAGTGCTGTATTTCTTCTTCTGCAGGTTAGTGAGTCATTATTTATCATCATTCTAAGCATCTTACATTTCCACCTTAATATAGCTAGATGAACATCCTTTCCATTAGTTTAGTCTAAGACTCAGTGAGCTTTCTCGTGCCTCTTAAAAAAAATCAGCTTTGTGCCTTTTCTGTCTGTAAATTTTTTACTTTTCTATGATTCTCCTTTTCTCATGTTGATTCAAATCAATTTCATGAAGGCTATGGCCTCGTGATTTTCCTTGAGAGTACAAATCAGATATTTTCTAAAGTTTTCTTCAAATTTTCATGCACATGTACTTTTAAAGAGGAAATTATTCTGAGTCTTCATAGATTAGGTGTTCCCTCCCTGTGTTGAGAAATTTTCCCTCGTTTATTTATACTCACTGTGGAGATATGTTTGTTTAGAATTGATTTACAAAGCTTTAGCAATGGACATGGGTGTTGTAAAAGACCACTGGATCTTTTCCAAAGAATTTCCCAGGAGGTAACAGATTTAGGTTCTGAGTATCTGTTGTTTTTGTGCTAGAGAGGGATTAGAAATATTAGAAAGTATTTTGGGAGGCCGAGACAGGCGGATCACGAGGTGTGGAGATCGAGACCATCCTGGCTAACATGGTGAAACCCCGTCTCTACTAAAAATACAAAAAACTAGCCAGTCGAGGTGGCGGGCACCTGTAGTCCCAGCTACTCAGGAAGCTGAGGCAGGAGAATGGCTTAACCTGGGAGGCAGAACTTGCGGTGAGCTGAGATCCGGCCACTGCTCTCCAACCTGGGCGACAGAGTGAGACTCTGTCTCAAAAAAAAAAAAAGAAAAGAAATATTAGAAAGTGCCCAAGAATAGAGTTTATGCTGTGAGTATTTTTCTATCAATCTGATGCTAATGTTATGCCATTAGCAGAAGTGCTTCCAGGTTTGCTATTCGGGTGCTTTCTATATGAAGATTTTGATGCCAGCTCCAAGTTTAAAAATATGTATTAAATTTTAAATTTAATTTTTTACATTTATAGATTTAGGGGTACAATGCCATTGTGTTACATGGATATACTGCATATTGTTGAAGTCTGAGATTTATTGCACCCATCACCAAGATAGCGTACATTGTACACAGCATATAGTATTTCATCCCTCATTCCCTTCCCACCCTCCATCCTTTTGGAATCTCCAGTATCTATTATTCGATTCCTTATGTCCATGTCTACCCATTGTTTAACTCTCACTTACAAGTGAAAACATGGGAGCAGTTTTTGACTTTGTTTCTGAGTCATTTCAGTAAAGAGTATGACCTCTAATTCCATTTCTCTTCAGGCAGAAACTGTTATTTTATTATTTTGTATGTCTGAGTAGTATTCCATTGTGTGTGTGTGTGTGTATGACTTTTTAAATTTAATTATCCATTGGTAGACATTTTGGTTGATTCCATATCTCCGCTATTGTGAATGGTGTTGCAGTAAAGAAACCAGTGCAGGTGTCTTTTTGATAAAAATGACTTATTTTCCTTTGAGTAGATACACAGTAGCAGGATTGCTGGATCAAATGATAGTTCCATTTTTAGTACATTGACAAATCTCTGTACTATTTTCCATAGAGGTGCTACTAATTTACATTTCCAACAGTGTATAAGCATTCCCTTTACTCTGCATCTTAACCAACATCTGTTGTTTACTGGTATAAGATGGTCTTGAATTGTGCTTTCAATTTGCATTTCTCTCATAATTAGTGAATTTGAGCATGTTTCATGTTTGTCAGCCACTTAAATGCCTTCTTTTGAAAATTTCTGCTTGTGCCCTTTCCCACTTTTTAATGGAAGTGTTTGTGCATTTTTGTTGGTGGTGTGGTTATTGTTTGATGTTTCTAGATTTGCCATATTAATTTTTTGTTGGATGCATTGTTTACAAAGATTTTCTCCCATTTCATAGGCTCTCTCTTTACTCTGCTGTTTATTTATTTTGCTGTACAAAAGCTTTTTAGTATACTTTTAAATGTATATATATTTTCATATATATTTTCACAGAAAGATGTATGGTGGTTATTTTAGTAAAAGTGCTGGAGGAAATGAAGAGTAGCATCCAAATGTCTATAAATATGTGCTCATCTTGCCTGGAAATCATATTTTTAAAAATTTTAATTAAAGATATTAGGTTATTACAGAGAGATCATAGTAATTATTAGCACAGCCCTGAGCAAGGTGATGGAAGACATTTGCCTAGAAATATCCTGGTGGAAAAAAAAAAAAAAAAAAAAAAAACAACTTTGAATAATTTTTGGTTATACAGGCTAAATAAATGAGAAATTTTGTTCATTTATAATGTGAGTCTCAATATATATTTCTAATGTTAAAAAAGGTCATGCAAATTCAAAATGTGTTGAATTGATAGGATCCAAGTTAATTTCAATAGTAGGATAATATGTGGGTTACTAGTTGTAGAATAATGGCAAATAAAGGCAATTAATATTTGGAAATTTTCAAATAAACAAATTAAAAAATTTAAAAACATACAATGAATATACTAAATAGAAGAGAGCTGCTTTTCACTGTTTAATGGCAGAGTTTTCTAATTTGTTTGTATTATTTAGGGCCTAAAAAAATTCTTAGACATGCATATGAATTGTTGAGTTACTATATTTGATAAGATCAGCAATGAAAATAGAAGCAGAAAAATGTAGTTTGGTATCAGTTTTGGGTGGGACACTTCCTGGCATCATTTTCCAGCTGTGTGGTCATGGCCAAGATCACATAATGCCTGTGAATACAGTCTTCTTCTTTGTGAAATGTGGAATCACAGCTTACTTCATTGATTTTGTGAGACTGGGGAAAATGCATGCCAATGTGGTAGAACCACTGAAAGAAATGCTCAGTAGTTGCTAGCCATAAATGTCACCAATACTTTGTAACAAACTGTTTCCTTGAAAACAGAAAGAAAAATAGATTTTTTTTTCTAAAATAATAATTACAAATTGAAGCATATTTTTATTATACTTTTGGTTTAGAACATGTCAAAAGTGCAGAAAAGTAATTTCATGCAAAACACATTGAAAGGAAAAGATGAGATATATTGGCAGTATCTTCAAGTGATTTGTTCTGACTTTAAAAGTTTCATGTTAGCCTAGGCTGTCACTTTGGAATACAGGACTCATTTTAATAGCTGTCATTCTGTCAGTGCTTCAGAATAAATGTATGGTCTGAAAATAGATATCTCATTTCTATTTTGTTGAAGTTAGAAATTATATTTCCAAAACCTGTGAACATAAGTTTCTATCCCAGCATATGCATTACACAACATCTAACTTGTATGTGATATTTCAGTGACAACATACTGAAAAATATTTGCTAGCAATCGTTCTACAGTGTTCAGAATAATGTGATTTTTAAACTTCAGACAGTTTGTATTATTTGTAGATCACACATCCATTTAAAAAAAGTTTGAAAAAATGATAGTTATGTGGCAATAACAGAACAATAAAAGTAAAGAGTTGGATTGTTTGGTAGGAGAACTACATTTTAAAAGATACTTCATTTCTTTTTTCCACAGTATTTTTTAAATGGGAAAATATAAATTAAATGCCAATTCTTAGTGCCAATCAATTCCTCAATGAATGGCACAGTGATTATGTCTGCACACACACACATACAAGTCACTTGTGAAATAAAGAAAATGAGACTGATATGAAAATCTAAAAAATTCAATTTACTCTTCTGTCTCATGAAGTTAAGGTTGATAGAATGAAGCTAGAGAGAAAGATGGAGAAGCAACTCTTGTGAAAGAGAGATAAAGGGAAGGAGAACAATATCAAAAAGCATTTAGCTTTGATTATCTTCCTTAACTCTAAAATATTCTTTAAGGGTCTGGGGAAATATTGTCCAAAGTGGCTAATAAGGATTATTTCATAGAGTATGCACTGAGGGTCTTCCATCTTTTCTAGCCTTGTATTACAACCAGGGATATTCTGGACCTAAATTACTTTTTCAGTCCTCTGTCTTTCCTACAATGAGGCTAGCGACGCTACCTTTGGTCATTGGCTCTTAGCTTCCCAACACCTATGTTAACATTTGAGGTTTCCACTAAACCAAGAAAACTGCTGAATGATATAAAATCACACTCCCTACTCACCTCACCTCCCGTTCCTGCCCCATGACCCTTTTGCCGCTGTTTCCAAAAAACATGCAAGCAGGCCCTTCGTACTTCGTGAATTTCACTAATGGAGAATTATGAAACTTCTTAAAAATGAGGAATTTAAATCCTTTATAAAGTTTGGATAGTTCTTACCATGATAGCCTCAATTTTAGAGTTCCTGTTTATTAGTTGATTTTAATAATTTTACGTAACATAAGTAGTTAAATTGTTTTCATAATAACGTGGACAAAATTCCTGGATATTTGATTTTTTTTTCCCTATTAAAGTTAGAATCGTAGTATAATCAATCACCCCTAAACCAAATAAATCTGAATGAATAAATCTGCCTCTAATTTAGAATTAAGGTGCATTTGTTTCTTGAAATCTTTTTGTAAAATTTTAGGACATAGAAGGCTCATCGAATTGGATTACATTTTAGATTTAAGTATACATACTTTAAGCTGAGATCCGGCCACTGCCCTCCCACTGGGCCGCAGCGCGAGCGGCTCTCAAAAAAAAAAAAAAAAAAAAAAAAAAAAGAATATAAAAGAAACTGCATTAGAATTTTATTTTTTTTTTGTAAAAAGAAACAGGGGCCAGAGTTCCTTCCTTCTAACGTTACCTGTTTTTTTGATACCTTTTGATTTATTTTTATTTTATTTTGCATTGTTTTACTCTACTTTTTGTATCCCTTCCAATTTCAAAGGATCCGAAGTGTCTGGCTCTCTTCTTTAGGGACTCTGCCTTTAGGACTTACTCAGGGGCGTATTCAGCAGCCAGGGCGCAATTGGACTTGGAAATGTTAGTTAAAGGCCCAGAATTCAGTGTCCGACAGGTCCTGGATGGCAATGTTGTGCTAACAAAGACAGCGCAATAAGTTTAGGAATGGGAAAACAACCTTAGAGAGTCAGTCAAGGTTCTAAAGACGGGAAGGCAGTTCAGGATTTTTTTTTTTTTTTTTTTTTTTTTTTTTTTTTTTTTTTTTTGAGACGTCTCGCTCTGTGCCCCAGGCTGCGGAGTGCCAGCTGGCCGCATCTCGGCTCAGCTCACTGAAAGCTCCGCCTCCCGGGTTCACGCCATTCTCCTGCCTCAGCCTCCTGAGTAGCTGGGACTACAGGCGCCCGCCACCGCGCCCGGCTAATTTTTTTTTTTTTTGTATTTTTAGTAGAGACAGGGTTTCACTGTGGTCTCCATCTTCTGACCTTGTGATCCGCCCGCCTCGGCCTCCCAAAGTGCTGGGATTACAGGCGTGAGCCACCGCGCCCGGTCCAGTTTCAGGAATTTTAAGAATGAGTAAAGCAGCATTTGTGTGCAGGGGATACTAAGGATGCACTCTGATTCCTGTGTAGAGCTAAGAATCTGGAAGTGCTATTGGGTGGCCTGCAGTGATGACTACAAAAGTGCTCGGGATTATTTCTGCAGCTGAATAGAGAGGCAACACCTGGTGGCTCAACTTACTTCTGTGAAAGTTAGAGGCAGGTAGGCCTCTTTGCAGGTTCTGAAAAAATAAGAACAAGTTTGGTTTTTAAAATTAGAGTTCGTTCCACAAAAAGGATACAGCAACACACCCTGAAATTCACATTTATTTCCACTCCCTTATTAAGTTTTTTAAAAATGTGTTTAGTTCATTAATAGATTTCTCACATGCCTTGGGGCTCTGGACACACCACCCAAAAATGTGCCTGTAGGAGACCCGAGTGTGCCACCCTAAAACATACTTCTTTGGCATATTTTGAGCTGGGCTATTCTGAGAAACTGCAGACATAGGAGTAGTTCTGAAAAGGTATGCTTTTGTTAAATAAATTTACATATATAAAGGAAACCTATTTTAGTAAAAGTATCTTTACCAGGAAGATGACTGTTCCCAGACAACTTTTATTACCTGAGAGACTTTTTATCTGCATAATAAGACACCCTTTGTCCACCATTGATATGGTTTGGATGTCCTGCCAAAATCACATGTTGAATTGTAATCCCAACTGTTGGAGGTAGGGCCTGGTGGGAGGTGTTTAGATCATGGAGCCGGATCCCTTATAAATGGGTTGGACTATATACTGGGTGACAAGTTACTTCCTGCACTGAGTTCTTGTGAGATCTGGTTATTTAACAGTGTGCAATGTCTTCCTCCTCTTCCTCCCTCTCTCTCTTTCCTACTTTGACCATCTGATGCCCAAGCTTCCACTTTGCCTTCTGCCCTGAGTAAAAGCTTCCTGAGGCCTCCCCAGAAGCCGGGAGATGCCGGCACCATGCTTGTACAGCCTGCAGAACTGTGAGCCAATCAAGCCTCTTTTCTGTATGAAGTATCGAGTCTCAGGTATTTCTTTATAGCAGTGCAAGAGAGGCCTAATACAATAATATATTTCCTCCCCTCACCCTACCATAACTTGTGTTGTCACCTCCCACTAGAAACTCTAAGCCCCTATTTCTATCTGTACCTCAGGATGTTACAGAATCTTCAATCATCTGACCCTTCCTCTAGTCTCACACTTTGTGACACTCTCTTGTGTACGTATGTAATTAAATATGTTTTTTCCTCTTTTAGTGTCTATGTCAATTTAATTCCTAGCCCACCCAAAGCACCTAAAAGGGTGGAGGAAAGCCATTTTCCACTCCCCTACACCTTCACTTATCATTTGTATTCCACTGATTTTGTGGGTTTTAGTTTGTGTCTTTATAGTTGTCCTTCATTCATTCTCGTGTCCTTCTGATTCTCAGATGGTCTCAGTATCACACAGGCATTTAGATATTTTAAGTCAAAATGCCTGAGAAACAACAGACAGACAGAATGCTTAGCTTAGATACTATTAGTTCATTTCCTCCAGGGAGTTGGCTGGGAGACAGATGCTCACAGGACTTTCCTCACTCACATCCAGTTCTTCCTGCTGGGAAACAGATACTTAGAGAGTATAGGAACCTATGGAGCTTTTCAGGTTGGCCTGCTAAAGTGAGAAAGGCTTGGTGATCACTTAGATGGTAAGACTTATGTGCACTAATTTTTTTATTTATTTGTGGATTTATATAAATGAAAGTGTTTTGTTTATTGTGTTGCAAAGCATAAAGGCAATTATCCTGTAATAATATCACATTACAGTGTAAAGGGAACATGAAAGATATAACTGAATTCTTTTATATTTGTTTATTATACATTAATTTCTGCTTATGGCATAAAATTTTGAAACATATAAAAAATTAAAAGAAAGATGAAATGCTTTATGTGTTTCCTTACAGAGACAATAATTTTATAAATTTTAATACTTTTTTCCTGTATACACCTGTATTTTAAATTATCCATATGTAACTTCAATGTCTATGAGTTCTCTATATTTTGGGATTACCTAAAACTTTAATTTTTAGTGAAAAACACTCACATTTCCCATCCTACTTTCAATCTGGTGGCCTTCTTAAGGTGTCTATAAATTTCTATATGTGCTTTGCCCACTGTCCATCTGTGGTCCTCCTTCCAGTGTGTTCTCACATACTGTCTCATTTCCTGCAGTAGTTAGTTAATTTTTTTTTCTGTCCACATTCTCCCATGTATGATCTCTAACCCTTTAGCATTGCCCAGTGCACTGCTGACAAAGCTTGGTGGCACATGGCTATTTCAATGAAGGCTTGGAGAAAACGCAGGGAGAGTACAAAACTGTCTGAGCAAGTTAAATTATAAAGATCTGTCTTCCTGGTCCTCTGTCCTCAGTACTATAAAGAAAGTGCGGAATATTTGAAATTAGTTTTTCTTTGACTGGTTTAATTTGAATTATTTGGTATGGCTCTTCCAGCCTTTTATCCTGATTCAACCCTTCACTGCTACCTAACATTTTATTTCCAAATAGATGAGGAAGAGTAAAGCTGAAGGAGTCCTGGGACTTTCAACCAATAATGTGACAACCTGCCATGCTGAATGGTTTCTTTTTTTTTTTTTTTTTTTTTTTTTGGTGGTGAAGTCTCGCTCTGTCGCCCAAGCTGGAGTACAGTGGCATGATTCTGGCTCACTGTAACCAACTCCTCCTGGGTTCAAGCTATTCTGCTGTCTCAGCCTCCTGAGTAGCTGGGATTACAAGTGCCCACCACCACATCTGGCTAACTTTTGTATTTTTTGGTTGGGATGGTATTTTGCCACGTTGGCCAGGCTGGTCTCAAACTCCTGACCTCAGGTGATCTGCCCATGTCAGCCTTCCAAAGTGCTGGGATTATGGGCGTCAGCCACTGTGTCCAGCCAATTATTTTGAATTGAAAACTCTTGAAAGTCAGCAGATACTGGAAAAGCCTTTTCCTGTAACTTCATAAAGACTGGACCTTCCAAAGTCAACACCTGTGCCTTCCAATTCCTTCCTGAAGTCTTCTTACCTACTGACTGAGGAATGTAACATTTGGACCGATTTTGTCAGGAACCATTGTTCAATCTTGCAGACCCACTCGACTCCCAAAGAGTATCACTTATTAACCATTGTCTGAGCACTGAACTCACTCATTCTTTCGAAAATCATTTGCTTCCCACAAAGTTGTCACGTTTCTTCCTATCTCCTCTTCCCTTATGCAAAATAATCTGTAATAATCTGGACTTCACTGGGTTATTGGTTAATCATTCCCATGCGATTCCCCCATGCTATGCATATTCAGTAGCTCTGTACGTCTTGTCTGGATGTCTATTGTCAGTTCATTCTCAAGAAACCTTAGAGGGTGAAGGAGAACCTTTCCTTTGGCCTCTACAAAGCACACACCCAGATACTAAGAATATTTGTTTTGGAAAAGAACAAACTTGTGTCCCACTTACCTGTAATGGTAGCAAATTAATTAATATAAGCAAAAGTTGAAGCTTAATTTTTCTTAAAATTGGTATAAACAGTCTAAATGATTAAAAAGAAAGATGCAATATTCCTTCAAATAAAGTTTCTTTTATAATCCATTTCTTAAATGCCATTCCTCCAGGGGTAGAATAGAGAACATGTATTGCTGACAAGTAGGTAAATAGTGGTAAAACAAAACAACAACAAAAAAACAAATCTGTGGAACTTTTTGACAAGGCATACACTGATACGGTTTGTTTTATTTTTAAAATGGCAACAGGCTAAGTATCCACTGGAGCTTACAAATGATAGAATAATTCCCAGTCACCTGTAGTTTCAATCTCAATGGAAACTGCTCTACTTTGTTTAGAGCACAAAAATAATTCTGTTGTTTCCTTTGCTTCCAAAGACTATATATGTATATGTGTATATGTGTATGTATGTGTGTGTATATATATATATATATATATATATATATATATGCACCTGAAGAGGGTATGAGCTTGCCAAACCCCATCAAGCTTTCAAAGAAGTCAGAATAATGCCAGGTGGGTCTTTCAGGAGAATATATACAGCAGACTTTGGAGACTTGTGTCGACAGTTATTTATTTTCCTCTCCTAAATTCTTTTAGGTAGGTTTTCTGAATATAGAACTTTAAAATGACCCTGTAGATAATGGGCTCACCTGAACTCACCTTATTGTGACTTACATAAAAACCCCTATGCCAAAAGCACATCTTGGATGACCTCTCTGTAAGGAAAGCTCAGACTCTGGCCCAATGGAGGTATAAACCTCCCTTGGATGGAGTCCTATTATATGCTACAAACTGTAGAGCCTCCACATCTTCCCATACCATAGACAGAGAAGATGTGTCTATGAATTACCAAATCCAAATGCTCAATCCTTACCATTATTTATTTTTTATACTTCTAAGATGCCTCAAGGCTTATTTTTTTATCAAATCTTATTTAAGAAGGGAAAGAGGACATGAGTGGGAACTGAAGATGGGAAGAGGGAACTGTCTTTCACTACTTCTGTTGTTTCGGCCCCTAGAGGAATCCTGTTCCTTCTGAAGAGTGGCTTGCCAGATTACAGAATGTAATATGTTATTTAGATTGGTTTAAACCATTTCTTGGATGAAAATGTTTGTCTGTGGACCTCTTGGAATGTGAGGTACAACTCTTTTTTTTCCCACTTGCCTAATACCCTTCCAGGCTGAACTTTACTTAGCTGGCATGATTTATGGGACATAAAAATCTCTTTCTCTCTCTCTCTTTTTTTTTTTAAGCGTAGTTTCACTCTGTCACCCAGGCTGGAGTGCAGTGGTGTGATCTTGGCTCACTGCAACCTCTGCCTCTCTCGTTCAAGCAATTCTCCTGCCTTAGCCTCCCGAGTAGCTGGTGCCCACCATCATGCCTGGCAAATTTTTGTATTTTTGTAGAGATGGGGTTTCACCATGTTGATTAGGCTGGTCTTGAACTCCTGTCCTCAAGTGATCTGCCTGCCTCAGCCTCCCAAAGTGCTGGGATTACAGGCGTAAGCCACCACGCCTGGCCAGAAATCTCTTAAGTACAGGCATGGATACATGTGTACTAGCTGAGCCTAGTGGGGAAGGTAAAAAACTGGAGAAGGATCTCTTGAAAAGGGAACATAAAATTATTCAAGGCTTGAGTTAGGATACAAAACTATTGAAGTGGCTGGGGTGAAGGACGGGAGGTTGAGCAAATAAATGTGTTAGTGCATCAGTGTGGTTAGCATGGGCAAATAGAAAGTTGTCTGGACAATTAAAGGACACAGGAGATAACCCTTTCCCTCTATCGATCTTTTCTCTGCACCTGGAAGTAAATCTCACTGCAGACTAGATCCTTGTAAAGAGCCGTGTGAAGCAAATATCTCTGCTACTCCACATTTAGGGTCTTTGGTTTTGACCCTTGCCTAGCCACTGCTATTCCTTAAACCAGACCACTTTACATTCACGTCCACGTTTTGTACATCCTATTTTTGTTCCTGCAATGACCTTTCTCTCCTCATCCATATGGTAAGATTCTATGTAAAATCCTCAAATGCAGTTTAAGTCCCTTCAACATTGTCAAGTATTAGTTTTCCGTGGATGCTGTAATAAATTATGACAAACTGAGTGACTTAATACAGAAGAAATTTAAGTAGGCAGAGGTCTAAAATCAAGGTGTTTGCAGGGCTACACTCCCTCCAGAGCCTCTAGCAGAGAATCCTTTTCTGTTTCTCACAGTTTCTGGCTTCCTGAGTTCCCTGGCTTGCAGCAGCATAGCTCCAGTCTCAGCCACATCTTCACATACTATTTTCTCTGTATATCTGTGCCTCTGTGTCTCAACATTTATTCTTACAATGACACCAGTGATTGAATTTATGGCCTACTCTAATCCAGTATGACCTTATCATAATTTACATCTTAATTACACCTGCAGATAACCTATTTTCACATAAAGTCACAGTACATGTTCCTGTCAAAGTTTGTCTGCTCCCATGAAAAAATTACTTACTCTGTCCTTTGTCTCCCAGCATGGTTTACTATATCCATCTTTTTGTAAAAATTATACTGCATCATAGATTTATTTTATTATTATTATTTTTTAATGGGGTTTTGCTCTTATTGCCTAGGCTGGAGTGCAATGGCATAGTCTTGGTTTGCTGCAACCTCTGCCTCCCAGGTTCAAACGATTTTCCTACTTCAGCCTCCCAAATAGCTGAAATTACAGGTGCCTGCCACCACTCCCAGCTATTTTTTTTTTTAATGTCTTTCCTTTCTACCCGATTGATAGTTCGTTAAATACAAAATATATGTGTCATCATAACCCTAGTACTCCTCACAGAGTCTAGTTCACAGTTGGTGCCAAATAAGTATTTAATGGTTTGCAAGTAAGTTCTTGAAGACCTAAAAATTGAGATTCCACAATATGCTGTCATCTCTATGGAGCATCATTATTCTGTGTAGCTATTGAAATATATTCTGTCAAAATATATGAGCACTTTCTCAGTGAATGCTCCTTTTGGCAGTTGTGATATTTTCACCTCTCTCTCATTTATATCTTCATATGTAGCACCGCTTTTCTAGAAAAATCGGGAAGCGAGCTATTCTGTATGTTATTTTTTTCCCCAAAGGAATTCAATCTATCTTACGAGTGAACAAAGCATTCTTTGTTTATGTTTCTCTTTTGAAAAACTACTTCTAAAGTAGTTTCTAAAATAATTAAATCTGTCTTACTATGATAAACAAAGTATTACTATGCCTCCTTCAGTATGCTCTTGATATTCAAATCTTTATTGTGAGCATAAAGTGTTTTACTGAGCTGAAATAAAATGACATGCTCAGAACCTTGAATAAGTTTCATGTTTAATAGCCTCATATGGTAAAAGAATAGACAGCATTGATGCAGACCTAAGTTTATGCCATTTCTAAGTACTTTTTACAGTTTAATCTTCATTAAAAAGTGATAAAATTGACACTGTTAGTCCTATTTCACATATTAGGAAACTGAGGTATATAGTTACGAAGTGACTTGCCCAAAGTTACACAGCTAGTAAACAATAGAACAAGGACTCAACACAGTGTTATTATGCAAGAATAAGCACTTTAAGAATGCAGCAATATTGTCTTCTTGTGCTTTCCTCAGCACACTGTCAACTTACTGGTTCTTAGGTTGACTATCATCTTTCACATAAAAACATTACCTTCCCTTTTTACTTTCCACTTCTGATTTTAAATGTGCTCGTGTGCCAGTAAAGAATCAGAGTAGCAAGGCCTGGAAATCTGTAGCGGTGTACCTTTTGCTGGCTTTGATGCATATGGAACATGTAGCATGCTACCTTTCTCATGGCAGGGTCCTGTGATGGAAGCTGGGTCCTCTGTGTACCAGCGCCTTACTTTATTTTCATAGGTAGTTGGGCTGCCCTCAGTTTAGTATGTACCATGCGGAGTTCCTAAGTAGGCTCCCTAGTCAAGGCATTATGAAGAGAATGAAACAATATGTAGAGACAGCTGGTGAATATGAACTCTAGGAGCAATGGTGAAGCCTCGTCCTTAGACATGGGGAATGAGTAGAGGGAAGGGTGGGGGTGGGTTGGACATGAAGGACATGAAGAAGGTAACTCTACTGGTAATTGGTAAGAAAATAGAAAATTTTAAAGGTATTATTTTTAGTATTTCTTTATAGGTTTCACTGTCTCACTTTTTCTCCTAATCTCTAATTATCAGCCCTTCTTCCATTGCTCAGTCAAAAAATGAATTAAAAGTGGTACTCAAATACAATTTTGAAAGGGCAGGAAGAGAGAAATGGGAGAGAGACAGAGAAAAAGGGAGAGAGAAAAGCAAAAGTTAGAATCTGCAAAGAACCGAAAGGTTAAGACAGCTAAGTAGGATTTTCATAAGGTCTGGAATGTCTCCGACTGACTTTATAGGCTGTTGACTGTAGGGTGAAGGAAGGATGGATCAGTCTAATTGAAAAATGCAAACTGTTGTAGAACCTCAATCTGGGGTATATTCCAGTGAATTGAGGCTCCCTGGTGAATCGTTTCCATACATGCCTTGAGGAAAATAAATATGTCACCATACGAACACTTTTCCCTTAAATAGCCTGATTAATTCTTGTATCTTTTATGGTAGAAATGTTGTTTTATATCATTTCCAGTCTTTTTTTTATTACAATTACAAGGGTATGTAGAATATAACAATTCATGCAATATTATATTCGTAGAATATAAAAATATGTATTGATTTGGCGTGTCACTTTAATGTTAACACTAGCTTTAATTTTCCAAAAGGACACTTCATGAAAAGCTAATGTTTACCCAAGGGAGTAAAGATGAGCCATACAATTTGCCCTGAGCCTTAAGTCCATCAACTAGGGGTTCTCAAGAAATACTTGTTGATAGGTTGACTAGTTGGAGAAGATGTCTGAAACTTGAGACCCTCTTTACAACTCAACTCTTTACATTATTTATCATGTGCCTTCTCTCTGGCAGGCTGCACTTACCTTCCTCATTTTCAGAGGCTATATAGCGCATCCTATTAGGGAGCAGCTCCTTTTTCTGCCTGCTTCCAATCTCAGTCTTCATGACTGCAGTGATCTGCACATTTGGACATTTTTAACTACAAATAACTGCCCTAAAGAAAACTGAACTAAGAAACCAGGGCATAGAGAAAATCAGGTAGTTATGTCTATAAATGTCCAGGCTTTCAAAGTCACCTATGACACTCATCAGGTGGAGGGACATGAAATAACACAGATGTGAAGGGCATATAGGTGACAGTTATTAATATCAGGGAGATTGATTTCATATCCTTGAAATGTACCAACCCTTAACTCCAGGTTCAGCAACTTCATAATTTACATAAGTACAGTCTGTGTCAGTTCATTAGCAGATCATTAGTTAGTCTGCAGAATATATTCTAAAATGTTCTCAGGAAAATCTCGGGGGAATGCACCAGAAAATAAGATTTTGCTGAACGCCTCTTTTAGAGAAAGATAGGAGTGTGTGTGTGTATGTGTGTGTGTCTCTTTCTCTGTGTGCTTTCTTTTGCATTTAATCCACCTTCATTTTAGGTAGTGGATTTGGTCAGGACTGCGTGGGTCAGCACCCGGGGGCAACACGAAGATTAATTTCTGAGAACTGAGTAGGGATTCAAGACAGGTTTCTACCATATTGTGTTTGACCTGCATGTTCTTAAGTGCCTGTTTCATGCATATATCCAGTTAGGTATTTTTTACAGGATATGATGTTTGCATGAGTACATCTTATAAATGTGATGTTCAAGTTTGGTTTTCTTCATTTTGGGCAAAAGTGGACGATAGGTAATCATTCCTAAATGATTCTGTGCTCCATTGAAATGCTTCTCTTGAAGTACAAATTGCTACATATGGAGAGGGCATCTGTCCAGCTGGTCCAGGTGTTTGCATTTAAAGCCACCATGAATGCAGGCAATAGACTTGTAGAGGAAAAACTAAAATAAAAAATAAAATATGTACTTTATTACTATTCAAGTTAACTTAAGTTTAGGTGGAGAAGACCCAGAACAAACTGGGGGACTGAGATAATAAAGGAGAACGTGGAAAACAATGGCAGAATGTTTAACATCTTATAGCAAAATGCCATAAATAAATAGTGGCACTTTTTTTTTTTTTTTTTAACTGCCCCCCTCAAAACGTTTAAGAGCTTGGAAAACACTGTGAAGGGGAAATAGGTATAGGCACATGTCATTTTATTGTGCTTTGCTTTATTGCTCTTTGGAGATAGTGCAACTTTTACAAATTGAAGGCTTATGTCAACCCTGCATCAAGCAAGTCTATTGGCACCATTTTTCCAACAACATATGTTCAGTTCCTGTCTCTGAGTCATATTTTGGTAATTTTGCAGTATCTCAATCTTTTAATTATTAGTATCTCTGTTATGGTGATCAGTAATCAGTGATCTTTGAAATTACTGTTGTAATTGTTTGAAGAACTACAGACTTGTTGAAGGTTCAGGATTTTTTTTTTGATTTAATGCTATTGCACACTTAATAAACTACTATATAGTGTAAGCCTAACATTTATATGCACAGGGAAAGCAAACAATTTGTACGACTGGCTTTGTTACCATATTCACTTTGTCACGGTGGTCTGGAACGAAATCTACAGTAATGCAGAGGAGTGTGACTATATCATTCTTCCTACAGTTTGGGAATGGTCATGTGGACTTTCACTGTAATATTTACCTTGGTTAAAACAGAGAGAGTAAAAAAGCTTCAAGGTATAAGGTGTGACAGAAAGAGGTATACCTTTGAGATCATGTTTAAATAAGAAACTTCCAGAAGTCATCATCAACCCAGGCAGGGATACACATCTACCTGCCTGTAATAAAAGTTATTGACCTCCAAACAACATACGAGGAACATAAACCACCTATTAAGTATCATAGGTCACAACTTTGTCATGCATTCATTCTAGTTCCTGACTTCTGTTGACTTTATGGGCACTGGACATTTCCACCATGCCTGGATTCATAGTTGCTTTAACCTACTTCCAAAACGTTGAACCCAGCTTACTGAATCCATACTGACTACTGCCTTTGCCATATTTTCAAAGATTTCTAGGGCTTCATGTTTTTGGGACCTCATTCCTTCATACTCATTTACTTCTTCCTATTCTAATTAAATTATTGGTTTTTTGTTCATTATCACTCACCTGTTGGGGTACCAACCTTCATTCTTCTCGTTAAATTTGCATCTCAGGTCAAGGTGTCATATTCTGTAGGTCACCAGCATGCACAGCCATGTCATTCATGCTTGGCTGACCGTTACCTCCATGTCCTCCATGAATATTTGTTGTGTGACTGCATACATTATGATGGCCTGATTAGTAAATAGAAATCGAGTTTTAATAAGCCAAAATGAAACATTTCTTCAAGCATTCTTAAGCACTTATTTTGTTTTGCAATTTTTCAAAAAGTGAATATACTTTCCTCATTAAGTGTATTTAATTGTAACTGTTTTAATAAAAATAGATGATATAAAACATAAGGTTCATCCAGGCTGACTTGTTTTCTGAAGCAGATATCCTTTTACAAGATCCTCCTTAGCTTGACAGTGTTGTACGTGGAAGAGGCATTTGATAAACCTAACCTTCCAAACACTGTAGTTTAGCTTAGCTAAGCCTAACTTAAATACGCTCAGAACACTTACATTAGCCTATATCTGGGCAAAATCACCTGACAACACAATCCACTGTAGGGAATCAGGGGTTTACCTTCATGATGGCATGACTGACTGGGAGCTGCAATTCCCTGCCCCGGCCCAGCACTCGTGGGAGTATCGTCCCACATATAGCAAGCCAAGGAAAAGATCAGAATTCAAAATTTGATGTGCACTTTCAACTGTATTTGTATAACTTTCGCACAGTTGTAAAGTCAAAACAATTTTAAGTCAAACCTCAAGTCAAGGACTATATTCTTTCTTCATGTGGGAGTAGCTGGTGGTGGTTTTCACATAACTTAGAGATTAAATTCTTAAACAGTTGGTTTGAAAACTGCTATGAAGTTTGATGAGCTTGAGCACAGAGTTATTTTTGGACTTCTTATATACAACTCTGACTTTTAATGGTTTGCATCAAATGTGCACTGTCCTAAAGTTTGACTCAGGATTTGGTATGATATCCCTATTCCCACCTCCATCATAAGTGAGCACCTATTGAAAACTAAACAATATTATATTAAGGTCAGGGAATTAAAAAGGATAAAAATCTCACAAAGAGGAGATTTCAAGGTAGGTAGGAAGGAGGAGAATTGACTGGAAAATTGTTGCTTACTCGGCAACATGAAGGTCCCTAGTGAGACACAGTGATTACAGAGTGGAGGAGATAAAAAAGGAAGAACAGAAAATATGCTTCTTTGCCTCCTGGCTTCCAGGTAGACTAGTCCCACTGGAATCTTTTTTGAGAAAAGAAAAAAAGATTCTGTAATATCTGTATTGGTGATCGAACCACAGGATTTTACGTGGTGAGCCTTGTCTTTCTTCTGTAAAAATTCATAAAAGCAATCCTGTGGCTTCTGCTTAGGGATTAGTAAATTGCCTTACTCCTGGGCTCCTGCTTTTCTAGGAGCTCTCCCGCAGAGTTGATCTGAGCACTGTCTACTTGTGAAGCTGACATATGCCCCTGCCTTAAGATCAGCTCCCCAGGGGGGCAATCCAATAAAAGTTTACACCTTTCTATTGTGATTATTTCTCTCTCTCTCTCTCTCTCTCTTTTTATTTTGGTGAAGAATTGCAGGCATATAAGTAGGCTGCAATTACCTGTGAAAGATTCTAAACAAATTGTGTCCTTAAGACTTTTTTGATTTGCTTATTAGGCTATATTTCTAATTTTTATTTATGAATGAGTTAGAAAGGCATTAATTGAATGAATGTCACTTTTAAATACATAAGAATATCTGGTGGGAATTCCAAGTTTATTCTACCTTGATACATAACACAATTTGACGAGGCATCATTCATATTTTGTGTTATGTGAAGGTCACTCTTGGGCACAACTCGAGTAGATGGCATTGACATAGAACCTCATACAAATGTTGTTTCCCTATGATGTTCTAAATTGTGGGAATTTATTTTATGAGCAGAGATAGTATAGCATTAGTTAAGGGAATAGAAAGATAGCTTTGGTTAGAATACTAACTGCCTTACACTTTTTTTTTTTAATCTTTGATAAGTTACCTAACTTCTCTAAGTTTCTCTCCCCTAATGATAATACAGATTAATACTATTGTTTTCTCATAAGACTTTTATGAAGGTAAAACATAATTTACAACATAATGCATCTTAAACACTTAGTTGTATTGATTACATTAAAACAAAATCATTAAGATGTATTTTCTTATTAAAATGATTCATAGTGACAGTGCAACGTTAGCTCATGGAAATTAATATCATAGGGATAACATTATTAAACTCAATATATTACATAGACACAAACTAATTCCCATATCAGCCACAAAAAAAATCTTGAAAATGGATACATTTTTTGTTTGTAATACACCTTGAAAATGTATACATTTTTTAATTGTTCATAATTACTGAAAATATTTTGAAATTATCACTAATTTCAAGACCTTTGAAAAATAATTTATTATTTATCATTTTGAAAATATAAGTAATGGGTACAATAGCACATTCATCCTATGCTTAAGTGGTACATCCCTGAGCTTTGCTCCAATATTGACAATCCCATCCTTTAAAGCTAGTTTTGAATTTCAATTTAAGTCTAGTTAGCTGGCAAAGCAGATGTCTTGAGGTTGTAATAAAATAAGAGCATATGGTCTCATATATCATGTTATGAAAGCAGGAGAGTTTGTTGGTTAAGAGCAAGGTTCTGGTGTCAGCCTGGAAGGATATGAATTTTGGTTCTTTTATTACCACTTATGTGAATTTATGCAAATCCTTTAACCCCAAGTGGTTCAGCTTTTTCATCTCTAAAATGTTGAAAATAGTATCTGTTATATTGTTATGAACTTTAAATGCATGTAAGCCATTTATAATTGCTTATGTGATACAATGCATTTCTGTATAGCAGAGTGGAACTTCTGCTAATGGGATACAGTGATTTCCTCATCTGCAACACTAAACTCTGTATTATTTATTATTATTATTATTTGTTTTTGTAGAGACAGGGTCTCACTATGTAACCCAGGCTGGTCTCAAACTCCTGGGCTCAAACGCTCCTCCCTCACTGGCATCCCAAAGTGCTGTGATTATGAGCATGAGCCACTATGGCTAGCCGTAACATTTGGTACAGGTTGATAGCAATTAGGCAAGGTAGTGTCTGTCAATATGAATAATAATAAAAATAAATAAGTAATGTCTGGAATCTAATCATCCACATCAATGTAATCTGAAATTTAAATTCATATTAGTTTATAATAATTTTTGATACTAGTCAATTGACAATAATATAATTGGCACTGGAAACACAGCATAAGGGTCAATAATTTAGTTGGGAAAACAAATCAAAGATACAGTGAGGGTCAAGAAAGAGGTTTGAATATGTCTTGTCAAATGCCTTGTTATAAACATGCCGAGGATGCATTTTTATTGAATCAATTGCCCTTTGTTTAAAATGACAATACACAAATAACCTATTTTACTAGCTAGTTCGTGTAACAGGACTATATTGACCAGGTAAAAGTGTGTTTTTGGAGTTGACCAAAAAAGCATCACTGAAGACAAAAGTGGATCTTAGAGCTCTTAGTGTCAATGAACATGAAGACTAGCCTGATTTATTAGATTTGGCTCCAAGTTCTAGGTTTGGTGTGGGATCCCCCAGGCTGTCTTCTCCTTCCATCAGTGGCAACTTCATGTACCAATGGTAGAAGAATAAGAGGAGCAAACCGAAGCACACAACTTCAGGCCTAAGTTCTAAACTAGCTGATCGTCATGTCCACCCAAATTTCATTGGCCAAACAAGCTCAAAATCAATGAGGCAAATATACACTGCCTCTAGTGACAGGAGCTGCCAGATCTCACAGGGTGTGTGGACACATTGAGCAATGAACAGAAAAATTTCAATTAATGTGGATGCTCTAGATCTCGAATTCTCTTATTGCAGCTGAGGATTTCCCTAGCCTCTTAAAAGCCGTATTTCTTCAGACTTATCTTGTTAATTAGAAATTCCAAAAGCTTTTTTTATAAGATCTGTTGCCAAAGCAAGTTTCTTTCAAGCATTATTTGACAAGCTAACCTTGTTTTTATATCTGTTGAAATTCATACTCTGATTCTTGTGATCATACCTAGAAAACAAGGGAAAAGAAAATAGAATGGTGTGGATAACAAGAAAAGCCTTTCTTTGTATTTCATTCCAAAGGTATTTGTTTTTTATCAATGCAACAAAATGAAATAACTTATTCTTGCTCCAGTTCCTGCTGTTCATGACTTAAAGTTTGTATCATTTCTCTTTTATAAAATCTGCAGAACTTTCTCCTTCTGGTACATGAAGACAGTTACATTTATTATTTAAACTATAGTTCTCTTTCATCCTAATGCAAATTACATGTTAAAGAATGTTATATAATTTATATTGCATTAGATGTTATTTGATGAGAGTATAAAGCACATATTCATAATCAATTCATGATTATGTTTTAAAAATTATTTGTGCAGAATCATGCTACATGTTCTACTTATGCTTTGAGACTACATGGATACACTGATAAGGATATGGAAATCTTTTGGTTAAAAATAATAATATATTAAATCTAATGCTCAGAACTAGGTAATCCCAAAGCTTAATAACAAACGTAAAACTCGGGATATAATAATTTATTTCATTTTGAATGGATTCAAAACCCTGAATATAAAGAAGTAATATTTTCTATGAAATTGCTGATGTGAAAAAAATTGAGAGAAATCAAGATTGAAAATACGTATGCACACTAGTAATGTTAAATACTTATAAATTCTTTACATAAGATATTTAGAAACTAGTTGAATGGTTGCGACAAAAATGCTGATAGTGATATGGACAGTGAAGTCCAGGCTGACAAGGTATCAGATGGAGATGCGGAACTTACCGGAAACTGGAAGAAAGGTCACTCTTGCTATACTTTAGCAAAGACACTGGTGGAATTTTTCCCCTGCTCTAGAGATCTGTGGAACTTTAAACTTGAGATTTTGGATATCTGGTGGAAGAAATTTCTAAGCAGCAAAACATTGTGTGTGTGTGTGTGTGTGTGTGTGTGTGTACATTTGTTTGTTGTTGTTGTTTTCTTTTGTTTTTTGAGCCAGAGTCTCACCCTGTTGCCAAGTCTGGAGTGCAGTGACATAATCTTGGCTCACTGCAACCCACCCCCCACTTTCAGGTTCAAGCCATCCTACCAGCTCAGCCTCCTGAATAGCTGGGACCACAGATGTGTATCACCATGCCTGGTTAATTTTTTGTACTTTTTGTAGGGATGGGGACCTCACTCTGTTGCCCAGCCTAATCTTGAACTCCTGAGCTAAAGCGATCCACCTGTCTCAGCCTACCAAAATGCTGGGATTATAGGCGTGAGCCACTGTGCCAGGCCAAAAAAATAATATATATTTTATTATTATAAAAATAGGAAAAATATCTTATAGGAAATATAAAATATTGTGTCATAGAAAAAATATTAGTCAATATATCTTGAGGAGTATCAGTTTGTATATTTGCCTATCAGTCTTAAAGTGAGAGTCTAACTAGAAAAAAGTTTTTTATAATATTCTTTATTCATTTGTAAACATTTGTTTCACCCACCATATACTCAGTATTACACAAAACACAAGTAACAGAGCTGGCCATGCCTTCATAGATGGCAATCTTTTCATCAGACTGCATATGAATTAGGAGCATTATCCCACCTTGACTTCTCTAGGGGAAGTGCTTAAAATATAAATATTTTTCATGATCCTGAAAATTAATAAATATTGAGGACATTTCAGGCATATTAAGAGATACAAAATATAGTAAACCACAATGTATCATTAAAAAAAATTTTGAAGATGTCTATGTACCAGAACTGTGTTGGTTCCTTATCCCTTCCCCTTTCACCAGATGAGACTTTAAAACATTTCATCATAGTTTGATATGTTTCTTTCTATCATCTATCTATCTGTCTATCTATTTGTCTGTCATTTATGTATCTGTATCTATTTTTATCTATAGCTTGTTAGGATGGGAAATCTTAGTCTATCTCTTAACATTATATAACCCCAATTCATACTGAAATTATATAATTTTAAGAGACAGACATAAATATATGTATAGCTACTTAGATATCTCTTGCTCTGTATGCACATACACAGTATAATTTTGTATGTGTTTAAAATGTATTTATTTATTTATTTAATTTATTTATTTATTTTGAGACAGAGTCTTGCTCTGTCGCCCAGGCTGGAGTGCTGTGGTGCAGTCTCGACTCACTGTAACCTCTACCTCCCAGATTCAAGCAATTCTCCTGCCTTAGCCTCCCAAGTAGCTGCAATTAAGGGCACCTACCACCACACCCAACTAATCTTTTGCATTTTTAGTAGAGCGGTTTCAACATGTTGGCCAGGCTGGTCTCGAACTCCTGACCTCCTGATCTGCCCGCCTCGGCCTCCAAAGTTCTAGGATTACAGGCGTGAGCCACCGTGCCCGGCCATGTTTAATATTTATATAGATGTATCCCCATAGGCATTTTATGGATTAAAGTCTGCATTGATGTATATAATAAAATATGTAGTTTCTATCATATTACATTACTGTACATATTTTTAAACCTTACTTAATAGTATATTGTTCTATAAAACTATTTTAACTTGCTTTTTTATTTTACTTAGTGTTATACTTGTAAGTCATCTATATTGATATATGTGCTTTTTCTCATTCACCTGTTTGGTGTTCCATTTTATGACTATGTTGCAATTTAGCCATTCTACTGCTTATTGATAAACATATTGCTTACAATTGTTGATTGTTGCAATGGCTCCTTGAAAATTTTAATATATGGTGTCTATGCATATGTTTAAGAATTTTTTCAGAGTAGGTAACTAAGAGTAGAATTACTGTATATATTTGACAACTTTAAAATTCAGAAAGCCCTTAAAGCAGAAGTACATTAAGATAGCACATAATGTTTGAATAATACTGTAACTGATTTCATCATGTCTTTTCTGAGTCAGGGTTTAATTGTGTGAATATTACTAAATGTATCAGAGACCTGGTTGCCTCAGGGACATGGAAGGAAGACATACAGAATGAAGAAAAAGAAAGACTGGACTAGGGTCTCTAAAGTTAATGTTACAGTCTTTGTGATTCATTATATAAGCTCTAGATTCATTTTTTCCTGAGCTTGTGGCTATAATTACTTTTTGGTGTTAGTATGTAAATATATTAATATACCAATAAATTTACCAAGGAATGTTTATTGCTTGATTCCTACATCTGTTCTTCCGAATTTTTAGAAACCAGTCTCATTTACCTAACATTAGTTAACAGTGAATGCTTCTTACTGTATTAGAAACTAGTGCAATTAGATTACCATTATCATAAGGGCCACATTAATACATACTTATGACTATAAGACAATGTATCTTGGAATTATAGAATGTTAAAACTAGAAAAAAACTTACAAATAATTTACTTCAATTTCTTATATGACAATTGGGAAAAATTAAAGCCTGGAGATGCTAAAATAATTACCTCAATGTTCCACGCTATTTAGTAGTAGAGGAAAGATTAGAATTAGATTACAGAGGACTGAAAGTCAAGTGTTCTAGTCTTCATTCTAATCTAGTGTGTGAAAACTTTCACTATCTACAGGATGGTGTTCATTTCACTGCACGCAATTTTTATTGTTCATATTTTTATTCTCAAATCATTGTGAAGAGCTTGATTCATTTTAGTATTCTTTTAGGGATACTTTTAATCTTAAAAGTTAAATTATTTAAATCTATAAAAGATGCTATTAAGAATTCAGTCACATTTTCTAAATGAGCTATCATAATTGAAATGAACAAAATTATATATACATCAGAAAAGCAGTTCAATTTTGTGATAGTGTAGCAGGACAAGCTGCAGATAAACCCACTCAGACACTGAGTTAAAGAAGGCAGGGCTTAACGTGCAGGTTTGTTACATATGTATACTTATGCCATGTTGGTGTGCTGCACCCATCAACTCATCAGCACCCATCAATTCATCATTTATATCATGTATAACTCCCCAATGCAATCCCTCCCTCCTACCCCCTCCCCAAGATAGGCACCACCGAAGTCGCCCAAGTGAGTCTCATTGTTCCCAGCCCCAGTGTCCCAACCTATGCGAGTGCACGAAACAATGGCCGGGTGTGTTGGTTTTTCTCTGTCTGTTGGGTGAGCGTTTGCCTCAAGAATGATGGTTGCCAGCTCATCCCATTGTGTTCCTACAACCAAGGAACGCCAAACTCATCCTTTTTATGGCTGCATAGTGTTCCCATGGTGTATAATGTGCCCACATTTTCTTAATTCCCAGTGCATGTCCGATGGAAATATTTGGGGTTTGATTCCAACGGTCTTTGCTCATTGCTCAATAGTGGCCGCCAATAAACTACGTTGTGCATGTGGTCCCGTTTGGCTACGTCAGAAAACTTTATAGTCACCTTCTGGGTATATTACCCCCAGTAGGTGGGATGGGCCTGGTCATATGGGTAGCATTAGATTCTAGATCACTTGGGAATCTGGCCATACTGGTTTTTCCATAATCGGTTGAAAACTAGTTTACAATCGCCACACAGGTGGTAAAGGTGTTGTCCTATCTCCTCTCCCATCCCCTCATCACCGCCCTGTTGCTTCCTGACTTTCTTGACTAGTTCCAATCTTCTAACTGGCTGTGAGATGGGTAGTCTCATCGTCGGTTCGTGTGATTGGCCCATTTTCTCTGATGGTGAGTGAATGATCGGAGCATCTTTTTAATGTTGTCTGTTGCTTTGTAATGCATGTCCCTTCTTTTGCAGAATGTCTGTTCACCATGCCTTGTGCCCACCTTTTTGATGGGGCTCGGTTTTGTGTTTTTCTTACCGTTGTATACTTTGTTTCGAGCTCTTTGTAGATTCCCTGGATATTAGCCCTCTTCGTCAGCAAGTGGTAGGTTGGCAAGAAATTTTCTGCCCCATTCTGTACGGATTGCCTGTGTCCACTCTTGAATGCGTTAGTTTCTTTTGCTGTGCCAAAGCTCGCTTTGTTTACCCCCTAGAACCTAACCGTATAATAATAAAAAAAATAAATTTAAAAAAAAAATAAATAAAATAAAGAAGGCAGGGCTTTATTCGGCCAGGAGCTTCGGCAAAACTCACATCTCCAACAACCGAGCTCCCTCAGTGAGCAATTCCTGTCCCTTTTAAGGGCTCACAACTCTAAGGGGGTCCACTTGAGAGGATCGCGATCGATTGAGCAAGCAAAGCAAGGAGTATGTATGTGACTGGGGGCTGCATGCACTGGTAATTAGAACAGAACAGAACAGGACAGGGATCCTCACAGTGCTTTTCTTATACAAATAACTGATTAGGTCAGGGGTCGATCTTTAACTACCAGGCCCAGGGTGTGACGCCAGGCTGTCTGCTTGTGGATTTCATTTCTGCCTTTTAGTTTTTACTTCTTTCTTTGGAGGCAGAAATTGGGCATAAGACAATATAAGGGGTGGTCTCCTCCCTTATCCCCCCCTTTGAGAAGCTCACTCAATAGTGGGAGTTCTCACTTTCATTCTCACTACCCATGTCTTCTTGCAAGACAGATTGATAGTGATTCATATAGTATACTTGTGCGGAGGCATTTTGGAGAACTAAGGTAGCGATGAAGCTTTTTATCATTTGAAGAAGTACAGGTAGCAAACAAGGGAGCATTAAGCAGTTTCCTATTACTACTATAACTCCTATTATAAGAGTTTTAAATCCTCCTAGTACTGGGAACCATTCTCCAAACATGGCCCTAGGATCAAATCCATGTCACACTTGCACAGGCACATGTGTCAATTTTGTCGTATCTCTAACTTTGTCTTCGACTAGTTGCCCTTGATCATCTATGTGTAGGCAGCAATTAGTACGGTTAAATTTCCCACAGACCCCTCCTTCAGCTGCTAGCAAGTAGTCAAGAGGCAATCTATTTTGATAGATAGCATTTTTCATCAGAGTTTCTTGCTGGGCCAGAATAGTCAAGGCTCTGCCGGTTTTATTAGTGATTATTTCTAAGACAGCTTGTAACCGTGTGATTCGGTTGATCATGTAAATGGTGGTCCGGTATACCCATGAGCAGTCTTGTGCCCAAGTAGCAGGCCCATAATATTGTATGATTGTATCGGGGGCCATTCATCATCTTTCCAAATTCCTATAGCTGTGCTTCTCTTTTAGCGTGAAATATAGACAGGGAAGCCCAGGAGTTCACCTGTCTTTATGGGCAGTAGGAAGAAAGATGCCTCTTGTCCCAGCTACTCGGGAGGCTGAGGCAGGAGAATGGCATGAACCCGGGAGGCGGAGCTTGCAGTGAGCTGAGATCCGGCCACAGCACTCTAGCCTGGGTGACAGAGCGAGACTCCGTCTCAAAAAAAAAAAAAAGAAAGATGGTTTAATAGTGCCAATAACACAACTACCTGACCACTGGTTGGGTAATTTTGTGTAAGCTCTATGCCCACATATCCAGTATAATCCAGTAGGGGCTGTCCAGTCCCGGTGGAACTCCGGATGGGTCCACAAGGTTTGCAACTTTGCAAATTTACTAAGTGGATTTGTCTCTGTGTAATTTGAACTCCACCAAGTGACTGTTTCTGTGGTACCATTATACAGTTTCTGTTTCAGACAACTAAGTCATCCTATGGGGTGAGTGAATTCTTTTCCTTCTCTAGCTATGCAATATTGTCTAATAATTGAGGCTTTTGGGACCCAGAAATTATCAGGGTGATTCTTTTGATCCAGGAATTAATCAGGAACTGGGTCTGTAGGTACTAATTCTCAGACTTCTCATGACCATTGATCTTCCATTACAGTTCCTCCATACACATAACATGAAGTGACATTGAGACTGGGTTACATGCTTGGCTAATTGCAAAAACAAATTCCTTGTTTTTCCTGGAATTTCTGGTACTGGCACATTTAGTTCATCATAGAAAGTTTGAAATACTCACTCAGGAGAGCGTTTGTAAACTTATTGAACTAAGATATTTACTTGAGGATTCTGTCTGGCCCCATTGATTCCTAAGGTCACACGCTCCCCTTTATATCCAGTGAGGATCAAGGGGATTGGTTATTACTAGCTCCGAGGGGTTACATTGTCCCTTAGTACAGGAAGGGCCATTTTTTCCTTTCTGAAGGTGGACTGGATCCTTTTCATTTTTTATCCAAGTTGCCTAAATGACACAAGACCAGTATCCACATTCATTTCCACACAGTCCTAATTTATGACAAATGTACTTATTTTCAGTCATGTAGCCTTTTTCCCAACTAAAAGAGCCACATCCCCTTCCTAACTTATTGCTATTAATGATGGCACAGGCATCAAATTTCAAGATTATGCATTTGGGCACCCCTTTTTCTTCTATTCTGGCTAATACTTTACTTGTATCATTTACGAGTCCCCACCAGTCTTCTTTCCTCAATCTTATTTCAAAAACTGTGGACATGGGGGCTCAGAGGGGTCATAACACACATCTGGCTGGTCATTTCCTGGGCTACATACCTTGTACTGAGTGTCCTTTTATAAACATGTTCCTTTTAAAGTTCCTAGGCATTAATATTAACTATAGAAGAGAAAGATTGTTTTAACTTGTTGCCCTACCTCGGTAACCTGATGTATACACTGAGAGCAGTCCTCCATGTGGGGAAAATTAGTGGAAATTTTTACTATACAAGTCCAAATTATAAGGAAAATGAGTCCCACAATGATCCTCCTCATGCTTCGGCCATGTGTAGACCAGTCAGCTTCCAGGTGTGACTGGAGCAGGGCTTGCTGTCCTCCTCAGAGTCACTTTGCAGGGCTTGTCTGGGCTCAGTTTTGCCTCCCAGGTTTCACCAGCTGCAGGTTTCACACAGCTGTGGTGGATCCAGGCTAGGATTCCTTCTACCTTTGCAGCCATGGGGGTTGTCAGGATGATGGTCTGAGGTCCTTTCCACCGTGACCACAAAGGGCCTATGTTCCAGTCCTTGATCCGCACACGATCACCTGGAGAGAAAGAGTGAACTGGGGAGAATAAGCCGATGGGACACCTCTCATTTAGTTGAGATTGTTTTGTCTACTTTTTCCTAAAGCCTGTAGCTGTCACTGTAATTCAATTTCACCTAACTCTCAGGGAGTGCCTGGAAGCCCCCGTAGTATAGGAGGAGGCCTATGATATAGTGTTTCATCAGGGGAATATCCTGTTTTCTTAGAAGGAGTGCATCTAATGTTAAACAATAGCATAGGAATGGCTTATATCCACTTTAATCCTGTTTCCTGACATACTTTCCCCAAACTATTTTTGACATTTCGATTCATTCCCTCTACCTTTCTGGAACTCTGAGGTTGGCAGACGGCATGTAGCTTCCAAGTGATTCCTAATGCCTCTGCTGTGTTCTGTACCAAGTCAGCCACAAACACCAGCCCGTTATCTGAACCGATTCATAAGGGCAAACCTAGGAATAATAAATCCCAAACCTAGGAATAAGATCTCAGAGAAGCACATGGGTTACCTCGTAGGCCTTTTCAGTTCATGTTGAATAAGCCTCCACCCACCCAGAGTAAGTACACACAAGAACCAGCAAATACCAATAATAAGTTACCTCCACGTTTCAGCATTTCTGTGAAATCCACCTGAAGATCCTCAAAAGGAGCCGCTCCATAAGCTTACATGCCAGGTGGAATAGTGGAGCCTTGCCTCGCGTCGTGCTTTTGGCAAGTAAAACACCGTTGTTCTACTGCTTTGGCAAGGATTGGCAAGTGTGAGATGTAGAAGTACTGGCCTAACAATTTTTCAAGTGACTCTTGACCTAGATGAGTGGTTTCGTGCATGGCCAATACAACTGTGGCTCGCAGCAACTGCAGCACAGCTACTCTCCTATCGGGCAATCTGATCCATCCTCCTTTAATTACATGCCCCCCCCCCCATCTGGGTGGAAGAAGTCTTTTCTTCCTTAGGTAGGTATCAGGTCAGGTGTTTGAGGGAGTAAGGGGGCTGCTACTGATGCCCAGTAAGGGATAGATGCTACTTTTTGAGCTTCTGAATCAGCTTGAGGGTTTCCTAAGGCCACTGAGGTAGAGGCTCGCTGGTGTCCCCTGCAGTGCATGACTGCCACCTTCTGAGGTTTCCACACTGCCTCTAGTAATTGTAGAATTCTTGTTGATATTTTATGTCCTTTCCCCCAGAGTTTAACAGGCCCTTTTCCTTATATAATGCTCTATGCACTTGGAGGGTTAGAAAGGCATATGGAGAGTCAGTGTAGATGTTTACAGTCTTATCTTCACTGAGTTCTAGAGCCCAAGTTAAAGCAATGAGATCAGCCTTCTGGGCTGAAGTGCCCTGTGGCAGTGGTTTGGCTTCAATGATAGTATCCAAAGTTACCACCGCGTGTCCTGCATATCTTTCTCCTTGTAGGTTGATGAAACTACTCCTGTCCACATATAACTCCCAGTCTACTAATGCCCATGGCTGGTCCCGAAGGTCAGGTTTGCTAGAATAGACTGAGTCCAACACCTCTACACAGTTATGCTCAACTGGGCTCTCTGATACTGGGAGCAGGGTGGCGGGATTTAGGGTGTTATAGACTTCAATGGTTATGTGGGGATTTTCACAGAGCAAGCTTTGGTACTTGGTTAATTTAGCATTTGTTAGCCAATGATGTCCTTTGGTATTCATCATAGTTACCACAGCATGGGGGGCCTTTGTATTCATGTTTTTCCCAAGGGTTAGTTTATCTGCTTCTTGTGCTAACAGGGCTGTTGCTGCCAGGGCCCTTAAACATGGTGGCTAGCCTTTGGAAACCCCATCTAGTTGTTTTGACAGATAAGCCACTGGCCTTGGCCAGGCCCCTTGGAGTCTGGGTTAAAACTCCAATCGCCATGTTTTCTCTTTCTGACACATTGAGTGTAAAGGGCTTTGTCAATTCTGGTAGTCTTAGGGCTGGGGCTGACATAAGTTTTTTCTTTAACTTACAAAAGACTTGCTATTGTAGAGGCCCCATTCAAAAGGCTCCTGGTCATCCCACTTTGTAACCCCATACAGAGGTTTGGTGAGCACTGCAAAGTTTAGAATCCATAATCTGCAAAACCCCACAGCACCTAGGAATTCCCTTACTTGCTTTCTGGTTTTAGGTTCAGGTAGGCTTCAGATGACCTGCTTTCTTTCTGACCCCAGGCTGCACTCCCCTTTCCAAATAGTGAATCCCAGGTAGCGTACCTGCTGTCTGCAGATCTGAGTTTTTTCTGGGACACCTTATACCCACAGTCCTCCAGATGCTGAAGCAGGGCATCCACCCCTTTTGCGCACCCAACTGCCATGGAGTGTCCCAGCAGAAGGTCGTCCATGTACAAGAGCAAGATGCAACCTAATTCTTTAGCAGGAAACTTTTTCAAGGCTCGAGTCAAGTCCTCCCCAAAGATAGTAGGGAAGTTCTTGAAGCCTTGGGGAAGCCGGGTCCAAGTGTACTGAGTAGTGACACCAGATTCTGGATCTTCCCACTGAAAGGCAAACAGCTTCTGGCTCTCTGGAGCTATTCTGATGCTAAAGAAGGCATCTTTTAAGTCCAGATAGGTAAATCAGCTGTCCTCAGCCGGCAGCAGCCCTAACAACGTGCAAGGATTAGGAACTGTTGGGGGCAGACTCACCGTAGCTTGGTTGACCAAGCGCAAGTCCTGTACTGGCCGGTAGTCCTTGGTCCCTGGCTTAGGGACAGGCAGGAGGGAGTGTTCCATGGAGACTGGCAAGGAACTATAATTTCATAGGTTTTCACGCACCTGAGATGAACCTGGATTCCTTTGAGAGCTTCCCTGGGGAACCAGATACTGCTTTTGTCTAATTGGTTGGGCCTCAGGCTTAACTTCTATGAGTATGGGGGCTTGGTTGACCACCAGTCCTGGAGGATTATCCTCTGCCCGTACTCGAGGCCATTGCTTAGCTAGAGCTGGTTTTATCTCTTGGCCTGTCTTGGTTAGAAAAAGTCTCCATTCTTCTTCCTGGGGGACCATAAGGGCCATGATAACTCCTGTTCCTGGTAACTTTAGCTGTAAAGAGCCCTGTTTTGTGACTCTCAGCTTGCTAAGCAAGTCTCTTCCTTGCAAGGGCAAGGGGCAGTCAGGCATGTACAAGAACTGGTGAACTATTTTGTGTCCCCCCACCGAGCAGGTCCATAGTAGACAGAAAGTCTGCTTAGTGGAAACTCCTGTTGCTCCATTTATATCAATGGTTTTCTTGGATAAGGGGGCGACCAGGGTGGTCACTACTGAATGTTCAGCACCAGAATCGACCAAAAACTTAATGTCCTTGTCCCCAGTTGTAATCCTGACTGTGGGCTCCTTGGGGGCGCTTGAGTCTGGTCCCCTTCAGTCCGGTAACCCTTCAGCCAGATTGAACAAAGCTCTCTCATCTTTATCTGAGGTCTTTTGTTCTGAATCACCTTGCTTTTCCTTCAGTTGAGGACAAGCATCCAGTTAGACTGGATATTCTTCCCGGAACCCTCCTTTCCCTCTCCTTTTGGGGGAATTACCCTAATGGCTGTGGCCAGTAAGTCAGCATCTCACATGGCCTGGCATTCGCCTTCCTTATGGCTTTCTCTGCAGCTTGTTGCATCTCCATTCACAAACACTTGATTGACTATTTCCAGTAACTGTGAGGTATTCATACCCACAACCCCAGCCTGTTTCTGCAGTTTTCTCCTGTTATCTTCCACACTTTGACAAAGGCCATGTTAATCATGCACTGATTTTCAGGGCTATCTGGATCAAAAGGAGTGTACGTGCGGTAAGCCTCACACAGTCTTTCATAGAATTGTGCTGGACTCTCCTCTTTTCCTTGGATGACCTCAGAGACCTTATTTACATTTGTAGCCTTTTGAGTCCCTTTCTTTAGACCTGCTGTTAATGCCTCACGGTACCATCTTAGCCTCTCCATGTCTAGTCCCTCATTCAGGTCCCATTGGGTGTCTGTTCCTGTCAGCTGAATTCTTACATATTCTTGGGGGTTTTGGTAATTGGCTGGGATGTGCTCCTCTAGCCACTTAGTTGCCTCCTGGAGCACCCTTTGCCTTTTCTCTGTATAAATGAGGTACATGAGCAGCTGCTGGCAGTCAGCCCAAGGAGGATTATGAGTCTGTAAAATCGTTTGGAGCAAATCAATTAAAGCTTGAGGCTTTTCAGTGTAAGATGGAGTATTACTTTTCCAATTGAGGAAGTCAGCAGATGTGAAAGGTTGATACACAAAGGCACACCTTTCTACCATGTGTCCATCCTCATCTACCCCAGTATATCGCTGCTCTCACAGGGGCATTTGGATTCCAGTCTTGGGCAGTAAGCGAGCTGCCAAGGGAGGAGTTTCTCCTGTGGCTTTACTTCCTCTTTTGTCTACTCTGGGTGGTCTATGAGTATGGCTATCTGGTGGAGGTGGAGGTGCTGTGCACTCAGGAGTGGGGAGTCCTTCCTCTCGATAAGGAGGGGGTACTGCTGGTACCAATTCCTGCCACAATTCTTTTCGTGTTGGGTCGGACAGGACTTGTGGTGCCAACTTCCCTCAGTGGATAGAGCGAGAACCTTCCTTAGCTGACTGTCCCTTGGTTACTAGTACCGCTGCTGCCTGTCCTCTTAACCACTGTAGGGGGTCCAAAACTAGCTGTAACCAATAATCGATATACAGGAACTGATCTGGGTGCCCTGGCTTACAGGTTACCCTGTGGCATACCTTCGAGACAAGGGACCTGTCCAGGCTTCCTTCTGATGGCCACCCACCTCTAATGCTGGCCATCTATCTCACACAAAGTTCTAAATTTTCCTAGTGTCATAGTAACTCCATAGTCTCCCTTAAATCCCCTTTTGAAATTTTTCAACAGAGTTCCTAGTGGGGTGGGCTTACTTTGTGCCTGACCCATGTTTCCTCGAGACAAAACACCACACTTACACCACATGCGTACCACAAAACAAAGAACAGGTAAAAGGGCACACACACAGTTTTTCAGTTTACATCAAACCAGAGTCAGAATCAAAAGGTATCAAGAAATCCAAGCCAGGTCAAAATCAAAACCAAGGTATCAAGCAATCCAAGTCAAGTCAAAAACAAAAAACCAAAGTGCCGGTACAGGCACACCATGGGTGATCAGGCCATGCTTCCACTCAAATGGAATAGGCAAGTTCCAAAGACTAGTCTTACCAAATTTCAGATGTCCAGACTCCAAGAATAAGTTCCTTCCTGGTGTTCAGCTATTGCGTTGATCCTCCACAGGGGCCTGCCATGCACGACTCTGACAAGGAGTCCCACCAGGGCAATTGCCTACCTAGGAGTGCTCTCAAGATCTGTGTCGCTCAAGCTGGCCAGAGTCCCCCACAGGGATGCTCCACAGGGCAGGCCTAAGGTGCCTAAGGAGCTGCCTCAACTTTCTGTTAATCACCTCACTTCCCAGTCAGGAAACCAAGAAATGTACTAGGACAAGCAGCAGACAAAACCCTTCAGACACTGAGTTAAAGAAGGAAGGGCTTTATTCGTCCAGGAGCTTTGGCAATACTCAAATCTCCAACAACCAAGCTACCCAAGTGAGAATTCCTGTCCCTTTTAAGGGCTCACAACTCTAAGGGGGTCCATGTGAGACGGTCGTGATTTATTGAGCAAGCAGGGAGTACGTGACTGGGGGCTGCATGCACCAGTAATTAGAATGGAACAGAACAGGACAGGGATCTTCATGGTGCTTTCTTATACAAATAATCGATTAGGTCGGGGTCAATCTTTAACTACTAGGCCCAGAGTGTGGCGCTAGACTGTCTGCTTGTGGATTTCATTTCTGCCTTTTAGTTTTTACTTCTTCTTTCTTTGGAGGCAGAATTGGGCATAAGTCAATATGAGGGGTGGTCTCCTCCCTTAATGGGAAAAACAAAATAATAAAGGTTACTCAAGTGACAGGAAAATAAAAAGTTCATTAGAATACCCACTGAGGTCTGGCCCCTACTTCTTCATCCCCCATGAAGGGGTTAATTGCAGGCTATAATTGCCAATGTAGGGGTGGGATCTCTGCAGCTGACGCTGATTATGTCCCTGGGGACACTAGAGAGACAACCAGAGTAATTGAGCTCTGTCATCATGTCCAAGGGTCAAATACAGAAGTGAAGGAGAAGACAAAGCCAAGAGATTCCAAAGCTTAAAAGTAGATGGAGTGAAAACCCAAGGCAGTAGTTTTGTTCTTGAAATATCGTATTCATAACTTATTCATAACATAATTTTGGCACTCACAATTATCATTGATGAAAATAGCAAAGACAAAACAAAATTAACACAACCACAATAACAATGACAACTGCAACAATAAATTCAACAGCTAGTAGCCTAGAGATCATTTTCAGTTCCTCCTGGTATTTTGTAACTTTGTATGCAGATCATAAGCATCAGTACAGGGTCCAGGTTCTGCAGATTTAATTGGGAAAGATTGAACAATTGAACATTTTTTTTGGCAGTTATCTAATATAAATCTTGGAAAAATATTATCAACAAATTTCATATGCCAAAACACTAGGAAGAGGAAATGGATCATTGTCTTGTGGGAGTATTGTCACTATTTCAAAAGAACTAGACTCTGCAGTGCTGAAATACACTTGAAAAAATAGGCCAATAAAAATATTTGGGGCAATAGAAATCATTATTCTTAAACAATTAAACAGGCCAGATAATATTAAGACTGTGCCCTGTAAGTTAATAATAATATCAGGACTGTCTCTGGAACTTAATAGAACTTACCTTCAGAAACTGAATTTCTCATAAGATATTGGTTATGTTCTATGGCTGTTTTTTTCTAGTAGAGAACATCTGTGATGACTTTAAGAGAGGAAGCTTATCCAAGACAACACCTCTCAAGGTAGCAGCATGTTTCATGCC
Source organism: Rhinopithecus bieti (assembly GCF_001698545.2). Classification (NCBI taxonomy): domain Eukaryota; kingdom Metazoa; phylum Chordata; class Mammalia; order Primates; family Cercopithecidae; genus Rhinopithecus; species Rhinopithecus bieti. The sequence goes on along the minus strand of NW_016805500.1, from coordinate 247,366 downwards.
TGAAATCCGGAGCCATCTGGATTTCTTAATTAAAGTAGTGACTCTAGCAACTTTTCCTAAATTAAACTGAAAGCTATGAGTTTCCTACTTGCTATGCCCTTTATTGTTATTAGATATTAAATATTAAACAACATACTCAATTTGTACCAAGACTGAGATTTCTGCGCTAAAAGGAGAGGTTTGGGCTTTACAGACTGTTATATTAGTAACTAAGTTGATCTTAGCATCATCGTATTTAATTTTATTTTTCTATAAATGAATTTTAGTTGATAATTATACGACAAACTGAGTAAATGGCAATAAATTTCCTTAACAATTTATTGACATATTCATGTTTACAATATTTATAATTGATTTCAGATACTAACTGATTAAAGTGATTTTAAAATGGTTTAAAGAATGGGCAGATTTAGAAGTGTTTACATCAATGATCCTATCATTTTCACTTTGGATAATCTGAAAATCTGGTGTGAGACTGAAATGAAACTATTTTAATTGCAGTCATGCACCACATAACAATGTTTTAATAAATAACACGCTGCATGTTCAACAGTGGTCCCATCGATTATAATGAAGCTAAAAATTTCCTATTGCCTAGTGACATCCCAGCCATCCTAATGTCATAGCAAAATGCATTTCTCTTCTGTTTGTGGTGATGCTGGTGTAAACAAACCTACTGCACTGCCAATCATATAAAAGTATAGTACATATAATAGTACATATATTGTACAAAAAGTATAGCACATATGTACAGCACCTAATACATGATAATGATAGTAAATGGCTGTGTCAATATGTTATCTATTTACTGTACTATATCTTGTATCATTAGAGTGATTTTGTTGAATTATTTAAAATAAATCCTGGAGAAATATGATTAACAAATTGCATATGCTGAAACGATGGGAGAAGGAAATGGATCATTGTCTTGTGTGGGTATGATTAATATTTCAAAATAGTAGAGTGTACTCCTACTTAAAATTAACTGTAAAATAGTTTCATGCAGGTCCTTCAGGAGGTATTTCAGAAGGTATTATTATCATAGGAAATGACAGTTCCATAAGTGTTATTTTCTCTGATGTCTCTACAGTGGGACAAGGTGTGGAGGTTGAAGACAGGGATATTGAAAATCCTGACCCTGTGCTGACCTAGGCTAATGCGTGTGTTTTTGTCTTAGTGTTTTTTTAAAAGTTTAAAAAGTTTAAATAAATAAAATTTAAGAATAATTACGCAAAGAAACAAAATATTTTACAGCTGTACAATGTTTTGTGATTTAAATGCAATGTTATTACAATAGAGCCGAAACGTTGTTTAAAATTGAAAGTTTATAAAGAGTTACAGTAAGTTAATGTAATTTATTATTGAAGAAAGAAAATTTTTAAATGAATTTAGTGTAGGCTAAATGTACAGTGTTTATAAAGTCTACAGTAGTGTAGAGTGATGTCCTAGGCCTTCACAGTCACTCACTACCACTCACTCACTCACTCACTCACTCACCCACTCACCCACTCACCCACCAGAGCAACATTTAATCCTGCAAGCTCCATTAGTGGTACATGCCCTATATAGGTGTACCATTTGTTATACTTTGTATCATATTTTCACTGTATCTTTCCTGTGTTTAAATTTGCAAACACAATTGTCTTACAGTTGCCTGCAATATTCAGTATAATATGATGTAGAGGTTTGTAGCTCAGGAGCAATAGGCTATACTATGTGGTCTAGGTGCGTAGTAGGTTCTACCATCTAGGTTTGTGTAAGTACAATTTTATTTTCACACAACGATAAAATATCCTAAGGACACATTTCTTAGAACATACCCCTGTCATTAGGCAACACATGACTGTTATTATCTAACATAACTCTAAGGGGAAGAAACTTCATATTGGGAGGAGTTAGCCAGCTTGCTTTAGGCAGACAGTAAGGGAAATGTACCCTGAGAACCTCTGACCCAACCCACAAGTGTTTTTCATAGATAAAGGAACTTGCACAAGGGGCTTGCCTCAACATGCCCACAGAGGAAAATATCATTCCTTAACACATGTGCAATAAGGGAAATCAATGTGTAGTACCTTAGACTAAGGGCCTGCATGTGCACTGGAAGGATGGGGTGGAGCTGCCGGGAATTTGCATGTCAATCTCTGGTATTCAGCTGTGAAGGGGGCAACCAGCAACTTGCTTTCAGGACTATTCTCTTTGCTGAGTGCTTTCCTTTCACTTAAGAAATTCTACTTCACTCACTCTCTGATGTCCTCCCACCTAATTCTTCCTGGTTGTGAGACAAGAACTCAATGGAGCAGAAAGACTGGAATAATATTAGACTAGAATTAATGTACTCTTTTAACACTTAGGGTAGTTTTAGTTACCTATTGAATACTAAATTACCAACTTGGATAATTGTTCAGTTATAGAAAATTTGAAGGAATGCTTTGTATTGTATTGTAATAATGAGAGGTGTAAGGTAGAGAACATCATCAAAGTTGTTTTCATCATTGTGGAAATTAGAGTTTGTAATAAAAGAACAAAGTTACAGATTTAAAAACAAAATGAATCCATTGATTAGGAGCTACAAAAAATGCAGAACTATGTGGAATTCCAGGATCAGCCCCTTCATTTCTTTTGATTGTAATATAACACTTTTCTCTCATATTGGAAAGGCTTTACAGTTCCAACACACCAGACCTCAAGAGTATATTTGATTACTGCATAAACAGATCAGATTAGAAGCCATACCCCTTTCTACAACCCACTAAAAGTTGTATGTTTGATCTTTTCCCTATGATTTAAATGTAGTCTTTTAAAAAATATGCAAGTTTATCATATAGTGTTTCACAGATTATTTTCTTCTTGGGATTTGTTGGGAATTTGTAACAATTCTGGCTTATCTCTTGTGCCAATGAGTACTTGGTCTGAAACACAAGGCATCAAACAATCAAAATTCTTGCCAGGATGAATATTTTCACATATAAGGGATTAGTTCATAGGCCTTTTAGAAACATGGCATAATGACCAGACTTGCATATGTTTTAAATTCATAGAATGTGTATTTTGATTTCTAGACATCTGATAATTCATCCAACTATATTCAGTTTTCCCATCTCTTTTGACCATTGATTTTATGCAGGCACAATGCTGAAGATGCAGAATGTAGGTATGAAAGCTCTCTAGCCCAGAGAATCTCCTGGTTTATTGGGGTTTTCAGAGAGATGTTGATGTCTATCTGTGGTATCTGTAACAGATGGTTACAGATAAATAACAAAATTGTGTGATGAGAACTATGACAGAAATGTGCATAGTATTTGGAGAGTTTAAATTTGGGTAATCAAGGGAAAGCATATCATAAGAGGTAGTATGTAAGTTGCACCCATCATGACAATATGGCAGGGTCATATTTCAGGTTCAAATTATTCTGAAATCAGATTTCAACTGTCTCAATTGTGTCAACACAGTTTGCTATGTGCCCTCATTATCTTTATTTAGTCTGTCTTAGCCTAACTTCCTTCTTTTGTCCTTACCCTAAAGTTTTTCCTTTGTCTTAGCCTAAATGTTACTGTTTCTTAATATTAAATAGAATTGTATGTTTCATAGTTTTGCTAGCAAGATTTTTTAATATTTAGAAACAATCAAATATTAAATAGTTTGCCTAAGTTTACCCGACTATTGAACAGTAGAAGAGGAATCTGAATCCAAACAAAGGTGACTCTAGACTCTGCTCTTCTTAATAACAGCCCTATTACCAATCCCCTTAACATGCTCAGAACTTCCTTGCAGTCTCTAAAGGGCCCTTTAATTCTTTCAGGACTGTTTAAGTTGTAGCTATTAATCCTTTCTATTTAGAGACATTTTTCCCATAAACTTGTAAATAATTTCAATAGTTTAAACTGAGGGACATTTTTAAAAAGCTGGGGATTACAGGCATCAGTGGCCATGGCGGATAAAGCAACTAAAACATCAGCAGCCATGACTAGTGCCATAAAGCCTTGACCAATGCACCTCCTTTTCAACTGGGCAAACGCTGCTTCCAGCAGATGTTCTTCTGTGGCCTCTTCTGGCACTTCTTGGGTATCATAACCCTCTTACACTCTTTTTCACTGAGGTGCACAGTTCTATGAGTTTTGATAAACATATTCAGTCATATATCCACCACCACAATCAAGAAGCATTTTCATCATCCTAACATGTTCCCTCAAACCTCCCTATTTCAATTCCTCCCTGTCCGCAGGCCCTGGCAAGCAATCATTTGTTTTGTTTCTGTTGTTTGGCTGTCTTCAGAATGTCATATAAATGAAATCCTGCAGTATGTAAATAATAACCATTTAAACGCTGGTAGCCTCTGCTTTTCTTTGGAGGGTCATGGTCTAGCACATAGGCTCAGGTAGGTAAGCCACTCTTCAGAAGAATCCTAACTTCTGTGTGGAAGACTGAGGACTTTAGTTAGGCTGAGAAGTAAGAATTGTGGGCAGTATATTCTGAAAATGGGCTAACCCACAGACTCAGTGCTTCACTTCTACCCCAAAACTTACTATCCTCTATTACTTCAGTAGTATGACTGTACAATTTCAGTAGCAGCATCACAAGATGAAGGCTCTCAGGAAAGACATAACTAAGTACACTTGTCGTACTTTGTGTCAAGTTTTTAAAAAAAGTTTCTATACTTTAAAAAATTAAATTTCAAATATGCCATTGAGATTATTTACCAACCTATTGTAGAATTATAATATAAATATACAAAAGTGTAAAAAGGTATACAATGAATTACCACAAAGTGAACACATTAATATAATCCTCATCCAGGTTAAGAAATGGAACACCAGAAGTCACCCTGGTGCCCTGTGTTCATCATTATGTTTTCTTCCGTCTTGTAATGTAATCAGAGTGAAATTTATGGTTGTGCATGTAGCAGAATTTCATTTGTTTTTATTGTTGCATAGTATTCTATTTTGCTAATATGAGATAACATATCTGTTTAACTCGTGATAGATATTTGGTTTGTTTTCATTTGGGGGTTTAAATTAGACTCCCAGGTCTCTTTTAACAAAGAAATAGAAATTGTCTTAAAATAACAGAAATTTATTATCCAAAGTTCTGGATAATAGAAGACTGAAATCAAGATAATGACAGAACTATGCTTCCTAAGAAACCGGTAGAGGAGAAACTTTCCTAACCTCTTCGAGCTTCTGGTGTTTGCTGGCAATCCCCAACATTCCTTGCGTTGCAAATGAATCACTCCAATCTTTGCCTCCATAGTCCCATAACCATCTTCTCTCCCTGTGTGTCTCCAATTTTCCTAAGGACAACAGCCATATTGAATGAGGAACCCACCGAGTAAGAGCTCATTTTAATTAATTATATTTTTAAGAATGCTATATTTCCAAATGAGATCATATTCTGTGGGTTAACACTTCCACATATCTCTTTGGGGAGCACAAATTCACCAGTAACAGAGCTATTATAAATAAAACCTCCATGAACAGTCTCATGCATGTCACTTGGTGTGCACATGGATGAATTTCTATTGG
>NW_016805500.1:237205-240369 GCF_001698545.2 Rhinopithecus bieti | reverse complement strand
AAAAAAAAAAAAAAAAAAAAAAAAAAGAAATCCCCACCTTTCGTATTTTGTGGCCCCAATTGCCGTTCATATCCAATACTTTATTCCACCATTTTGTTATCCTGCCTATTTGTATTGCCTTTGTGAGTCCAGTTCCAGTTCCTCTATATCTGCCCTTATTTGTTATCTTTATTATCATCTACCTTTCAATTGGAGGGACCTCATTTATTTCCTAGGAATTAAATATTTATTTGATTTCATTTATTTTAAAGACAAATATTTAAATACAAGGATTAATACCCTGATTGTTGTCAGCGATTTCCTATTAAGTGAGCAGGTTAAGCTACTGGAAATCAGAAACATTCCCTTGAAAAGAGCAGAACTCCCAGCCCATTAGTCAGTACTATGAGACTATTCCACCATTCTATCAAGATAGATGTCCCGAATGTTGGGGTATTTAGTAACCAGTGTGTTCCATAGAATTGGGTCCATTGATGCACTTTATTTGCATTAAATATGTTTCCTCTAAATATGTGATATAGTAGGCTGGATAGCATCCCCTCACAATTTATGTACACGTGGAATGTGACCTTACTTGGCAATAGGGTCTTTGCAGATGTAATTAGAAAAGGAACAAGAGGAGATTATGCTGAATTAGGGCAGGTTCTAAATATAACAACATCCTTATAAAAGACAGAAAAGGACACACCAAGACAAATAGAACGGGATGTGAAGATGAAGGCAGAGAGTTGGATGACACCCACAAGCCAAGGATACCAAGGATTGCTGAAAGTCACAAGAAACTAGGAGAGACACATGAGAGAGTTTCTTCTCAGAGCTTCCAGAAGGAGTCACCTCTACCAATATGTTTTGACTCTTTGACATGCTCAGGCCTATCTTACATAGAGAGTGCTTCTATTTTATGTTGAAATGCTATTGTGCATATATGATTATATGCTTTGGTAGATTCTATATTACCCCGTTCATGATATTAAATATGAGTTCCTTAGTCACTTGATATCTCGAAGTCTGCCACTTTTCAGGTTCTATCAGGCCCGTAGCAAGCCAGGAGCTATTTTTCAAATACAGTCATGTGTCCTTTAATGACAGGGGTATGTCATATTGTGTTCCCCTTAACCAGCAAACATCATAGGGTGTACTGACACAAACCTAGATGGGATAGCCTACTATACAGCTAAGCTACAGAGTATGGCCTGTTGCTCCTAGTCTACAAAACCTACACAGTATGTTACTGTACTGAATACTGTAGGCAATTGGAACACAATGGTAAGTATTTGGGTACCTAAACTTTAAAAATACAATAAAAACATAACATAAAAGATAAAAAATGATATTTCTGCATAGAACACTTATCATGAGTGGAGTCTGCAGGACAGCAGTTTGTGCTGGGTGAATCAGGGAGTGAGTGGTGAGTGGATGTGAAGGCCTAGGACATTGCCCTACCTGAGACTTCATAAGTACTGTATACTTTAGGCTACACTGAATTTATGAAAAATATTTTTCTCCAATAATAACCTTAGATTACAGTAATATTTTCTATTTTATAAACATATTTTTTAACTTTTGACTCTTTTGTGATAATACCTATTATAAAACACAAACATAGTTTACAATTGTATGAAATATTTTTTCTTATATTCTCATTCTTTAGGCTTTCATTCTATTTTTTTAACCTTCTCAAATTTTTGTTTAAAACTAAGACACCAGCACACGTACTAGCCTGAGCCTTCACAGAGTCAGGACCATCAACAATCACCATCTTCTACCTCCACATTTTTTCCCACTGGAAGGTCTCAATGGACAATAACACTTCGTGGAGCTGCCATGCACTATGATAGCAATGCCTTCCTCTGAAATAGCTCCTGATGTTGTTTATTATCATTATTATGGATTAGGTAATATACATAATTTTATGTGCCATATTTTTATACAACTCACAGCACAGTAGGTTTGTTTAAACCAGCATCAATACAAACACATAATATCAATGGATATTGCTGCACTGAGTCTTATATTTTCCCTCTCTTGGTATGACACCCAGACAATCCACATCCCACATGCTTCCCAGGTTCCTACCAATACTAATTAGCGATTTTTTTTAGCTTTTTAATAAAATTCCTTTTTTTAAAATCACACTTTAAGTTCTAGGGTACACGTGCACAATGTGCAGGTTTGTTACATAGGTATATATGTGCCATGTTGGTTTGCTGCACCCTTCAACTTGTCATTTACATTAGATATTTCTCCTAATGCTATCCCTTCCCCACCTCCCCCCAACCCTCAACAAAACCCAGTGTGTAATGTTTCCCACCCTGTGTCCATGTGTTCTCACTGTTCAAATCCCACCTAAAAACCCTAGAGGAAAACCTATGCAATAGCATTCAGGGCATAGGCATGCACAAAGACTTCATGACTAAAACACCAAAAGCAATGGCAACAAAAGCCAAAATAGACAAGTGCGATCTAAGTAAACTAAAGAGCTTCTGCACAGCAAAAGAAAATATCATCAGAGTGACCAGGCAACCTACAGAATGAGAGAAAATCTTTGCAATCTACCCATCTGACAAAGGCCTAATATCCAGAATCTACAAAGAAATTAAACAAATTTACAAGAAAAAACAAACAATGCCATCAAAAAGTAGGGAAAGGATATGAACAAACACTTCTTAAAAGAAGACATTTATGCAGCCAACAGACATATGAAAAAATGCTCATCATCACTGCTCATCAGAGAAATGCAAATCAAAACCACAATGAGATACCATTTCACACCAGTTAAAATGGTGATCATTAAAAAGTCAGGAAACAACAGATGCTGGAGAGGATGTGGAGAAATAGGAATGCTTTTACACTGCTGGTGGGAGTGCAAATTAGTTCAACCATTGTGGAAGACAGTGGGGTGATTCCTCAAGGATCTAGAACTAGAAATACTAAAGGCAAAATATATATATTATATTTTAAGTTCTAGGGTACACGTGAATAACGTGCAGGTTTGTTACATATGTATACTTGTGCCATGTTGGTGTGCTGCACCCATCAACTCGTCAGCATCCATCAATTCATCATTTATATCAGGTGTAACTCCAAATACAATCCCTCCCCCCTACCCCCTCCCCATGATAGGCCCCGCTGTGTGATGTTCCCCTTCCCGAGTCCAAGTGATC
>NW_016805500.1:218328-234194 GCF_001698545.2 Rhinopithecus bieti | reverse complement strand
CCTCTCAACCAGGTGTGGGATACAATCTCCTGGTGTGCCCGTTTGCTCAAAGCACAGTATTGGGTGGGAGTCACCTGATTTTCCAGGTGTTGTGTGTCTCACTTCCCCTGGCTAGGAAAAGGGATTCTCTTCCCCCTTGTGCTTCCCAGGGGAGGAGATGCCTTGCCCTGCTTCAGCTCTCGCTGGTCGGGCTGCAGCAGCTGACCAGCACCGATTGTCCGGCACTCCCTAGTGAGATGACCCCAGTACCTCAGTTGAAAATGCAGAAATCACTGGTCTTCTGTGTCGCTCGCACTGGGAGTTGGAGCCTGGAGCTGTTCCTATTCAGCCATCTTGCTCCGCCCCCAGCAATATTTTTTAAAGCGCTTTAAATGATCAACTATTTCCTCCCAAGTAGGCTTACTTTTCTCTAAGTTTCCTGTAAGTCTGGAGGCAATGAGTGGGAATAAGTCCTGAGAAGGATCAGCAGTAACTCATGTGTCACTTAAAGGCTTTTATGCAAAGGGTGGCTACCTCCACAAGGAGACAATATTTTAAGATGCAAGATTTCAGCACAGTTCATAAATGCCTCAATGATCTTATAGGAAATATTAACATTCTATGCTATTCTTATAGCATAGATTAACATTCATTCTGGTCTATTAACCTTCTCTTCTATGAGAAGACCAGTAGTGACTGGTCTCCTCATATTAGCATGGTATGATAGAGTATTGAAGCCATGCTGCAACTGTGAACAGTTTCCAAACAGACACAGGGGTTGAACCTCATCCATATTTGTCTTACAATTATAAAACATGATTTAATGTTGCAATCATAGTGACCTTATGTTTATCCACATATGCTTTTAATTTGTATTAATGTTGTATATTTTTCTTATGTACGTTCTTAAAGTACAGTAGGAGAAGCCAGGAGATTTCCATAATCACTATTGTTTTGTTAACAATGAAGTGACTCAGGTCTTTGATCTCCTTGTGGTTTCTGTCTACATTTCATCTCATGCTGCCCCCAGTGATAATTTGAGTAGCCATGATGTCATCACACAGCATAGATTACCTGTGTCCCACCTGTGTCACATTCATCTCCTCCATCACCCAGCAAGAAGGTTATCTTACAGTACTCAAATATATGACTAACACCATACCAGAATCCGATGTTGAAGACCGCTTTCCTGAAGCCACTCCAGTACAAATTACTGTGTTCATCAGGGAGTCAGCAAGAAACAGATGGCACACTCAAATTAGGAAAATTTGAGGAGATTTTATTTACAAAGTGACTAATTACAAAGGTAGGGTGAGGAGTGGTGAAGCCACAAGAGATAGTTCAGGTACCTGGAACTAGTAGCAGCAGCGGAGCTGTCACTATTAGCCATGAAGAGATTAAGGGTGGGAGAAACTCCAGCCCGCCTGAGGCTATATCGATTAAAGAGAACCAGAAGGATAAATCCCTTTCCTCCAGTCTCATCTAGTCCAATGATTTCCTCCTGGCCCATTATCTTCATGTCTCAGCTCCAAACTCATCTCCTCAAATAATTCTCCTTGCTCAGTCTCTCTAAAGTGGCTCCACCATCTCCCTCTCCTCTACTACTCTGTATTTTGTTTTTATAGCATAAATATGTATATATCTGTCTTTTTAACCTACTACAATCTTATATTTGTGTACAATTCTCTGATGAAAGAAAGTATATTTATCTTACTTTTTGTTGTTTTCTCAACAGCCAGAAGTGGGTCTGGCATATAATACAAAATCAATAAATATTTGGTAAATTACATAAATGAAGAAATAATTTAAAAATATTCTTAAAAGAAGGTGATAAGAACTGAGGCTGATAGTGGTAATTGATTTGAGAAGAAAAGGCTAATTATAGAATGTGATTAAAGAGTAATTATATTAGAAGTGGGAAAAAGAGATCAAGGAGCTAAAGATGATGACACAGAGTCAAACACGGAGTAATAAAACAATTGTATTATAATGCTTTTGTAAATATTTCAAAATTGAGGCTGTTTGGAGGAGATTATATGTTTATTCTAGGAAATGTTTAAAAGGTTTCCTTAAGACTTGAGGCTTTCATGTAAAATGTATGAAAGATATGGAGATAAGAAAGTGGCTTTCAAGAGATTGCATCAAGAGCAATAACACGGAAATGATGTGGGTGATGACAAATACTTTTTTTTGTTGTTTGTTTTGAGACAGAGTTTTACTCTGTCACCTCGGCTAAAGTACAGTGGCATGGTCTCGGCTCACTGCAACCTCTGCCTCCCAGGTTGAAGCGATTCTCAGGCCTCATCCTTCCAAGAAACTGGGATTACAGGCACCCACCACCATGCCAGGCTAATTTTCTGCGTGTTTAGTAGGGATGGGGTTTCGCCATGATGGCCAGGCTAGTCTCGAACTCCTGACCTCAGGTGGTCCGCCCACCTCAGCCTCCCAAATTGCTGGGATTACAGGCATGAGCCACTGTACCTGGCCCAGATACATGTTTTATGTGTCTTGTATGTCTGCTGTTTTCTCAAACTATGCCAGGTCAACCAATCAATCAATGCTTATTTACTGAAATCCTTCTGTAGGCCCAACTCTGCTTCATGTATCACCAAAATTGTTTTCATAATGTAATAAGAACAAGTTTATTTTGAAAAGCTTTAAGATCAAGCTCATCTACTTATGTGGACAGCAAGTTAAATCGTTCTCTTCCCTGAAGCATGTGCAAATATCAAGTTAGTAAAATAAACAAACAAATCAATACACATTTCAATAAATGAAATAAAGGAACAGAAGGGGTAGTGAAGAAGGAAGATTGTGTTGAGCTCAGGATGCACGCCAGCATTGTGCTAAGTCACTTTCACATTGCATCTCTCTCAATCCTCACAACAACTGCTGGAGCTGAATATTAGTGTTTATTTGAAAAGGTTTCAAGTGTGGATACAAGAGGATAGGCAAATTCTCTAAAGTCATTTTACTACTAGAGCTAGAAATCAAATTATTATTTGGCATGTAATCTCACATACTTTCCACCACTCTGGTTTTTCCACAGAAGAAGGGATGCAAACCATCGATCATTAAGTTGCTACTACATGCAAGGCCGGGGGCCTTTTCCTGAAACAAGAGACCTGATACATATCCCTCACCCAATTAAAAAAATAGCAATTATTTATGTGCATTGCCTTTGCTTGTCTCCTTCAGTGTATATTCCAACATTTTAATGGAGATTCACTGTGTTTAATTTAAATAGAGTGGAACTAGTGTTACAGACCCTCTTGCACTTATTTCTCATCAAAAAGCTTGTCCTTCCTTTCACCTTTCTCATCCCACCTGTTTGCCCTACTTCTTTTTCCCAGGCTACTCATTTGAGCTGTCCTCTGTGCCTTCTGACCCACTCAGCCTCACTCACAACATCTCACATTGATGCAGGACTGCAAAATGCCCAGAGTCTGAATCTCCTCCTTGGGCAGCCAGACAGAATGGGTAGAAGCCAGAGTGATGCTGAGTCTGAACAGATTTGGAGAAATAAGATCTTTCAGATTTACCCATTTAGTCATTTGATAGTCTGTTTGAAACTTGTAATCATTCTTGTTACCAAATAGCCATTAATTGTTAGCACAGTGTTTGGCAAATTGCATATTGACATTGGGATTGCACTGATGAATATGGTTATTAAGTTCATTGAAGAGTAACAGAAGCATGGGGATTACAAACAGAGGCAGAGAGACATGGGCAGGTGGTATTAGAGAAGCAGGGGAGTGGGGATGATTAATTCATCCTGCTTGTCTTGAGAGAAGTCTTCACAGAGGATATGACACATGGACTGGGTCTTGAAGAATGGTTGCCATCTGGCAGGTAATAGAGGAGTACAGGAAAAAGTCAAAGGAATGGCAAGGTACATAGTAAAGTCAGGTAACTGTCATTGTAGGCAGGAGCCTTGCCTGGTAACCCACTGTAAGAATTACAGTTCTTGTAATTCTTATCAATGTGGTTCTGATTATAACACAGTACTGTCATTACTTAATAGATTATAGAGCCTAGAGAGATAATTTTTTTTGTAGATCTTTTCACTAACCATATTTTAAACTGTGAACTGTCTTCTGACTTCCTCTTACAGCAATATGTACTTTGCCATTTTTCTCAAAGGTTAAAGTGTTATGCAGGTCAGATTTTTCTTTTTTTTTCCTGCTCTGAAATGTAACTCTTGCTTGTGGCGCTTGGGAGGAATAAAGTTTCTTTGGCATGGAAAAATCACATTGGAATGCAATGTAGTACCTTTGTTGATTTCACATTTAGTCATCCTCCACTCATTTCCTCATCGGCTGGCAGTTCCTATTGCCTTGGCAAATCAGCTATCTTCCTATATGATCATGCCACACTTCCTCACTGTAAAATATATTATGGAATCACTGGTATTCTGTCTGATGGTCTAATGCTCTTGCTCGCCATTACTCCTTAAATGTGGTATCGTTTTGATTGCTCTCATAGTGCAAACACTCTATTGTGTGGAGATAAAAGACTAGTTATTCTTAGTGCGTATTCTAACTACCATGCATTGCTTTGTACTCTGTAAATGCTGCTTGGAAATATGACTCCAGTGGCTAGTTACTGAGAAAATTTATAGCATGCTTTCCAGAAACCTATAGAAAAGACAAATCTCACTGTGGAAGACTTTGGCTCTGCTTTCTCCGGGTTGTCTGTGTTTTATATGTTCTATTTTTTGCTTTGTGATCTAGCATATGTCAATATCGTAGTGGTTTTTATATGATTAAAAATGGCATGGAAAGATAAGAAAATACACTAAGGGGCCGGGCGCGGTGGCTCACGCCTGTAATCCCAGCACTTTGGGAGGCCGAGATCACGAGGGCGGATCACGAGGTCAGGAGATCGAGACCATCCTGGCTAACACAGTGAAACCCCGTCTCTACTAAAAAACACAAAAAACTAGCCGGGCGAGGTGGCGGCGCCTGTAGTCCCAGCTACCCGGGAGGCTGAGGCAGGAGAATGGCGTAAACCCGGGAGGCGGAGCTTGCAGTGAGCTGAGATCCGGCCACTGCGCTCCAGTCCGGGCGACAGAGCGAGACTCCGTCTCAAAAAAAAAAGAAAAGAAAGAAAAAAAAGAAAAAGAAAATACACTAAGGCAGAAGCTAGGCTTGTCTGACATACACATGAAGACTGCAGGGAAGCATGTTTTTCCTGTCAGAATCTGACACCATTTTGTAAAATTTGCTCAAGAGACGCGTATTTACTACCTGCTTCCTTTAGTACATATTTTTCATTGCTCACTTTTTTCTTTCAAAATGCAGATGATTAAACTTTATATAAACAATAAGGAATTTCTATCTAAAATATAGTTTAAACAGGTGTCCAGTCATGTAAATATCAAGTTATTAAATGTTCTAAAAATAAATTTTTAAATTATTCACACCAATTTTAACCATTTTGATACACTAATTATATGGTGTGAGCAGATTCAGAATTCAGAATAATGAAGTTGTGATGGCACAGAAAACTTAAGACACATCATTGTTTTTTATATTTTAACCTTTACAATAGTCCTGTGAAGGTGGTGTTATTGTTCTTACTTCTTGGTTGAGGCAACTGAGACTCACAGAGATTGTTTAAATGACCAAAGGATATATAGTTACTAAATGGCATGTAAAAAAAACACTTAACTTGTTGGGAGGCCGAGGCAGGCAGATCACGAGGTCAAGAGATTGAGACCATCTTGGCCAACATGGTGAAACCCCATCTCTACTAAAAATACAAAAATTAGCTGGGCATGGTGGCGTGCACCTGTAATCCTAGCTACTCGGGGAGTTGAGGTGGGAGAATTGCTTGAACCTGGGAGATGAAGGTTGCTGTGAGCCAAGATCATGCCACTGTACCCCATCCTGGCGACAGGGCGAGATTCCGTCTTGAAAAAAACAAAACAAAAAAAACTTGAAGCGTTTGTATTTTGTCTAATATAATATATATTGCCTTTCACAGGTGGGGCTCAACTTTAGTACCCTGAAAAATTATTCCCATGTACTTAATCCATTTGACAATATTCAAGAGACTCAGTACTTGTTCCAGGAAGAGAATAAATTAGCAGATTAGGCAGAGAAGTAGGGATTACTATCTAAGTGTAAACTGATTCTGATAAGTGATGAAAAAAATTGCTTTCTTAGAGGCAACCTAACAAAATTGCAAGCAAGATATGGAAGTATCAATAGTCCAATAAAATAATTTAAGAAATGGTTTACAAATGAATAAGTGATGAGGTCATGGTAAATATAAATTCTAATCAAGGTCGTTATATGTAAAAAATGTTGCTGAGAAAACGTGTGGCAAAGTTTCTAGTAGTCAGCAGGCCAGGTGCAGCTACAAAAACTAACCTTGGATCCTACCTTCTTATTAAAAAATATTTTGGATTCAAAAAATTAAATAATTTTTTTAAAAACAGTCCAATTGTCTATTTTTTTCCCCTAAAATACTCTAGCTATAAAATTTATTTAGGTTAGACCCAACATAATGCTTTGCTTCATTAAAATAAAAGTTTTTTCAACAATAGAACTTTTCATTCATAAAATCAACATGTTTGTGATTATTATTCCTCATAATTAAAATAACGTGTTAACTTATATGACTTTAGAAAACATGAAAAAGTATACAAACTAATGTAAAAATATAGTAACTGGGGATATGCGCCTATATGCTCAGAATAATGTTCTCTGTAATTTTGCGTATCAGTATTTATTACTCAACTTTGTATTAATTTTTCATATCATTAAATATTTCTTCCAAAACATGATCATAATGGTATCCAAAATGTTCTCATATGGCCATGCTGACTTATTTAATGAATCTCTACCAATGAGTATCTAGATTGTTTTCACAGTTTTGTACATGATTAAGAATACTGACATAAATATTGTTGTCATCAAATCTTTGTTCATATATCTGATTATTTTCTTAAGAGAAATTCATAGAATTATAATTACTGGATGACATAGTGTACACATTTTAAATGCGTTTTTGAATATTAACTTCCAGGTGGAATTAGAAAAAATTTATCCTTCAGAGATAAATGTTGGTATTTAAGTGTGATTTTAAAAAATACATGAGACTGAATATTTTCACACATTATTTAACCACATGTATTTCTTATTGTATGATTTTCTTGTACATATTCTTTGAAACTTTTCTCTCATTTTCTGAAAGTATAATTGTATATTTTGAAGGCATTTTGTTAATTAGGATATTAACATTTTGAAATTTTACATATTTAAAAAACTGCTTTCATTTAAGTTGTTTATGGTAATTAAAGCATTTTATCAAAAATTTTTAAAAGGTGCTCACAATTACCAGGAATTTTCTTTATGTTTCATCCTTGTGCATTTATACTTAGCAACAATTCCCTAGCTTAAGTACAATTTTGTTTATAGTCTCTTGTGATTTCATTTGCATTTAATTTCTTATCCAATCCAGAACTTTATTGATCTATGTTAGATTTATCACTTGTTGATATAAAATGTATTGACAAGTAAATAAATTAAGTCTTCTATTTGGTCTTCCCTATGTCAACTTTTGCTCCTTTTCAATTCAATCTCTGCATTGCCACCAGAGTAATTTCATATCGCTAGGCCTCCTTTCTCTCATGTTAAGTATGTGGTCACAAATAAGTCATAAACACTGATTCTAATTTTTGAGATCTTAGAATTTTGTGGGGGCAAGACAAGGCCAATTCATAAGAGCAGTTAAACAAACTTGCAAGCTGGCAGTTCAAGAAATGCTATCTGGCAACGTGTGCTAAATGACAAATGACAGACATCATCAAACATATATAGATGTTCGTATAAAAGAGAGTACTTGAGAGGGCTGACATAGAATACCTAATGAACCAGGTTGAATTTGAGTTAGAGCTTGAGATATAAGTAAAATATACCTAAATATAATTTAATTTATATTAAACAGAAGAACAGCAAAAAGAAGTAAGACTAGTGTTGGTAATATTGGCCATTTGGGGATAAAATAAATATAACATCTCATTTTAGCAAATAGCTGCTTTGTGGTTGCCATACACCTACAGAATATAATAATAGTGGTTGGTAATAAAAAATCAATAACTGTTATGTTATATGATCTATGAACATTTACTTAAATTCTCTAGAGCTCCATTTTCTCATGGTAAAATGAAGGAGGTAGATTTCTAAGGTCACTTGGAACATAGGTAATTATATGAGTCCATGATTCTATGAGTGCTTAAATTTTAGACAGGTTGGTGAACTGGAGAGTGTTGGATAAAACCATTTATCAGCTATTAAGTCATTCCATGCTGGTGGCTGTCTTCTTTTACTAAGGATAGGCAAGCCATTTCTAGTCATCTTATATTCTAATTTATTTTTCCGATCCATGTAACCTCCTATGGACTGTTTTTGACTGCTTTGCACTATAAGAAATAATAATTTTTAGCCATTTACTAAGTACTTAATCATTTATTTTCATTATCTGCACTGCTTATACATAAAATAACTGAAATTATCAAGAAATGCCCGTAAAATTAACACAAAATTTACATATATATATATAACAATGCATATTTGCCCACAGGTATTAAAAATAACTTTGTATAGAAAGAAATTGCCATAGGAAACAATTTTCAGTAACCTCTGCCGGTCAGATTAATCTCAGATCTGTTTTTCGCTGAGGCAATTTTGCTTCCTATACATTTCACTCAGTTGTCATGCCAACCTTCCAATTCATCTTAATGTGAAGATGGCTGGGTGTTAACCTGGACATTTGGACAGATAAGTTGTTAACTTCCAAACAGAAATGATGATTTAGGGTGCGTGGGGTGAGTTGCCAAATACCTATTCTAGTCATTTCACTCTAACCAAGTTTATAAATCCTTCAGGTCATACCCTGCTTTCTTCTGAAAAAATAATTTTGAACTTACTCAGGATGACTGCTGAAAAGCACTCTATATTTCAGTTATTTTCCACAGGTAAAAGTTCTGCTAACTTTTTGCAAGTCTTCTTCTAATATCAGAGTAGATATTGCATTTCATTGCTGATCAAGCAGATAGCATATAGTTGCACATTTCAAGAACATACTGTGTCTACAATTTTGTAAGGTTATATGTCACAAATTTTTCAGGAAGCTTTCTCAATTTCGGGTATTGTATTTGTTTCATGACAGTAAAATCATTTATTTTCTAACTAAAGTTAATATTTTAAATAAACTAATAAATTTTTAAGGATTATCAATAGGTACAATTTCTTTGTTCAGAAAATATGGCCACTTTCCAAAAGGAATCTAGGAAACAGTTGTTTCTCTAGTTCTTCAAAAGGCATTTTAATTAAAAAAAAAAAAAAAAAAACATGATCACCTAAACTCATTCAATTAATTGAATCTGAAAGTGTTTCTCTCAATATCCAATTAGTTATGGATTGTATTCTCCCAAATCTTGTACTTTTTAATTCATCAATCCATTATCACAACACCTGTACAACGAATCCAAAGCATGCTTCTGCAGGCAAGTTTGTGGAACTTAATTTACCTTGTATTCTCTCACTTGGATCCTTCTTGTACCCACTGCTCTCTTGTTTCATCAACTCTGGGGCTAATCACTTCCTGATCTATTGCTTCTAAGTATGTGTATCACCCCTTCGACTAGGAAGATATTTGCTTCCTCCATTTTGATGCTCATTAGTCTTCCTCTTCATTTGTTCATTGTTTCTTTTTAGTTCTCCAGGTCGAAACAATTGAGATTTCAGTTTAGCCAGTGTGGTTGAGTCTCTCACTTGCTTCTGCACCTCCACAGGAGTTGTTGGTTTTTTTCTATCGTTGCCGTAGAAGACTGTGGCTTTTGTTGGAAATTGCCAGATATTTTGATATAAAGAATTTGAAATAGGACTTTAGTGTTCATCAGAGCTCTGCCAGCTCAAAAACTTTAAGTGCCTCAAACTCTCTCATAGTTACATCACACGAAATAGGGATTTCAAAATTTGCTTCATTAGGGTATAGCAGTGATTAAATAAGATAACATATGAAAAGCACCAAGTACTATTTTTGGCCAATGGTATGTTCTCAATAAATAGTAGAACAAATCTAGAAACTCTCAACTTTGAATCTTCTGAAATTTTTAAAACATGAGATAATTGGGGCTTTTTTTTTTTTTTTTTTTTTTTTCCTGAGATGGTTTCACCCTTGTCGCCCAGGCTAAAGTGCAGTGGTGCGATCTCGGCTCACTGCAACCCCCACCTCCCAGGTTCAAGTGATTCTCCTGTCTCAGTCTCCTAAGTAGCTGGGATTACAGGTACCTGCCACTATGCCCAGATAGTTTTTGTAATTTTAGTAGAGATGGGATTTCACCATTTGGCCAGGCTGCTCTCAAACCCCCGTGATCCACCCACCTAGGCCTCCCAAAGTGCTGGGATTACAGGAGTGAGCCACGATGCCCAGCCAGGGTTTCATTTTTTTTGAGCTTTTTTTCCTATAGATGCAATAACATTTCTTTGGGCATCACTCATCACTAGAGAACACAGAAGTCTTAACTATACTCTGAAAAACCCCCATTCCATTGCTTGTAAGCTTGTGATGAATGTGGTCTTCTCCGTTAAACCATATCCAAAGTCTGACTTCACTTTTTGAGAGGTAACATTAATACTATAATTATTGCCTCCATGGATTGGACCAACATTAAATCAGCCGTAGAGAAAGAGCTATTTATGCATATATGAAGAGACTTTGTTCAGACTTCTGCTGGAGTTGTTGATTAAGTTATTACTGGTTTGGCATAAGTAACCCACATTTTCTTTTCCTGAAAATATTTTATACAAATTTAAATTGCAAGGTAAATTTCCCAACCAAAGAAGTTTATATGTTCATTTTTCCTTCATTATAAACAAAGTAAGCTCCAGTTTTAAAGTAGAGAGCCATGAACTTCTTCCATCAATCGAGGTAATTCATACTGTTTCAGAAGCTTCTCTTTTTCTTTAAATGCCATAGGAAATTTAACATTTCTTCTTCAAAATTTGGGGAATATAGAAGGGGATATGTTGATACGGGAAAAGAGAAAAAGGAAAGGCCTAAGTGTTTTCCTATTTCCAGATCTTTAGTAAAATAAACAAAATCTACAGAGTTCTAACCAACATAATGTAATAGACTGTTTCAGCCAATCTGAAGAGAATTGCCAAAAATCTAAACTCTATATTTCCTGGTGGAGGAGAAGACCCTGAAACCTAATAGATGGAATAATATTGCTAACTTATATAAAGAAGTCATTGAAGACACTCAAAAGTAGTCAGGGAAGGAGTGGCTGTGGGGACCAGTGTGCAAATCAGTGCAACGATAAAGGGCATTCTCACTTATAAGATGGTAAACAGCCTTGGAATTTCTGTGGGGTCAGAAATTGTGACAGCTAGGTCAAAGTATACTCAAATGAATATAAACAACTTTCTTAGAACATAAATAATACTCAGAAAATTCTACACTATAAGCATAACTTAATGAGAGAAGAGGACCACTCTATGATTATATCTGAAATAATACAGAAAGGAGGACACCCTGCAACCACAAAAAAGTAAATTATTTCCTTTTTTACATCCAACATGAATTACCTTTTCAAAAAAACAAAAAACAAAAAAAAAACCAATGGCAATTCTAATCCTATATTCATCTTTCTGTTTTCTAATTATAATTATTAAGATGGCGAGTCACCTAATTACCTCAGCTTCCTGAAAGCAATCAACAAAAGAATGGACTCTGTTTCCTAAGTTATTGGGCAGGGAGAAATATTCCTGGAGTGTTGAAGTAAAGAACTTTGAAACACACTCCTCCATAAAAGAAACAAGCACACTGGAAACACTTGTCAAAACTTATTGATTTTTTTCAGAGATCTGGGAATTAACAAAGAGCATGCAGCATTACAAGAAATAATTAATTTTTAAAAAGGCAGAATTTCAACTGCAACAATATGTTTGTGGTATTTTAACTTATTCCCATTTCTTTCTCCCTAGTCCTTAGGTAGTAATGGAAGCCAACAGTCCCACAATCATGGTAGCTATGAAACCAACAGTCCAGCAGCCAGTGGATGCAACAGAATGGGTTTCAAGTTCAATAAAAGCCCAGTTCCCAGAGAACTGCCATTATTTGACCTGACTAAAAATTCCCTGAAAACCCCTACTCACAATGTTTGTCTTTATGTATCCTGACTCAGAGCTTGCTCAGTGTGAACAACTGTTCTCCTGATGCATTTGTCAAGAAGAGGAAGAAGGAGAAGGAGAAAGGGGAAGGGGAAGAAGAGGAAGAGAAAGGGAAGGAAGAGGAGAAGGAGGAGGGAGAGAGGGAGGAGGAGCAGAAGGAGGAGGAGGAGGAGAAGGAGGAGGAAGAGAAAAAGAAGAATCAGTGGCAGTTATTTAACATCACAGCTCTCTGAGTCAGCAACAAGAGCTGAGGCATAAGAGGGAGATCAAAACACTTAAAAGGAGAAGCTAGAAATGAGATGTCCATAAGGGATTTTGAAAAACTCCAACATATATCTAGGAAATTAGAAGTTCATGCATATGTGCAGAGCTGAGGACATACCCAGGAAAGATTTGCTAAGGCCTTAATTTCTCACCTGTGGGGAACACTAGGGGTCTGCACAAGCAGGAAGTAAAGCCTAAGACAGAGTTTAAACTGTTAGAATATTAAATGCGCGCGCGCACACACACACACACACACACACACACACACACACACAGTCTCTAAAAAAAATAGGAAATGTAATGGTTCAAGGATATTAAGAAATTCTCTATAAATTACTTTGGGCAGTATGACCATTTTATGACTATTGATTCTTCCTATTATTCTTAACCATGAGCTTGGCATGTTTTTCCATGTGTGTCATCTCTGATTTCATTCAGCAGTGTTTTGTAATTCTCATTGGAGACATCTTTCACCTCTCTGGTTAGCTATATTCCTAGGTATTTTATTCTTTTGTGACAATTTTGAATGGGATTATATTCCTAATTAGGCTCTTGACTTGGGTGTGGTTGGTGTGTAGGAATGCTAGTGATTTTTGTACATTGATTTTGTATGCTGAATTTTTGCTGAAGTTGTTTGTAAGCTTAAGGAGCTTTTAGGCTGAAACAATGGAGTTTTCTTTATATAGAATCATGTCATTTGCAAACAGGGATAGTTTGACTTCTTCTCTTCCTATGTGAATGCCTTTTATTTCTTTCTCTTGCCTGATAGCTCTGGACAGGAGTTCCTGTACTATGTTGAACGGGATTGGTGAGACAGAGCTTACTTACCTTGTGCTGGTTTTCAAGGGGAATGCTTCCAACTTTTGTTCATTCAGTATGATGCTGACTTTGGGTTTGTCATAGACGGCTGCTATTATTTTGAGGTCTGTTCCTTTAATACCTAGTTTATTGAGAGTTTTTAACATGAAAGGATGTTGAATTTTATCAAAAGCTTTTTCTGTATCTATTGAGATAATCATGTGGTTTGGTTTTTGTCCGTAGTTATGTTTACGTGATGAATCACATTTATTGATTTGCCTATGTTGAACCAACCTTCCATACTAGGAATAAAGCATACATGATCATGGTGGATTAGCATTTTGACATGCTGCTGGATTCAGTTTGCTAGTATTTTGTTGAGAATTTTTCCATTAATGCTCATCAAATATATTGGCCTGACATTTTTGTTGTTGTTGTTTATGTTGTGTCTCTGCCACGTTTTGGTATCAGGATGATGCGGGCCTCATAGAGTGAGTTGGGGAGGATTCTCTTCTCCTCAAGTTTTTGGAATGGTTTCAGTAGGAATGATATTCGCTCCTCTTGTACTTCTGGTGGAATTTGGCTGTGAATTCATCTAGACCAGGGCCTTTTTTAGCAATCACATAGAAGGAAAAATTGGCAAATGGTATCTACTAAAGAGCTTCTGCATAGCCAAAGAAACTGTCAACAGAGCAAACAGACAACCTACAGAATGAGAGAAAATTTTTACAAACTATGCATCTGACAAAGGTTCTATTATTCAGCTTTTATAAGATACTTCAACACATTTACAAGAAAAAAACATTAAAAAGTGGGCAAAGTATAGTAACAGAAACTTTTCTATCCAAGAAGAGATACATGGAGCCAACAAGCATATGAAAAAAAGGCCAAAATAACTAATAATTAGAAAAACGTAAATCAAAATCACAATGAGATACCATCTTATGTCATATCAGTCAGAATGGCTATCATAAAAAGGCAAAAAATAACAGATGTGGCAAGATTGCAGAGAAAAGGGAATGCTTATCTACTGTTGATGGAACTGTAAAGCAGTTCAGTGACTGTGGAAAGCGGTATGACGATACCTTAAGAGCTAAAAACATAACTACCATTCAAACCAGCAATCCTATTACCAGGTATATACACGAGGAATATAAATCAGTCTGCCATAAAGACACATACGTGTAAATATTCATTAAATCACCATTCACAATAGCAAAGACATGAAACCAACCTATATACCCATCAATGTAACTTATGCCCATCCTATATACCTATCAATGGATGTAGAAAATGTGGTACATACACATCATGGAATTCTGAGCAGCCATGAAAAATAATGAGATCCTGTCTTTTCAGAAATGAGAATGGAGCTAGAGACCATTATCCTTAGCAAACTAATGCAGAAACAGAAAAGTAAACACTGTGTGTTCTCACTTATAAGTATGAGCTAAATAGTGAGAACTCATGAAAAGAAAAACTGTATAAGGGAATAGTATGAATAATTACATGTAGAAATATTAAATATGCTAAATGTCTAACAAATAAATAGGTTAAATTTCTAATTTAAAAAATTCTGTCTGGGTGCAGAGGCTCATGCCTGTGATCACAGCATTTTGGGAGGCTGAGGTGGGAGGATCACTTGAGCCCAGGAGTTTGAGACCGGACCGGGCAACATAGAGAGACCGTGTTTCTACAAAATAAATAAAGAAATAAAAAGTAGCCAGGCATGGTGGCAAGTGCCTGTAGTCCCAGCTACTCCAGAGGCAGAGATGGGAGGATCACTTGAGCCTGGGAGGTTGAGGCTGCAGTGAGCTGTGATTATACTACTGCACTTCAGACTGGGTGACATAGAGAGACCCTGTCTCCAAAAATAAAAGGAAAGAAACCAAAAGGAAAAAGAACGTTTTAAATAAAGAAAATACTAGGACCAGATGGCTTTATAGGTGAATTTGACCAAATATTTAATGCAAAATGAGCACCAATTTTTCACAAACTCCTTCAAAAATTAAAAGAGAAGGAATCATGTTCTGACTTATTCTGTGAGGCCAGTATGACCCTGTTATCAAAGCCAGACAAAACATCAGAGGTAAAGAAAACACTGAGCAATATCTCTTATAAATATAGATGCAAAATTTTAAACAAAATCCTAGCTGAATCCAAAACATGTAAAATAATTATATGACATAACCAAGTGGGATTTATCCTAGTAATGCAAAATTAGTTCAATGAACAAAAAAATTAATGAAATTTAAAGTAATATAATAACAGAATCCACATGATAATTGCATTAAGCTGAGAAAAATAAACTGACAAAATCCAATATACTTTTCTGATTTAAAAAAAAACCTCAGGCCGGGCGCGGTGGCTCAAGCCTGTAATCCCAGCACTTTGGGAGGTCGAGACGGGCGGATCACGAGGTCAGGAGATCGAGACCATCCTGGCTAACACAGTGAAACCCCGTCTCTACTAAAAATTACAAAAAACTAGCTGGGCGACGTGGCGGCCGCCTGTAGTCCCAGCTACTTGGGAGGCTGAGGCAGGAGAATGGCTGCAGGAGGCGGGGCTTGCAATGAGCTGAGATCCGGCCATTGCACTCCAGCCTGGGAGGCAGAGCGAGACTCCGTCTCAAAAAAA
>NW_016805500.1:210737-218003 GCF_001698545.2 Rhinopithecus bieti | reverse complement strand
AACAGGAGACCACCACAAAAAAAAAAAAAAAAAAAAAAAAAAAAAAAAAAAAAGAAAAGAAAAAAAAAAAAAACCTCAAAAAACTAGTAATAAAAAAATTTTTAAAAAATCAAAAAACTAATCATCCTTATGCTGGAGATTTCAGGTAGGACAATTAGGCAAAAAAATTAAATAAGTCATCAAGTTTGGAAGCAAAACAGTAGAAATATCTTTATTCTCAAACAAGATGATCTGGTATATACAAAATGCACAAGCACACACACACACACACACACATACACATACACACATACACACCCATGCTATTAAAACTAACAAATGAGTTCAGCATTGTGACATAAGAAAAAAAAAAGAATAAATCTTCATGATCTTGGATGAGAAAATTGTTAGACATAACAGCAACCAAAAGAACAATCAACAAAAGAAAAATAAATAGGTAAACTGTACTTTATCAAATTAAAAATATTTATACTTCAAAGGACGACACTAAGAGTGAAAAGACAACCCATAAAATGAGAGAAAATATTGCAAATCATTTATCTGTTGAGACTTCTATCTAGAATATGTAAAGAACTCTTAAATCCCAACAATAAAAGATAAAGAATCAATAATATATGGGCAACAGATATGAACACACATTTCTCTAAAGAAAATATACAAATGGATAATATGCAAATGAAAAGTTGCTCAACATCATGAGTCATAAGGAAATTTAAATCAAAACCATGTCGAGATACCATTTCATGCAGAATTGGATGGCTGAAATACAAAAATCAGATAATAACAGATGTTTGTGAGTAGGTATAGATATTGGAATCCTCATACAATGCTGATGGGATTGCCAAATGGATAGTCACTGTAGAGAACAATTTAGAAATTCCTCAAAAGTTTAAACATAGAGTGATCATACGGTCTGGCAACTTCACTTCTAGGTATTTAAAATAATTGAAAATATATGTCCACACAAAAATATGTGCATGAATGATTATAACAACATTACTGATAGTAGACAAAGAGTAGGTACAATCCAAAATTTTCATCAATTGAGAAGAAGATAAACACAATATCACATATCCACTCAATAGAATATTATTTAACAATAAAATGGAATGAAGCAATGATATATACATGTACTTTCAAACTTACAAGAGTAGTTACAAAAATCCACTTATTGTATGATTTCATTTATATAAAATAATAGGCAAATCCAAAGAGACAGAAGCAAATTTGTGGTTGCCCAGGAGTAGATAGTATGGAAAGTGGGAAGTGACTGCTAAGAGTTACAGTGTTTCATTTTGGAGTAATGAAAGTGATCTAAAATTAGATAGTAGTGATGGCTACACAACTGTTTGAATATACTAAAACCCAATCAATTATATGCTTTAAAATGGTGAATTTTATGGTATGTGAATTATTTCTCAAGCCATTAAAAAAAAATCAGTCAGCACAAGCCCAAATCTCATAAACAGCCTTTCCAAATTCCCTCTTATCAAAAGATACCACTCTCTATACTCTCTCTTTGCCATAAGCTAAAAAAACTTACCCTTTCTATTTTTACAAGAAAACTTTTTATTGAAGCATAACATACACACAGAAAATTGCACAAGTTATATATATAGCTCAAAGAGTTATCCCAGTGTGAACACATCTATGCATCAATTATCTAGTTAAATAATTTTAATGTTCCCAATACAATCAGATAGCCCCTCTTGTTTATTATTGTCTGTGCTATCACTAATTAATTACTCTGGAGTAGATCTAAAACTCTGAAGTACGTCTACTGAAATCAAACTAGAGCTGGGAATACCTTGAAGGCAATTGGGTTTTCATTTTGTAGCCTGTGAGTAACCTTGCTAATTTTCTAGTTTTAGAAGCAAGATACAGGAAAGAATGTCCCTGTAATCACTACCGGTCTTTCCTCAAAATGTAAGCACCATCCTGACTTTTAACACCATTGTTTCTTTTTTCTTTTCTTTTCTTTTCTTTTCTTTTCTTTTCTTTTCTTTTCTTTTCTTTTTCTCACTATTTTTGAACTTCATACATATTGAAAAGGCTACGTATATTGATATTTAGCTTCTGCTGCTCAATATTATGTCTGTGGGGCTTGTCAATATTCTTGCAAGTAGCAGTAGACTACTCTTTTTCACTTTTTTTCCTTCATCTTTTAAGTACAAGGGTACATGTGCAAGATGTGAAGGTTTGTTACACAGGCAAACCTGTGCCATGGTGGTTTGTTGCTCAGATCATCCCATCACTTAGGGTTAAGCTCCTAGTCTATTAGCCATTGCTCTTGATGCTCACCCTCCTGCCACTGACTACCCTCGAAAGGCACCAGAGTGTGTTGTTCCCATCCCTGTGTCCATGTGTTCTCATTGTTCAGCTCCCACTTATAAGTGAGAACATGTGGTATTTAGTTTTCTGTTCCTGCATTAGTTTTCTGTGGATAATGACTTCCAACTTCATCCATGTCTCTACAAAAGATATTATCTTATTCATTTTTATGGCTGCATAGTATTCCCTGGTGTATATGTACCACATTTTCTTTATCCAGATTCATGGGCATTTAGGTTGATTCCAGGTCTTTGCTATTGCGAATAGTGCTAGCGCTGCAATGAACATACATGTGCATGTGTCTTTATATGTCTTTACTTCTTTGGGTGTATAACTAGTAATCAGATTGCTGGGTCAAATGGTATTTCTGCATCTAGGTCTTTGAGGAGTCACCACACTGCCTTCCACGAGGGATGAATTAATTTACACTCCCACTACCAGTGTAAAAGTGTTCCTTTTTGTTCACAACCTCACGAGCATCTGTTGTTTTTAGACTTTTTATTAACAGCCATTCTGACTGGCGTGACATGGTATCTCACTGTGGTTTTGATTTGCATTTCTCTAGTGATTAGTGATGTTGAGCTTTTTTCCATGTTTATTGGCTTCATGTATGTCTTCTTTTGAGAATGGTCTGTTTAACTTGCCCTTTATTGACTACGTATGTGTTTGTCCTTAGGTCTTCGGCTAGAGAATTTTACCAATTCCTCCATCCCTTTCACTGACAATGATAATGGACAATAATGTATATTCACAATGAATTACAATTTACCAATTTTTTTCTTCTGTGTATCATGCATTTTTCAGAAAAGTCTACCTAGGCATTAATACCGAAGACCATAAGACATAGGTTATTTACCAAATCCAAAGTTACAGGGCTTCTTGAGGTATTTTCAGAAATGGAAAACAAGTCTCCACATTTCAAAGTATTTTAATTCATTTTGAGTTTGCGGAAAAGAATAATCACTTTGCTTTATCAAGACAAAAGTGGCACTCACTTTGTTCAGTAAACCTTAATTTTCTTGCCAAAATTAATACTAAGGGTTGCCAGTAGTAAATTCTGATCAGGGTCGAGTGTGTAGTATCTGGAGAGATAGTTGTGAGTAGTCAAACCTACTTTATTCAATTCCATTGAGGCAGTACTGCTTTGGAAGGAGCTTGCAATGTGGAATGAGACATGTAGGGTGTCTTATAGTCAACCATTTTTTTATAGTGTGACTCTAAAAAACATCACGGAACTTTTGTAATCCACGGTTCCTTTAATAGTATGGCCCAAATAGTAATACTATTTCTGAGAGATTATTTTAAAAAGTAAGTGGGATCATGTAAATTGAATGTGGCACACAAGAAAACTTTATAAATGGTAGTTAATGTTTATTATTGTCTGTACTATTATTAATTAACAACTCCAGAGTAGGGCAAAAAGTCTAAAGTATGTCTAGTGAAATCAAACTAGCCCAGAGCTGGGAATACCTTGAAGGCAATTAGATCTTTATTTTGTGGCATGTGAGAAACTTTGCTGATTTTCTATGTTTAGAAGCAAGATATGGGAAAGAAAAGTAGATATTAAATATTTCCTCTGAATCTCTGTGTTCTCATTTTCTCAGAATTACTCTGCTGTAATCTATGCAATCACCATTTTAACTATTTCATTATGAAACCAGCTATTGGGATTGAAGCCCGGGAGGTATAGTAAGAATCAGGAGGGCACCCATATTAATGAAAAATGACTAGATCTCATTCTGCCACTATAGTTTCTATATATTTATATTCTTTTATGTAAATTTTTAAATTTTAAATTGTTTTGGGTACGTAGTAGGTATATATGTATGGGTTACATGAGATATTTTGATACAGGCATACGATGTGATGTACCCCACATCAAGGTAAATAGGCTATCCAGTACCTCAAGTATTTATCCCTTGTGTTTCACACAATGCAATTATACACTTAGGTTTAAAATGTACGAGTAAATTACTTTTTACTGTAGTCACCCTGTTGTGCCACCAAATATTATGTCTTATTTATTCTAACTGTACTTTCATACTTTTGCATATGAATAACCAGTTATTAAAGCACCACTTATTGAAAAGACTGTCCTTTTTCCAATGTGTATACTTCTCAACTTTGTCGACAATAAGTACACTGTAGATATATGGATTTACTTCTAGGTTATCTATTCCGTTCCACTAGTCTGTGTATCTGTTTTTATGTCGGTACCATGGTGTTTTGGTTACTAAAGCCTTGTATAATTTGATGTCAGGTAATGTGATTCCTCCAATTTTTTTTTTTGTTTGTTTGTTTTGTTTTGTTTTGCTCAGGATAGCTTTGGCTTCTGGGTCTTTTGTGGTTTCATGTAAATTTTAGGATTTTTTTTTTTCCATTTCTGTGAGGAAGATCATTGATTTTTTGATAGGGATTGGATTCAATCTGCAGATTTCTTTGGGTAATGTAGACATTTTGACAATATTGATTCTTTCAATCCATAGATATGAAACATCTTACCGTTTCTGTGTGTCCTCTTCAATGTCTTGCATCCGTGTTTTATAGTTTTCATTGTAGAGACCTTTCGCTTATTTGGTTAATTTAATTATTAATGTGTCTGGAATTGGTGGGTTCTTGGTCTCGCTGACTTCAAGAATGAAGCCACGGACCCTCGTGGTGAGTATAGTTCTTAAAGATAGTGTGTCCGGAGTTTGTTCCTTCAGACGTTCAGATGTGTCTGGAGTTTCTTCCTTCTGGTGGGTTCATGCTCTCCCTGACTTCAGGAGTGAAGCCGGGGACCCTCGCGGTGAGTGTTACAGCTCTTAAAGAGGGGGTGTCTGGAGTTGTTCCTTCCTTCCGGTGGGTTCATGGTCTTGCTGGCTTTAGGTGTGAAGCTGCAGACCTTCACGGTGTTACAGCTCTTAAAGGCTGTGCAGACCCAGGAGTGAGCAACAGCAAGATTTATTGTGAAGAGCGAAAGAACATGCCTTCCACACCGTGGAAGGAGACCAGAGTGAGTTGCTGCAGCTGGCTCCAGTGGCCTGCTTTTACTCCCGTATCTGGCCTCACCCACATCCTGCCTATTGGTCCAGTTTACAGAGAGCTGATTGATCCATTTTGACAGAGTGCTGATTGGTGCATTTACAATCCTTTAGCTAGACACAAAAGTTCTCTAAGTCCCCACCCAATTAGCTAGACACAGAGTGCTGATTGGCACATTTACAAACCTTTAACTAGACACAGTGTGCTGATTGGTGTATTTACAATCCTTTAGCCAGACAGAAAAGTTCTCCAAGTCCCCACCTGTTCCGGAAGCCCAGCCTGCTTCACCTCTCACTGTCACTGGCCACTGGCAATCTGGTAGCCCTGAGGGAGCTCATTCCCCAATCAACCCCAGCAGGGGCTGGCCGACTGCGTGGAGTGTGGGGCCCGCTGCTCCAACGCCCACTGGGGTCGCACACTGGCCTGCCAGCACACCCGCAGCCCCTGCTCCCACCCCCACCTCCCGCTCCACACTTCCCAGCCAGCAGAGGGAGCCGGCTCTGAGCCCCATAGAGGGGCCCCCACAGCACAGTGGCAGGCTGAAGAGTTCTTGGAGCACGGCCACAGTGGACACTGAGGCCAAGGAGGCTCTGAGAGCGAGCGAGGGCTGCTAGCACGTTGTCACCTCTCATTAGCTATTTTATATTATTTGTAGCTATTTTAAATAAGATTACTTTCTTTATTTTTCAGGTTGTTCACTGTTGGCATATACAAATACTACTGATTTTGTATGTTAATTTTGTACCCTGAAACTTACTAAATTTGTTTTTTAGTTCTTACAGTTTGTATGTGCGTGTGTGCATGCGTGTGTGTGCATGCATGTGTGTAGTCTTTACATTTTTCCCAACATTAAGATCATGTCATCTGCAAAAGGGCATGATTTGACTTCTTCTTTCCCAGGGTGGGTGCCCTTTATTTCTCTTTTCCAATTGCTCTAGCTAGGATTTCCAGTATCACGTTGAGTAACAGTGGTGAAAGTGAGCATTCTCGTCATGTTCTAGGTCTTAGAGGAAAGCCTTCCAGTTTCTTCTCATTCAGTTAGATACTAGCTGCGTGACTGTCATATATGACTTTTATTATATTTAGTTAAGTTCCTTCTATACAATTTTGAGGATTTTATCATGAAAGGATGTTGAATTTTACCAAATGATTTAAAAAAATATTTTTTTATTATACTTTAAGTTCTAGGGTACATGTGCACAACGTGCACGTTTGTTACATATGTATATATGTGCCGTATTGGTGTGCTGCACCCATTAACTCGTCATTTACATTAGGTATATCTCCTAATGCTATCCCTCCCCTTCCCCCCTCCCCACAATAGGCCCTGTGTGTGATGTTCCCCTTCCTGTGTCCAAGTGATCTCACTGTTCAACTCCCACCTATGAGTGAGAACATGTGGTGTTTGATTTTCTGTTCTTGCAATAGTTTGCTGAGAATGATGGTTTCCAGCTGCATCCATGTCCCTACAAAGGACATGAACTCATCCTTTCTAATGGCTGCATAGTATTCCATGGCGTATATGTGCCACATTTTCTTAATCCAGTCTGTCACTGGTGGACATTTGGGTTGATTCCAAGTGTTTGGTATTGTGAATAGTGCTTCAATGAACACATGTGTACATGTGTCTTTACAGCAGCATGATTTATAATCCTTTGGGTATATACCCAGTAATGGGATGCCTGGGTCAAATGGTATTTCTAGTTCTAGATCCTTGAGGAATCGCCACACTGTTTTCCACAATGGTTCAACTGGTTTACAGTCCCACCACCAGTGTAAAAGTGTTCCTATTTCTCCACATCCTCTCCAGCACCTGTTGTTGCCTGACTTTTTAATGATTGCCATTCTAACTGGTGTGAGATGATATCTCATTGTGGTTTTGATTTGCATTTCTCTGATGGCGAGTGATGA
>NW_016805500.1:201079-208662 GCF_001698545.2 Rhinopithecus bieti | reverse complement strand
TTTTTTTTTTTTTTTTTTCCATTTGCTTAGTGGAACTTCCTGCATCCCTTTATTTTGTGCCTATGTGTGTCTCTGCATGTGAGATGGGTCTCCTGAATACAGCCAACGGATGGGTCTTGAGTCTTTATCCAATTTACCAGTCTGTGTCTTTTAATTGGACCATATAGTCCATTTACATTTAAGGTTAATATTCTTATGTGTGAACTGGATCCTGTCATTATTATATTAACTGGTTATTTTGCTCAGTAGTTGATGCAATTTCTTCCTAGCATTGATGGTGTTTACATTTTGGCATGCTTTTGCAGTGGCTGAAACTGGTTTTTCCTTTCCATGTTTAGCACTTCCTTCAGGATCTCTTGTAGGGCAGGCCTGGTGGTGTCAAAATCTCTAAGCATTTGTTTGTAAAGGATTTTATTTCTCCTTCATTTATGAAACTTAGTTTGGCTGGATATGAAATTCTGGGTTGAAAATTCTTTTCTTTAAGAATGTTGAATATTGGCCCCCACTCTCTTCTGGCTTGGAGAGTTTATTTAGCTTGTTTTATTCTTTTATGTTTTATTGACCTTTTGCTTTGTTTTGTTCAGTTTCATTTATTTCTGCTCTGATTTTTATGATTCATTTTCTTCTACTAGTTGTTGGTTTATCATGCTTTTCAATTCTTCAAGATATATTGTTTGGTTGTTCATTTGAAGTTTTTCTTCTTTTTTGATTAGAAATTTATAGCTATAATCTTCCTTCTTTGTGCTGCTTTTGCTGTATCTCATAAGTTTTAGTATATTTTGTTTACATTATCATTTGTTTCAGGAAAGTTTTCAGCTTCCTTCATAATTAACTTTTTATCCTGAATTAATTTTATATTCATAGACATACTGACCATCACTCAGGAGCATATTGTTTAATTTTCATATATTCATATCATTTCCAAAATTCCACTTGTTATTGATTTTTAGTTTTATTTCATTGTAGTCAGAGAAGATGCTTGATATTATTTCAGATTTTTTAATGTTTTAATACTCAATTTGTGAGTTAACATATGGTACCTGCTCGAGAATGATCCATGTACTGAGGGAAAAAAAGTGTATATTCTGTAGCTATTGGATAAAATGATCATAAATGTCTATTTGGTCCATTTGGTCTATAGTGAAGTTTAAGTCCCATGTTTCTTTGTTGATTTTCTGGTGAGAAGATCTGTCTAATGCTGAACGTGGGGTATTGAAGTCTCCAGTTATTATTGGTAGATGCAGGAGGCAGGTAAGGGAATCTGCACAAGGTCTTGCTTGGGCTTGCCTGCAGTGAACTGGGGACCTGCATATGCATTTTGAGAATGGAGTGGACCCACCAGTAATTCATGCCTTATGCAACGGGAGGAGCCGGGCCTCTTCAGCTCATGTGTGGTGACCTGGTATTCAGTCTGTGAGGTGGGAGCCTTTTAGCAGAACCCCCTCTTTCTTTGCTGAGAGCTTTCTTTTTGTCTAATAAGTGCACCCTCCACATTCTTTGATGTGTCTCTGTGCCTATATTTTCCTGGTCATGAGATAAGAACTGGATTTTAGCTGAACTAAGGAGCAAAAAAATCCTAGATCATTATTGCATTGGCATTTATCTCTTTCTTTAGCCCTAATAATATTTGCTTTATGTATCTGGGTGCTCCAGTGTTAGATGGATATTATTTATAATCGTTATATTCCCTTGCTGAATTTACCCCTTTATCATCATCTTTGCCACTTCTTACAGTTTTTGTCTTGCAATCTATTCTGTATGATATAGTTATAGCTACTTTTGCTCTTTTTGTTTCCGTTGACGTGGACTGTCTTTTTTTTTAAAAAAATCACTCTATTTTCGGTCTATAGGTGTCTTAATAGGTTATTATCTTTTTTTCTTAAACACAACAGATCATTGTATCATATTTTTTAAATCCATTCATCCAATGTATGTCTTTTGAGTGGAGTGTTTAGTCCACTAACAAGCAACATCATTGTTGATAAGTAAGGACTCACTCCTACCATTTTGTTATTTGTTTTCTGTTTCCTTTTTTTGTGATTGTCTCTCCTTCTTTACTTTCTTCCTATCTTCCTTTCAATGAAGATGAATTTCTCTGGTGATATGACTTAATTTCTTAATTTTTATTTTTTGTGTACCTGTTGTATGTTTTTTGATTTGAGGTTACCATGAACTTTGAAAATACTATCTTAGAAGCCATTATTTTAGGCTGATAACAACTTAACACTGTTAGCATAAACAAAGAAGCAAAGAAAATAAAACCTCTACATTTTAACTTTATCACCTTACTTTACAACTTTTGTTGATTCTATTTATGTATTATTATAATATATATGCCATAAAATTATATTTATTAGTTTTTATTGGTTCATCCTTTAGAGTTTCTGCTTAAGATAACAGTAGTTTGCACACCACAGTTTCAGTGTTATAATATTCTGTGTTTTTCTGAGTACTCACAATTATCAGTGTGTTTTTACTTTCATATTATTTTATATTGCTCATTTTCTTTCTGATTGCATTTTTCATCTTTAGGAGTTTATTAAATGCCTGGAGGTAATCTAATTTGGGTTAAACCTGCTTGATGTTCTATAACCTTTTTGTATTTGGATATGGATTTCTTTCTCTAGGTCTAAGATGTTCTCTGTTATTATCCCTTTAAATAAATTTTCTACCCCTATCACTTTCTCTAACTCAACTTTAAGGTCGATAACTCTTAGATCTGTTTTTGGAGGTTATTTTCTAGATCTTGTAGGTGTGCTGTATTTACTTTTTTTTTGGTTCTCTTTTCTTTTGTCTCCTCTGACCATGTATTTTCAAATAGCCTGTCTTCAGGCTCACTGAGTCTTTCATCTTGGACAATTCTTTCAGCTTGATCAATTCTGCTATTAAGAGACTCTGATGTATTCTCTGTATATCAATTACATTTTTAAGCTCCAGAATCTCGCTTTATTCTTTTTAATAACTTGAATCTCTTTGTTATGTTTATCTAATAGAATTTTGAATTCCTTCTCTGTATGTTTAATTCCTTTCAGTTTCCTCCACAGAGCTGTTTTGAATTATCTGTATAAAAGGTTGTATGTCTCTGTTTCTCCAGAATTGGTCATTGGTTGCTTATTGATATAGTTTGGCTTTGTGTCACCACCCAGATCTCATCTTGAATTGTACACTCATAATTCCCACATGTTGTGGGAGGGACCCAGTGGGAGATAATCAAATCATAGAAATGGTTTACCCCATAATATTCTCATGGTAGGAATTAGTTTTCATAAGATCTGATGGTTTTATAAGCATCTAGCATTTCCCCTGCTGGTACATTCTGTCTTTGCCTGCTGCCATCCATGTAAGATGTGACTTGCTCCTCCTTGCCTTCTGCCATGATTGTGAGGCCTCCCCAGCCATGTGGAATTGTAAGTACAATAACCCTCATTCTTTGTTAAATGGC
This sequence comes from Rhinopithecus bieti, assembly GCF_001698545.2. Lineage (NCBI taxonomy): Eukaryota > Metazoa > Chordata > Mammalia > Primates > Cercopithecidae > Rhinopithecus > Rhinopithecus bieti. The sequence continues at coordinate 205,220 of NW_016805500.1, read as the reverse complement.
CCAGTCTTGGGTATGTCCTTATCAGCAGCATGAGCATGAACTAATACAGTAAATTGATATCAGTAGAGTGGGGTGTTGCTGAAAAGATAACCAAAAATGTTGAAGCAACTTGCAACTGGGTAACAGGGAGAGGCTGGAACATTTTGGAGGGCTCAGAAGACAGAAAAATGTGGGAAAGTTTGGAACTCCCTAGAGAGTTGTTGAATGACTTTGTTCAAAATGCTGATAATGATATAGCCAATGAAAGCTGAGCTGAGGTGGTCTCAGATGGAGATGAGGAACTTGTTGGGAACTGCAGCAAAGGTGACTCTGGTTATGCTTTAGCAAAGAGACTGGTGGCATTTTGCCCCTGTCCCAGAGATTTGTGGAACTTTGAACTTGAGAGAGGTGATTTAGGGAATCTGGCAGAAGAAATTTCTAAGCAGCAAAGTATTCAAGCGGTAACTTGGGTGCTGTTAAAGACATTCGATTTTATAAGGGAAGCAGAGCATAAAAATTTGGAAAATTTGCAGCCTGACAATGTGGTAGAAAAGAAAATCACATTTTCTGAGCAGAAATTCAAGCTGGCTGCAAAAAAAATGCATAAGTAAAGAATGTTAATCCCCAAGACAATGGGGAAAATATCTTCACGGCATGTCAAAGGTCTTCATGGAAGTCCCTCCCATCATAGGCCTGGAGGTGTAGGAAGAAAATGTGGTTTTCCATGCTATGTGCAGCCTAGGGACTTGGTGTCTTGCGTCCTAGCTACTCCAGCCATGGCTGAAAGGGGTCAACATAGAGCTCAGGTTGTGGCTTCAGAGGGGGAAAGCCCCAAGCCCTGGCAGCTTCCACATAGTGTTGAGCCTGCAAGTGCACAGAAATCAAGAATTGAGGTTTGGGAATCTCCACCTAAATTTCAGAGGATGTATGGAAATGCCTAGATGTCCAGGCAGAAGTTTGCTGCAGGGGCAGGGCTCTCACGGAGAACCTCTGCTAGGACAGTGTGGAAGGGAAATGTGGGGTCAGAGCCCCCATGCAGAGTCCCTACTGGGGCACCACTTAGTGGAGCTCTGAGAAGAGGGCCATCATCCTCCAGACCCCAGAATGGTAGATCTACTGACAGCTTCTCCCGTTCACCTGGAAAAGCCACACATGCAATACCAGCCCATGAAAGCAGCCAGGTAGGAGCTATACTCTACAGAGCCACATGGGTGGAGCTTCCTAAGACTTTGTGAACCTACCTCTTGCATCAGCATGACCTGAATATGAGACATGGAGTCAAAGGAGATCATTTTGTGGCTTTAAGATTTGAGTACTTTGCTAGATTTCAGACTTGCATAGGACCTGTAGCCCAAAGATGAATTTCTTTCATTTGGAATGTCTATATTTACCCAATGCCTGTATCCCCATTGTATCTAAGAACTAACTTGCTTTTGATTTTTCAGGCTCATGGGCAGAAGAGACTTGCCTTGTCTTAGATGAGACTTTGGACTCTGGACTTTTGAGTTAATGCTGAAATGAGTTAAGACTTTGGAGGACTGATAGTAAGGCATGCTTTGTTTTGAAATGTGAGGACATGAGATTTGGGGAGGGGTCAGGGGCAGAATGATATGGTTTGGCTCTGTGTACCTACCCAGATGTCATCTTGAATTGTACTTTCATAATTCCCACATGTTGTGGGAGAGAACTGGTGGCAGATATTTGAATCATGGAGGTGGTTCTCCCATACTGTTACCCTGATAGTGAGTAAGTGTTCATGAGATCTGATGGGTTTGTAAGCATCTGGCATTTCTCCTGCTGATACACTCTCTCTTTGCTTGCTGCCATCCACGTTAAGATGTGACTTGCTCCTCCTTGCTTTCTGCCATGATTGTGAGGCCTCCCCAGCCATGTTGAACTGTAAGTCTAATAAACCTCTTTCTTTTGTAAATTGCCCAGTCTCAGGTATCTCTTTATCAGCAGCATGAAAGCAGACTACTATACTTATTTAGTCACTTTGTGAGGTCATTTTCCTGGGTTATCTTGACACTTGTAATTGTTTATCTGTGTCTGGACATTGAAAAGTTATGTATTTGTTGTAGTCTTTGTAGTCTGAGCTTATTTGTACCCTTTGTTTTAGGGAAGGCTTTTCAGGTATTTGAAAGACCTTGAGTGTTGCAATTTAAGTTGGTCTGCATTAAGGGCCACCCCAAGCCCAGTGGCACTGTGGTTTATGCAGATTAGAGGCACCACCTTGATGGTCTCAGACAAGATCTACGAGAATTCTCTGGATAACCTGGCAGAGACTGTTGTTCTGTTCCGTTACTTTCTCCCGAACAAATGGACTGACTCTCTCTCTCTCTCTCTCTCTCTCTCTCTCTCTCTCTCTCTCTCTCTCTCTCTCTCTCTCTCTCTCTGTTCTAAGCCATTTCGATATAAAGGTGGAGTGACACAAGCACCTCTGTGGCCACCACCACTAGGACTGTGCTAGGTTAGACCTGACCCAGCACAGCACTGGGTCTCATTCAAGGCCTGCCGTAACCACTTCCTGGCTACCTCCTATATTTTCTCAAGGCCCTGGGGTTCTACAATCAGCAATTGCTGAAGCCAGGCAGACTTCTTTCCTTCTCTTCAGGGAAGCAAGTTCTCCTAGGCCTTGGGCAGTTTCAGTGGTAATGTCCAGAAGCCAGGAACTAGAGTCAGAAACCTTAGAAGTCTACCTTGTGTTCTATTGTACTGCAGTTGAGATGACACTAAAACCACAAAATGCAGTCGTTCCCACTCTTCCCTCTTTTCCAAAGGCAGAGGACCTCGCCCTGTGGCCACCACCACCACAAGCCCACAGGGAGTTCTGCTAGGCTATCTCTGATGTTCCCTTAAGGCCAGTGGCTCTTCAACCAGCTTGTGAATGGTACCTGAGCTAGCAATCACTCATCAGGGCAGTGGGCTCCCTTTGGGCCCAGGGCAGTTCCACAAATGCTTTCCAAGAGCCAAGTCCTAGAATCAGGGACCCCAAGAGTCTGCTTGGTGTTCCACCCCTGCTTGGCTGAGCTGGTGCCTAATGTACATATAACAAAGTCTCCTTTATTTTCTCTCTGCTTTTATCAAGCAATAGTCTCTTCCTATAGACACCATAGCTGGGAATGTGCTGAGTCTCATCTGAAGCCAGCAAGTTTCAGAGTCTCACTCAAGGCTCATGACGTACTACCTGGGTATCACCACTGATTTTTCACTGAAGATCCCACCCAAGGGCTCTTCAGTTAGCCAGTGATAAATTCTGCCAGTTCTAGGTCCTTCCATTTGGGGCAGCAGGTTCCCTTCTGGTCCAAAGTGTATTTAGAAATGTCATCTGGGAGCTAGGGCTTGGAAAGGGAACTTCATGACTCCAACTGGTGTCTTATTTCTGCTGTGGTTGAGCTGATTTCTGAGATATAAGACAAAGTACTCTCCACTCTTCCTTCTCCTCTTCTCAAATGGAGGGATGGGGTCTCTTTTGAAGCTTCTAGCTGTGCATCCTGGGGTTAGGGGAGTTGTGGTGCCAGCACTCTCCTAGGTTCCCCAGTTGGTGTCTCAGTAGGTCACATGCCACTGAAGTCCCCGACTGAGGTCAGTTCAGCACTAAAAGTTGCATAGCTGTTGCAGTCCTGGTGGTCTACCCTGCCTTTCCAGTTTTTAGAGCTCCAGAGCACTTTCGCCCATGGTGGCAAGGCTTGCAGGAGTTCAGGTTCTTACTGCTGGGATAAGTGATTCCTCTCTGTTTAGGGCTGGTTTATTTTATTTTATTTTATTTTTTATTGTTTATTTTTTATTTTTTTATTATACTTTAAATTCTAGGGTACATGTGCATAACGTGCAGGTTTGTTACATATATATACTAGTGCCATGTTGGTGTGCTGCACCCATCAACTCATCAGCACCCATCAATTCATCATTTATATCAGGTATAACTCCCAGTGCAATCCCTCCCCACTCCCCCCTCCCCATGATAGGCCCCAGTGTGTGATGTTCCCCTTCCCGAGTCCGAGTGATCTCATTGTTCAGTTCCCACCTATGAGTGAGAACATGTGGTGTTTGGTTTTCTGTTCTTGTGATAGTTTGCTAAGAATGATGGTTTCCAGCTGCATCCATGTCCCTACAAAGGACGCAAACTCATCCTTTTTTATGGCTGCATAGTATTCCATGG
>NW_016805500.1:189964-199888 GCF_001698545.2 Rhinopithecus bieti | reverse complement strand
TGTTGGCCTCATAAAATGAGTTAGGGAGGATTCCCTCTTTTTCAATTGATTGGAATAGTTTCAGAAGGAATGGTACCAGCTCCTCCTTGTACGTCTGGTAGAATTCAGCTGTGAATCCATCTGGTCCTGGCCCTTTTTTGGTTGGTAGGCTATTAATTATTGCCTCAATTTCAGAGCCTGCTATTGGTCTATTCAGGGATTCAACTTCTTCCTGCTAGGGCTGGTTTAAAATGCTCCCTTCATGAGCAGGCATGAACTGAGTTCATTCCAGTTTAACTTTCTGCTACAACAGGGCAGCACTGAGTTCAATGTAATGTCTCACAATTACTGTGCCCTCCAACTCCCAAGAGTTCTGATTCCATCTCTGCACATCACCACTACTTCCGGGGCATGGGGTAAAGACAGCTTAGCATTTGAAGACTGTTTCTTCTACCTCTTCAAGTGCCTCTTTCAGCAATAGGAAGTTAAAACCAAGTATTGTGAATGCTTACCTGATTTTTGGTTCTATTAAGGTGCCTGTTTCATGTAGATAGTTGTTAAATTGGTGTCCTTTTGGTGGGATGGGTGGGGTAGAGATTGGAAGGGCCTTCTGTTCCTCCATTTTTCTCTACCTCCTCCTTCATTTATATTCTTAACCAAGAATTGCCACATTCAAATTTTGGACAACATATCAATAGCTTATATTTAAATAGTACCTGGTTTGAGAAATTCAAGTTTTCCTGTAGCCAGTATTTATTTTACTTAGTCTCCCAAATACCCTCTGAGTTATTTATGAAAAAAAACACAGAAACAAAATATTATTTTAAAATACATATAAGGAGACTAAGGATGAGAGAAAATGAATCATCTTATGAGACTGTATGTTGGGAAGCTTGTAAAACTGTGAGTGCAGCCTGCCTACCCTTCTACGGTTGACATAAGGGTATGTCTTATGCCTGAAACATTTTCTTACATGCAGATAACCAGTCCTCACAGCTTGTTCCAGGCATATAACTTTGAACATATCTTCCCTTTTCTGGGTTTCTTTTGTACATTCTTGTTCTGCTTAAGCATGTGTATAATATGGCACCTAACCAACCACACTGCTATCTATAATCCAAGTGAGGAGGGAAATGGAGCATTCATCTTCAGCACAAAGTGGGTAAGTGTGGACTATCTCCCTGCATGAGCTAGATACAGGCTGAGACCTGCTGGTTGCAGGGAACCTATGCTTACTACAGAAGCTGATCTTTCTCTGTGTCTTTTCTAAGAAAAGTCTTGTTCTATTCAGTGCCTATATGACGGGTAAGTGTGATATGTTGTCCATGTTTCTCTTGATAACTGTGACACCTTCAAACAATGCAATGAATTAACACCCTAGGACTGTTCCTGTTGGTAGGCATTGTTGTGCTCTTTGCTGTTCTTTCCACAGTGGGACTCTTCCCCTGGGGATTGTAAGAGGGATCACTTGCTGAACACTGTGTGAGTGACAATGGTCGTGGTTGCTGACCTTGGTGCTACCATTATTAACTTGGGTATGATCAATAATTTTTCCATGGCCTTTTCCTCTGATGTAACTTGTAATCTACATATTGCTACTTATTGCTGGAGAGAAATGGCAGTTTTGTTGTTGTTGTTGGCATTGGTAATGTGTTGGTCTGTCTTTTCAAAGTACCATTCAATGTGATTTTTCTTCTTAGGTGTGTTGTCAGTATTCTATGCATGTAAATGAGTTTTAGCATTCTTACAGTTTCCCTACTTCTGCTTCATTAAAGTGATTTTGATAACTGGTTTCTATTTTTTTAAGCCAATAATTTCTTTTTTCATATTTTACAGTTTCTAGAAAATAATTTCCTATATACTTTTATATTTTTAGGAATGTAACTATTGTTTCCAGTTTGAGAAACAGTGCCTGAGTTCTGACTCCTCCATTTTTCAATTTGTCAATAGGCTTATGAAATTTTCATTCAATGTTGCATTTTACATTTTTGTAGGCATGTGGCCTAAAGATCTTATACTTGTTACTGTATCATTTGAAACTCCTGCAATTTAAGAAATTATGTTTTATACCCTTGAAATGCATTAAAGAGAAAAATTGGAAATGACATAAAATTAATTTTAGAGAAAATGAAGGATGCATTTACTTTCCCTTTATAAATATCTTATATTCTAAATCAATGTTATTCAATAGAATTTTTGGTAATAGAAATAATCTATGACTGTGTTCACCAATATGGCTAGACACATGTGGCTACTTAACATTTGAAATGTGGGTACTGCTAGTCAGGAATTAAATTTTAATTTTACCCCATTCTAATTAACAATGTAACATCTAAATAAGCACATGTGGGTAGTGTTTACAAGGCAGATCTAAGTCTTACCATTAATATGTGTTACATACAGTTTTCCAATATTACTGAATTGGAAAATGGTTCATCCTAAGTTAAAAGACTTATAGAAAACTAAAAAAAAAAAAAAAATCAATATTGTCATGGAAGCAACATGGAATTTGTAGTCATACAGAACTAAATTTACATTGAAGAAAGGCTTTTAATCTCCTCTAGGTTCTATGAAAAGAGTATTAGTGCCTATTCCTCTTATAAATGTGTGTTGTGGAGTTAAATCAAATGTGCATGTAAACTTCAGCAAAAGTAAGGGACTCAGTCAAAATTGGTTGCTGTAAATCTATCCTAATTTGGGTATCTACACCTTTTATCACAGAGTATTTTCAACTGATCAATTTGGAAACCTTCCTCAAACAGGCATATGGATACTTGCATGCTTTTCTTGCAAGCACACATTAACAGTTACATGTAACATGATAATATATAATATGGTAATATGTAAATGGTAAGATTTAGTAGTGTGCTAAGTATTTCACCTAATATTTATTTTGTAAATACAAATACATGTTTTTATTATGACTTATGATTTCTTTCACTATTTGCCTCTGATTAGAGATCTATTTGTGGTGAGACACATATATATATATACCCCCACCTCTTCCCCTTCCTCCTTGGCCTACTCAACATGAAAAGGATGAGCAGAAAGACCTTTATAATGATTTACTTCCACTTAATGAACAGTAAATATATTTTATCTCTCTTATGAATTTTTAAATGACATTTTTCATTCATTTATTTTAAGAATATATTATATGATACATATAACATACAAAATATGTGTAATCAACTATGTTATTGGTAAGACTTCTAGTCAACAGTAGACTGTTAGTAGTTACATTTTTGAGAAGTCAAAGTTATAGGTAGATTTGCAACTACACTGAGATCAGCACCCCTAACCCTCACGTTGTTCAAGGGTCTCTCCCTCCCTGATCTCTCTTTCTATATCTGTCCATCCATTGTCTATCTATAGAGAGAGTTGGCATTGTATATGCATGTGTGTTTGTATATGTAGACAAATAGATATGCTTTGGTTTTAACTATATATATATATATATATATATATATATATAGTTAAACTATATAGCTTACATAGATAGATATAGTTTAACCATATATATATGTGTGTGTGTGTGTATGTGTGTGTGTATATATATATGGCTTTGACTTTAGCCACAAGTATTTGAATTAGTAAAATAAGGAAACTGCCTGTTCCCCTTGTGCATTGGTTTCCTTGTTAGTGTCCTGTAAGGAAAACTGAAGCCACACTAGAGAAAACTGGTTGTATGTATTGGAAGTGCTGAGAGAGGAAAGGATGGAGTCACTTAACTAAGCTGTCAGTATGTAAAGTAAGCAGTAGCCACCGGCCCCTACTGCACAGGTGGGTGAATTAAAGTGAGGAGGAATAGGAGCTTTCAGAGACTTAGGAGAGGCCACCTGGGTAGTACTGGAACTGCAAGGGTGGAGCTTCTACTTTTCTGGAATCAGAAAAGTTGTGTCCTGTGATTAAAGTTAAAATTTCTTAATAAATGTGCACATCTAGTAATCCTGCCAGACACAAAAAGAGAGGAAGACAGTGGTTTCTGCCATTCTCATGCCATCTGATCTCCTATTAGTGCCTCCTATTGGCAGAAACTAACAAGAAACTAACTGTCACAGGGCCTGGGAAATGAAATCTGCATACTCTCAGCCACAGCATTAAAGAGCAAATAATTTGGATATGGGGCTGAAAAATGAAAGGTTTATTACAGGTGTATTTTTTGTCAAAGTGATGAAAGCTCACAAAAATTATATAATGGCTAGCTTGCTTGGTGATTTCCAAGCTCGTTGGATTTGTGATTTGATGTCTGGCTATACTTTTAGAACATTCTTCTTCTTCATTTTTTCAAATATATCTTTTGTCAATTTCTCTCTTCTTATATCTGATATTTCAATTAAGAACATATTAAATAATTTGATAGTGTATTATGGCTCTTGCATGCTCTTTAACTTTATTTTCTCTGTGTTTATGTTTGGTTAGTTTCTGTTTACATATTTATAAGTTGATCTACATCGTAAATAATCTGAAATAGGAAAAGAGGGTATTTTTCTATTTTTTACATTATTCTTTCATCCCCTGAGGTGGCATTTTATACTAATACCTGAATAGATTTATTGTTGAAAAAAATGCATTCTCTGACTCCCTGGAGCATTCCTTTTGCAAGAGATCCTTTGAAAAGGACATCCTCTGAATAAAGAGGAATAAAAGTAATTAAAACCTCACTTATTTTGCCAATATGACAGGCCCAAAACAATTTGAATGAAGCCAAATCAATAAATCAAAAGAATGGTGATTTAAAATATCAACTGCTACTGTTAGAAGAAAATTAATTTCTGCTTTTCCCCTCAAGGGGAAAAGGACTTGAGCAGACAAGAGATCAGTTCAAAAAATAGCCAAAATGTGTAAAGTCTACAAGAGTATAACATTTATATGTTCTTTATAATATTTTAATGTAGACATAGTAAAATATTTACTACTGAAATTGATACATATATCAATAATTATTTAGAATTGTTTTCTAGTTTTTATTTGATTGTAATATATTATTTAAATTTTATTTTAATTTTCATTTAGAAATTTTTTTCATGCTTTCAGCTCTAATTATTACCTTTTCCATATGATTTCTTAACTTTTTGGAATGTACGTATCTATAGAGAGAGAGAGAAAGAGAGAGAAATTCATATTTTTAAATCTATATTTACACCTACCTGAACATTGAAGTCTGAATCTCTCATTTGACCTGTGTGTGGAGTTCCAGAAATCTGTAGGTTAACGCTTACATATTTCTTCTGGCACCCAGCAGTGCATTTTGAACTACTGACCTGATAGTTTGTGATGTAATATATGCCAGATATCTAAATTTAAAATGTCCTAAACTTCTTTTTTTTCCCCTGTGGACTCAAGATAAACATTTTTTCCTGACTCCCTGTTTATACTAATAGTAGAACCAACCTCAAATCTTGGGGTTATATTTAATTCACTCTCCAGCAACCAAAGGCTTTAACCTTTTTTTTTCTGCAAATAGCAAGACTTTAAATTTTCTATTTCCTGAATAAATCTTTACTGAATCTCTGTGTTGATTTCTGACACAAAGATGCAGTTTCTGCTATATATCACTTATTCATTCAACTGATATTATAAACATCTACTTTATGAGAGACATTGAGAAACTACAAAGGGACACCCTGAGCTCAGAGATTATAGAGTCTATATAAGAAGACCAATATTAAATAGTTATATTGTAATTTATTGACACATGAGTTCTTAACACAACCCCACTTGCCTTGCAAAAGAAGCTAAAATTTCACCTCCTTCCAAGGAACTTTTCTTCGTCATTCTTCAGTCTCCATAGCCTGGTCATTTATACTGTATTTATAATGCCAATCTTTTATCTAATTTTAAATTACTTAATTATAGTTACCTCATTATATGCTCATCAAGAATATTCAACTCCAAATTTCACAGTTTCTGGAACTAATAGAAAACCAATAAATGCAGTGATTGTTGAGTACAGATTGAGCATTCCTAACAGAGAATTTGAAATCTGAAATTCTCCAAAATTCAAAAATTTTGAGCACCAACATGATGCCACAAGGAGAAAATTCTACACCTGCCCTCATGAGACAGGCTACAGTTAAAACACAGGCACAACACGCAGTATATTCAGCATCCCCATAGTAAAAAGACTACTTCAGCCCTGTTCAGCTACAAAATGTATTTTCCACACATGGCCAGATTTCCCCACACAAGCATGGCCACAAAATGGCATATGAAATGGCATAGGTGCAGACTAGATGTGCCAATGGCATGTTCCCACGAACTTCTCAAAGTCAAGATCTTTGTGCGTTAATCACTGTATTTTATTGTTGTTGTTGTTGTTTACTTATTCTCTGCGCCATGTTATGAAGATATTGCTGAAAATGTCAAAAAAAGTTCTGCATATACAATATGGGCAACAGCGATAAAAAAGAGGAAATACTTATTTTTATCTATGCCACAGAAAGTTAACCTGTTAGAGAAACTAGACAGTGTGAAATGGCTTGCAGAAGACATTTCTGTAATGTAATGTAAGACAGTGTGAAATGTCTTACAGAAGAGTATAGTATTGTAATGACCGCTATGTATGATGTGAAAAAACAGAAAGATAAACTGTTGAAGTTATATTCTGAAAGTAATGAACACACATTAATTAAAAATTAAGAAGCAGTGCATAAAGCTGAAAATGAAGATCTTTATTGTGTAATAAAAGAGTGGTCCTTTCACAGTGAATACATACCACTTACGATATGCTGATCGTGAAACAAGCAAAGATCTATTATGGTGAATTGAAAATTGAAGAGATCTGTAAATATTTAACAGGCTGATTGTAGAAATTCAAGAAAAGGGCGTTCTTTTCTAAGATTTGTTGTAATAAAACAACTACTGATGAAGAAGCAGCAGAGAAATTCATTAATGAGTTTGCCACGGTCATTACTCATAAAAATCTGATGCCAGAACAAGTCTATAATGCTGATGAATCATCACTGTTTTGGTTTTTTTGCCCCAGAAAGACACTGACTACAGCAATGAGACAGCTCCTATAGGAATTTAGGCGGTCAAGGACAAAATAACTGTACTTGGATGTCCTAATGGGCCAGGCACACTAAGTCAACTTGCTGTGATAGGCAAAAGCTTGTGTGCTCATTGTTTTCACTGGGTGAATTTCTTCCCAGTCCATTACTGTGTTAAGAAAAAGGCATTAATCACCAGAACATTGTTTCTGATTAGTTTCACAAATATCTTATACTAGCATCTTGTATTCCACTGCAGCGATGCTGGAGTGGATGATGACTGCATAATTTCTTTATTCCTTGACAACTCTTCTGCTCATCTTCCAGCTGAAATTCTCATCAAAAATAATGTTTACACCGTCCTCTTTTCCCTAAAATGTGATTTTATTAATTTATCCATGTGACCATGATATCCTTAGATAAATGAAGAATAGATATAAAAACACTTTCCTGAACAGCATGCTAGCAGCAATGAACAGGGATGGGGGCATGGAAAGTTTTCAAAAGAGGTTTAGCATGAAGGATGCCATATATGCGGTTGTCAGTGTTTGCAACACAGTTACTAAAATGTGAGTTGTGTATACATGGCACAACTTCTTGCTGGTGACTATGTTCAGTGATGATAATTAATGAGGTGATGACTTTAAAGGATTCTATATGTCAAGTGATAAAAAAATGATTTCCTTTAATGTGCAAAAATATATCTTCAGAATCTGTCAGTAAGCTGGAATAAGTGAATATCGAAGCTGTGTCATTTATAATGATGCTCCAGAGTTGTTCCTGCATTGACTGATGGTGAAATGGCAAATGGTTGTGAATCAAGGTGGTTGAAATAATAGTGAGATCATGATGCTAGCACTGCCAAAAAAGTACCTACATGGTAAAAAATGTGTGAAGGGTTTATTGAAGAACTAGAGCATGGTGCATCCATAACAGAACAAGAAATCCTGTCAGTTCATAAAATCAAGGAGACATTTCTAAAACATAAGGCAGATGAGTCTGGAGGAAACATTTTAAAGAGCTATCCAGCAGAATACCTCCTTATCCCTAGATGATTCACCTCCAGGTTCCTCAAGTGCTTCTGACATTTTCCTCACCAAATGAAATAAAATACAGTGTACAGTAAGCTTTTGATCAAAGCACAACGTCGTAGGTGGTGACTAAAAGCTTGCCGTTGTTCGGGGATGCTGTGGTTCAACAGCTGATAGAGGTATTCTGGTGATGCTACTGTGCTGCTTAGCTAACTTGAACATTTTACTTTTTTACTACATTAATGGTATGTCATATTTTTTACTGTTAAGCACTTATGTGTAAATAACTAAGAAAATGATTGCTTATTGGTAGCATATAAATTCAAAGTCAGGAATGACAGTGGTGTCAAACAACCACAGATTGTCCATAAAGTTTGCTCTGATAGTGCCACCTTTGGTTTCTGATGGCTCACTGTATACAAACTTTGTTTCATGCACAAATTATGAAAAGTTTGTATTAAATTACCTTTAGGCTATATTTTTAATGTATATATGAAAAGCAAATAAATTTTATGTTTAGACTTGTGTCTATCCTCAAGCTATTTCATTAGGTACATGCAAGTATTTCAAAATCTGAAAAAAAAATTGAAATTTGAATCACATCTGGTTTCAAACATTTTGGGTAAGGGATACTTGTATATAACACCAAGTGTATATGTTTTATTGAACAGACTGTTTTCAAATTCCTTTCTGCTCTGTTTTCCTTGTTTTTATTCTTCATTACCAAGAAATTAGAGAGTTGTCAGCTGCCTTATTATTATTCACTAGGGTAATGTTACACATGTTGGATTATTTTATTACATGATATGAAAATAACAATAAAATGAAACATAATGCGTGGTAAACAAATGAGTCCAGGAATTACTCCAAAGTAGTTCTCTCTATCATCTTATGAATGCATGTAGTAGGTGAGCATATAGAATAAACAAAACCTGCCTAATGCATTCTAATGCCTTTGTTTATGTTTTGTTTTGATTTAAAACATGTGAAAAGTCAAATTATAAAATTTTAAAAAATTATAGAGCACATGTTTTGTCAACACATTTTTAAGAAAAGAATGAAATTTTATTGATCATTTTCTTATTAGTCACGCCAGGGTGCAAATGTAATCTATTCCTTCAATCCAAATCTTCTCTAAAGAATGACAATACTCTACCACTGAAAATAACCTAAGAATGTGCCACATACTAAGTGAGGCTCCAGAAGTATAATTTTCTTTTGGTCCCTTGATTTTAATACATTGCTTTTTGAAATTTCTATCTCTAAGCTACAAAAGGGTTAATTTTTATTATTGGACTGCTGGATAAGGCTTTTACAGTTATTTTTGTTAAAAGAAAGGGTGTATCATTGTAACAGATGAAGACTTATAGAAACCAGTTTAGTTTTAATAGTAGTCCTATTTATTTTCATGCAAAAACAATGATCTTTGGTGAAGAAAGTGGCATCTTTGGGAAGAACCAAGGTTAGACTGGCAAGGCAATTGCTTAGTGAAATGCAACTACTAATTCTGTTTTATTTTTGACTAATTGCTATTGTTTTGCTTTTCCAAATTCATTTAAATAAAAAGTTAAATAGCAATTAATTTGACCTTGTTTTCACAAAGGTTTTTTCATTTTTTGGATTTATTATTTTAATTAACATGTAATTATTGTACATGTTTATGGTGTAGAGTGTGATATTTTGATACATGTATACAATGTGTAATGATCAAATCTGGTTAATTAGCATACTCACCTGAAACATTTATTATTTATTTGTATTGGGAACATTCAAAGTCCCTTCTTCTGTTATATAATATATAATAAATAATAATATAATTTAATATATAAATAGCATAGACATATAATAGAATATATTAATAATTATAATACATATGTATATTAATATAAATATATGATATATAATGTGATATATAATAAATA
>NW_016805500.1:166961-188195 GCF_001698545.2 Rhinopithecus bieti | reverse complement strand
GTTTCACCATGTTAGCCAGGATGGTCTCGCTCTCCTGACCTCGTGATCCGCCCGTCTCGGCCTCCCAAAGTGCTGGGATTACAGGCTTGAGCCAGGGTCTGTTTTTATGCCAGTGCCATGCTCTTTTAGATACTACAACTTTGAGTATATTTTGAACTCTTGAAGTGTGATGCTTCCAGGTTGGTTCTTTTTACTTAGGATTGCTTTGGCTATTCAGGATCTCTCCTGGTTCCATACACATTTTAGGATTGTTTTTTCTAGTTTTGTGAAGAATATAATTGGTAGTTTGTTAAGAATTGCGTTAAACTTTTAGACTGCTTTTGGTAGTAGGCTCATTTTCATAATATTCTTCCTGTTTATGAATATGGGATTGTGTGTGTGTGTGCATTCTCTTCAGTGTCTTTAATGAGGACTTTGTCGTTCTTGCAGAGAGCATTTGCTTCTTGTGATAGTTTATTTCTAGGTATTTTATTTATTGATAGCTATTGACATTACTTTCTTGATATTTTATTTTTTATTTATTTATTTATTTATTTATTTATTTTTTTGAGATGGAGTCTCACTCTGCTGCCCAGGCTGGAGTGCAGAGATGCTATCTTGGCCCACTGCAACCTCTGCCTCCCGAGTTCAAGTGATTCTCCTGCCTAAGCCTGTAGCTGGGATTACAGATGCCTGCCGTCACAACTGGCTAATTTTTGTATATTTAGTAGAGTTGGGATTTCATCATGTTGGCAAAGCTGGTCTTGAACTCCTGACCTCAGGTGATCTGCCCACATCAACCTCCCAAAGTGCTGGGATTACATGCTTGAGCCACCATGCCCGGCCTACTTTCTTGAATTTTTAAAAAGTAGTTTATTCTTGGTATATAGAAACACTGCTTATTTTTTGTATGTTGATTTTGTATCCTGCAACTTTACCGAATTTGCTTATTTCTAAGGCATTTTTGAAGAGGTTTTAGAGTCTTTTATGTATAAGATTTTGCCATACGCAAACAGAGACAAATTAACTTCATCCTTTTTCAATTTGGATGCTTTTATTTTTTTCTCTTGCCTAATTGTTCTGGCTAGGACTTCTAGTACTGTGTTGAGTAAAAGTGGTAAAAGTAGGCATTTATGTCTTATTCTAGCTCTTAGAGAAAACGCTTTTAACTTTTCCTCATTAAATATGATGTTGGCTATGGGTTTGTCATTTATGGCCTTTGTTGTGTTGAGGTGGTTTTTTTTTTTCTATACCTAACTTGAGAGTATTTATCATGAAGGAATGTTGTGTATTTTTCCGATATCTTTTCAGCATTTATCAAGATGATCATATGGTTTTTGTCCTTTATTCTGTTGATTTGATGTATCATGTTCATTAATTTGCCTATGTTAAACCATCCTTGTGTCTCTCCCATAAATGCTCCTTGGTCATGATGAATGATCTTTTTAATGTGTTGCTGGATTTGGGTTACTAGTATTTTATTTTTCCCCCTTTTTTTTTTGAGATGGAGTTTCTCTCTTTTTGCCCAGGCTGGAGTACAATGGTGCAATCTCTGCTCACTGCAACCTCCAACTCCTATCTCAGCCTCCCAAGTAGGTGGGATTACAGGTGTGCACTACCACCCCTGGCTAATTTTTTATCTCTTTTTAGTAGAGACAGGGTTTCACCATGTTGATCAGGCTGGTCTCAAACTCCTGATGTCAGATGATTCACCTACCTTTGGTTCAATTTTGGTAGACTATGGAGAGGTGACAATGTGCTAGCAGCCCTCCTTTGCTCTCAGCGCCTCCTTGGCCTCGGCGTCCACTCAGGCGGTGCTTGAGGAGCCCTTCAGCCCGCCGTTGCCCTGTGGGAGCCCCTCTCTGGGCTGGTGGAGGCCAGAGTCACCTTCCTCTCCTTGCTTGAGGGGAGGTGTGGAGGGAGAGGCACGGGTGGGAACCAGGGCAGTGTGCGGCACTAGCAGGCCAGCGCGAGTTCCCGGTGGGGGCAGGCTCGAGGGGCCCACATTGAGAGAAAGGCCAGCCCACTGCCTCCCCGGACAGGGAGGGGCTTAGCACCTGGGCCAGCAGCTGTGGAGGGTGTACTGGGTCCCACAGTACTGCCTACCCACCCAAGCCAGGCTCCAATTCTCTCTGAGCTGCCTCTCTGCCGGGTAAGGCTCAGGACCTGCAGCTGCAATGCCCGAGCTTCCCTAACTGGTGAGCTCCCACCCGGCCTGAGCCTCCTGGATGGGGGGTGCCATCCCCTGCTCCTTGGTGACAGGTCACATGCTGCCCAAGGGCTGAGGAGTGCCAGCTTGTGATGAGTGACTGGTGGGCAGCTCCACCCAGGGCTCCAGCCAGGGATCCACTAGGGGAAGCCAGCTGGGCTCCTGAGTCTAGTGGGGACTTGGAGAACTTTTATGTCTAGCTAAAGGATTGTAAATGCACCAATCAGCACTCTGTGTCTAGCTCAAGGTTTGTAACCACACCAATCAGTGCTCTTTGAGTAGCTAATCTAGTGGGGACTAAGATAACTTTTCTGTCTAGCACTCTACCTCTAGCTAAAGGATTGTAAACGCACCAGTCGCACTCTGTGTCTTGCTAAAGGTTTGTAAACGCACCAGTCAGCACCCTGTCAAAACGGACCTGTCAGCTGTCTGTAAAATGGACCAATCAGCAGGATGTGAGTGGGGTCAAATAAGGGAATAAAAGCAGGCTGCCCCAGCCAGCGGTGGCAACCTGCTCAAGACAACTTCTGCACTGTGGAGTCTTTGCTGTTTTACTCTTTGCAGTGACTCTTGCTGCTGCTCACTCTTTGGGTCTGCACTGCCTTTATGAGCTGTAACACTCACTTCGAAGGTCTGCAGTTTCACTCCTGAAGCCAGTGAGACCACGAACCCACCAGAAGGAAGAAACTCCGGACACATCTGAACATCTGAAAAAGAAAACTTCAGACACACTATCTTTAAGAACTGTAACACTCACCATGAGGATCCGCAGCTTCATTCTTGAAGTCAGCGAGATCAAGAACCCAGCAATTCTGGACACAGTAGGTGTCCCAAAATTTGTTCACATATAGTTGTTTGTAATAATGTCCAGTGATCGTTTGTATTTCTATGGTGTTGGTTGTAATGTCTTTTTTTTTCTTTTGGATTATTTTTTCATTTTGGGGGTCTTGTTTTCTTTTTTCTTGGCAATCTAGCCAATGTTTTCTCACTTTTTTATGTTTTCAAAGAAACAACTTATTGAACCTATTTTAGTCTCAATTTTGTTTATTTCTGTTCTGATCTTTATTATTCTTTTCTTCTACTAATTTTGAATTTGCTTTGTTCTTGCTTTTCTAGTTCCGTAGGATGCATCATTATACTGTTTATTTGACTTTTTTTTTTTTTTTTTGCTTTTCTGGTGTAGGCATTTATTCCTATGAATTTCCCTCTTAACGTATTTTCTGGATTCTATAATTTATGTTTATATTTTTATTTGTTCCTTCATAATTTCTTCATTGACCTGTTGGTCATTCAAGGGTATATTGTTACAATTTATTTGTACAATTTAAAATTTTGTATTTATTGATCTCCAGTTTTATTCCATTGTGGTAAGAAAAGATACATAATAAAATGCTAAGTCTTTTAGATTTGTTGAGACTTGGTTCATTGCCTAACATGTAGCCTGTCTTAGATAATGTTCCATGTGCTAAGGGAAAGAATGTGTATTCTGTAGTTGCTGAATAAAATGTTCCTTAAATGTCTGTTTGATCCATTTTATGTAAAGTATGGTTTAAATCTCATGTATCTTTATTGATTTGTCTGTCCAGATGACCTAATGCTGAGAGCTGCACATTGAAATCCCAACTGTTGTAGTATTGGAGTCTATCTGTTCCTTTAGATCTAATAGCATTTGCTTTATATATCAGTATACTCTGGTGTTCAGTGAATACATATTTATAATTGTTATATCTTCTTGCTGACTTTTCCTTTGTCATTGTATAATTATATTTTTTTTTTTTTTTTTTTTTATTTTTTTTTTTTTTTTTTTTTTTTTTTTTTTTTTTTTTTTTTTTTTTTTTTTTAGAATTTATAGTCTGTTTATCTAAGTATAGCTCTCCTGCTCCATTTTGACCTCTATTTGCATGGACTATATTTTCTATTTCTTATGTTTCCATTTGTCTTTTTAGAGGAAGTAATTTTCTTGTAGGCAGCATATAATTGGGTCATTAAAAAATTTCTTGAACCAATCTTTTAAGTAGGGGCACTTAATCCATTTACATTCAAGGTTATTACTGATAGCTGAAGACTTACTCCTGCAATTTTGTTAATAGTGTTCCGGTTGTTTTGTATTACTATATGCTTTGTTCCTTTCTTTCTCTCTTATTATTTATCATTGTGTTTTAGTGGTATTCTGCTGTTACAGGGTTTTGTATCTTTTCTCTTTCTCTTTCATATATCTGTTCTACCAGTCATTTTATACTTTCCATGTATTCATAAATGTAACATTATAGGGTGACTGTAATTAACAACAATTTATTGTATATGTTTAAATCACTGGAAAAGCAGATTTTGAGTGTTCTCAACACAAAGAAATGACAAGTGTTCGAGGTGATGGATAAGCTATTTACCCAGAATTGACTATTATGCATTGTATACAAATATCAAAATGTCACATTCAACCCATAAATATGTGGGATTATTATGTGTCAATTAAAAATGATGAAAGCAAAAGAAAAAAGCTGAGAAATTAACCAAAGTTTGTCAATAAAATAGTTTCTGGAGTGGTTTTATTTGCTGCTCCTATAATCAGTCTGGTCGATAACTGTGAACTTGAGAGAAATGTATGATAGCGATAACATAGGGATAAGTAAGTGTCTTTTCTCATAGAATTGTCTGATCCATTCTGATCACATCAGTGTCACGTGGTCAAGGGCTATCTTGAAATTAACTTTGACTTGTTTAAATTATGGAATCAGACCATTTCAGCAATAAAGTATTTCATAATGTGTTAGGATGTTTGAGTAGATGAGCACTCCAAAAAAAAAAAAAAAAAAAAAAAAAAAAAAATGCAAACACATGCACAGACACAAGTGTGAGTAGAAGTTCCAGAAAATGTATAATTTCAGAGTTTGTCATCATATAAAACCACTCTTCAGATAATATAATTTCAGATACATATAACAGTTATTTGCATAAAGATGTTTTCCATTTAATAACACCAGGGAGGATATTATAAATAATTATGACAGATGTAGTTTGTTGAGTAAACAAAATGAGAATATTTATAGTCTAAGAGAAAATGAATGCCAATTATTTTGGGCCTAGTGAGTTTTATTTTGAATATAGCCTCAATGATATAGAAACACGTTTGCAACCTGGGTGTTATTCATATATCCCCTGCACCACCTACTATTTGTTCTTACACATATTTGCTCTTATTTCTTACACATATTTCTATGAGATTTAAATGATTTCCTCAAGAAAACATTTACGAACTGCTTTTGAATTGGGACTATTCACATATTAAAGTTTCTTTATATTAATAAAATGGTTGTGGTTTGATTTCTTATTTGAATATTTTTTTCTGAAAGTTCGATTTGCTAGCATGTCTAAAAATACTGAACATATTAAATGTGTTCACCATTAATGTTCCAATTGGGGATTTTGTGGGGTGTGTGTGTGTGTGTGTGTGTGTGTGCTGATTATTTTGTTTAGGTGAAGATACTTCAGTCCCCTAAATCCAATGAGGTGGTTAGCATTAAGAAATTACCTTTTAACAATACAAAATATATGCCTCTTTTCATAGAAAAAAATTGCTTTTACCATTATAATGATTTTGCACATGTATCCCACAAGAATATAGTAAGATTGGAAATGGAGTATCTGACTAGAATTTAAGGAAACAGCAAGAACATATCATCTTCTGAGATTGAAGCTAATAGAACCAGTATAAGAGGAATCGAAATAGCCAGTCTTAGGCATGGACTTCTTAGTTTCAATGAAACAAGGATACTAACTATGAAGTAAATATTAAAGCACGTGTATAATGTTATGACAATAAAAGCATACAAAAGCAAGGTGAAGATACAAGAAATAAGCATATGTCACTTTGCTTTCTACATTTTGTAAGAAATAGGATGCTCTCAGTAAGTAAAATCATTTGCATTTTTTAAATAAAGGTCTTACTCTTATCAATTGCTGGGGCGGATGATAAGGGGAAGTGCAAGAAAACCCCGCAGGGTATCACAGGTTAGAGCCATGATTCCGAATACAGAATGTGTCCTCAGGTTTCCCAAGGTTGTTGAGGAACACACACCGCTGGAAGTGGTTTCAAGCACAGGGCAAGAGAAAACAAATGTCAGGCTTGTTCTAGGAGAGCTGAGGTTCAAATTCTGCTGTCAACATTTTTTTTTTAACCGGGAAATACAAGACAGAGATATCAGGAGCATAAACCTGGTAGTCATAAGAGTGGTAGATCAGCAAGAGTGGAGGAGGATGGCTACATAATTTACAGGGCCTAGTACAAAATGAGCGTGTGCAGCCCTTTATTCATAATTATTATGAAATTCAAGACTGCAAAAAAATGATAAACCGAGTGTGGACCCTTCCAAGTGCTGAGCCCTATGAAATTGAACACATATAAATGTGGCCCTGGGAGAGTGAAGCAAAGCAGAAAGATGTATCGTTTCATCTTTTAAAAAATGTGAAAAAAAAGACAATAAATGCTGGGAATCATATTCATATTGTTACATTTAGGTGATTTTCTTTTCCCCTTAAGCTTTATAAAAGTTTGTTTTCTGTGGCAAGGCAATGCACAGGCAACACTATTTTACATGACCAAGTAGAACGTTTTTAATGTTAATTGTTGAGTACATGGTGCAAAATAGTGATTTTTGTGATTCACTTAAATTTGTTTATTTCAGAACAATTATTTTGTAATTTTAGCTGGTAGTCTGTTTCCATCCACAGACCAACTAGGAATGAAAAGATATTTTTATTATTCAAATTCAAGGACATTGCATGATACATTAAAAATTACATTTGGGTTGTTTCATTAACATAATATTCAAGACTGTCAGTGAATCAATTAAATTTATGTAAATTTTATATTATGAATGTATCAAGCTACTTGAAAGATAATGCATGTTTTCCCATTTGTAAATCAAGAGTTTATCTAAAGTTTATTTAATACTAACTGATACGGTTTGACTCTGTGTTCCCACCCAGATCTCATCGTGAATTGTACTCCCATAATTCTCACTTGTTGTGGGAGGGACCCAGTGGGAGATAATTTGAATCTTGGGGGCGGTGTTCCCCATATTGTTCTCATGGTAGTGAATAAGTCTCACAAGATCTGATGGTTTTTATCAGCGGTTTCCACTTTTGCGTCTTCCTCATTCTCTCTTTGCCTGCTGCCGTCATGTAAGACAGGACTTGCTCCTCCTTGTCTTCTGCCATGATTGTGAGGCTGCCCCAGCTACTTGGAACTGTAAGACCAATTAAACATGTTTCTTCTTGAAATCACCCAGTCTTGGGTATGTCTTTATCAGGAATATGAAAACGGACTAATACACTAACATTGATATAGGTGTGTGTGTGCATGTGTGTGTCTGTGTGTATATGTGTGTTTTCGTCTTCATGTTTTAAAACATTTCACCAAGGGTGGGAAAAGCAAGCAATGAACCTGAGCCACCTAGAATTGCAATGTGTTCTATGTGAAGGAGAAAAAGCCAATGACCTTTGAGGAACAATTTAAAAAAAAAAAAATCTAATTCTGTTATTTTCTAATTCTAGGGCCATTTTACCATTTCTAGCAGCTAGATATTTATGTATTGCTAAAACTAATAAAAGGTCTTTCGTGGGGTTAATTAGAAATAAAGGAAGGTAGTATCTATTCTGATCACATCACAGTTGTCATTTCTCTACCAACACACATTACATAGTAGAGTGGACAACTTCCTTTAAAATTGTTGTAGGGAATGGAGTCTTTTCAGAAGACTTTCTGTGCCTGAGAAATGACTGTTATAAGCAATTTATTCTTAAGTTTTGGGCTTTAATACAAATATACATTTTGTCTTCCTAAAAACATTTTAAAAGCCTCTGTATTTGAAGGGCTAAAGCTACATTTCAGCCCTGGCTATCCATGAGAATTACATGGAGAGGTTTTAACAAGGACAAGTGTGTAATCTGCAATCCCAGAGATGTTGAAAAGCTGATAAAGATGTGGCATAGTTTCTGTAGTTTTGTATTGTTTACATTCCCCAAGTCATCTCAATGTTTAGAAAAACTTTGAAAATCACTGGTTCTGAATCCACATGTGTATAATTTATATTGTCTAAAGATAGAAGGATATTTGTTGCTTTAATAATGACAGATCAAAGTACCCCAAACTCCTAAACCTTAGGATCTCTTTCCTTTGTGTAGTTTCATGTCTTAGGTCTGATAATTTTGAAGATGAAGATCTGAACAAGATGGATCAGTTATCCTGCTGTGGCAAAACCTAGAACGTGATGTCTTTTAGGGGCTGAGCGTAAAGCCACAAGTTTCTGCACTTATGGAGCCTTGGTGAACATATTAGTCTGGTGGGAAGTAGAAGTGACATCGCTGAGAGGGTTCCTGAAAATGGCCAGGAGCCGCTATTTGTGACAGATAATGAGGAGTCAAAACTTCACATGGTGACTGAATCTGAGTTAGCTGAATAACTCAAGCATGAGCTATTCATGTTTGCCAACCAGCAAACTTCTGTCTCCTGTGCACATGACTGGCCCTAGTGGGGAGGAAAGTTAGAACACTTTCTATAATCATGGGTCCTATAATCATGAAATCCACAAAATAATAGTTTCGTTAGCAGATCTAAATCACAAATCACTACAGTGAACATCACACACAACTAAAGACCACCAAACGGCTTTTATGTTAGCGTGGTCATAGTGGCGAATAGCATGGAGGCTAAGAGCGAGCGTAAGAGCCTGAACCTAAATCGTGGCCCTACTGCTTGTGAGCTGTGGAACCCCAGGCAAGTTGTTTTGGCTTTCTAGGCTCAATTTCCTCACCTGTAAAATGGGAATACTAAAAGTAGCTAATTTAAGTTGTTTGGAGTTTTCATTAAATTAAAATGGGAATCGTGTTTACTTATGCAGTAAGTAGTCAATATATGTCAGCGATTTTAATTATTTTGGGGTAGTGCAACTCTGATACTCCAAAAAAGACTGAGAATATTCGCAGTAATTTAGCACTTGCTATGCTAAATAGCTTATAACTCAGAGCTAGCGGAACGCACCCGCTATCAAGAGCTGTGAAGGGGGTGACTTACCACCAGGCACACTTCCATCTGTTGCTGTTGATTAAACATGCCATTGAAATTAAAGTTGTCACACACTAATTATAAAGCTGGTATTGGTTAATTCATGTGCCTTTGAAATATACTCCCAGAGTAGCAGGTAAACAGCGTTGGCAGTTATAGCATCTCATTAATTCTGTAAAAAGTGATAATATTAGTTTGAATTAGGTGGTTAATAGTCCCCTTTTCCAGAAAAAGTGAAAATGATGGAGGAGTTGAAAAGCTTCCAATCTGCCACCAGATGTAAAATTTAAGTATAAGGAAGAATCCTAGAATTTGAAACAAGGAGGTTTTTCTTCGCAAGCAAACCGCCTGCTGAGCGTAGTTTGATGACTGAAATACCACTTCCATAATAGTTTGGCTCAGTTTGTTTGTTGAGGTTCCAAAAAATTATTCCCCAGAGGACCAGACAAGTGGGAATATCGTTTGCACCTCACATTTGCTGTAAACTTCCTAGATTTCACTGGGCTAGTGCTGCAAGTCAGCACCAATTAAGAGAATTCTGGAACTTCACAGGCTATTCAGGCCAGCTGTTCAATGTGTACCTTACTGTCTGACTTATTAATGCACTAGTTAAAACTAGGGTAGAGAAACAATTGTCAACAAAAGAGGCCTGGAAGATTCTGTTCTTATTTATAGTACATTAAACGTGCTTTTCATGGCTCTCTTGCAACAGAGAGCATTTATAATTGTTTTAAACAGCAGGACACTGTATACCTTCATATTTATACCAGCAAATTTTAGAATCTTCAGAGTTTTCAGATGCTTTGTAATGTAATCTGTTTGGTACTGGTTATGAATCTCCTAAATTGCTTGTTCAAATATTTCCTTCATCTGCATACTGTTGTCTGTGGCTTGTCCGTAGCTTTAAATTCGGTATTAATTTCCTTTTAAGATTCTTTGCCTTGCCTATTGACACTAAAGTTTCATAACGATTGCTGGACCTCACCTAAGGCAACTCAGCTATTTCCTTCAGATTTTGAACTCAAGAAATTCCAGATGTACATAAGACTAGTCTGACATTGCTTTCTTAACCCTATATCTCAGTATATAGCCTATTAGAGATATCATTCCCATCTAGGATTTTAATTATAATGCAAGGAACAAGCAGATCAAATCAGGAAAATATTAAATGAAAAACACATGCCAAATGTATAACATTGTATCAATAGAATTTTGGTTGACTTCTCAGTAGAAATAAATGTGCAAATTGTAGGAAGCTACAGTATAAATTATGTAGTTTCTTCAACAAATATTTTGCTTGGCAGAGGTAGGACAACAACGATAGCAGAACCTAAGGATTAAAAAAATATTGAAAAGGATATTTAAATTATTAGGTGAAACTAATGATAAATATTAGACATTTTAAAAATCTAAATTTTGTATTGATATACTTTTATATATTATTATTTTTATTATTTTTACTCTTTTCAAGCAGTTTTAGGTTAACAGCAAAGTAAACTGGAAAGTACAAGGAGTTTCCATATAAGCTCCCCAACCACCAGCTTTCTCCACTGTCAACATCCTATACCACAGTGGTACATTTGTTACAATCAATGGACTTCCATTGTCTTATCTAAAATATATGTTTTTAATGTTGTTGATTAATTTGTAATAGCATGGGCACGTGTACATGTGTGTGGTGTGCATCTGTGTATAATATTTTTAATAGTGATATTTTACCTGTTTGAACTATATTCATATGGCAAAGAAAGATGAATAAAAGAAAAGATAGAAATGAATTATGATAATTTTAAGGATATTCATATTCATAATTATATTTGAAACAAAACAAAATCATTGATTTTGCAACTTTATTTTATTTTAATTGATATATAATAATTTTAAATATTTCTGGGGTACAACGTGATAATTTGATACATTTGTACAAACTGTAATGATCAAATCACAATGATTAGCAAATCTATCACCTCAAACATCATTTCTTTGTGGTGAAAACATTTAAAAGCCTTTCTTCTGGGTATTTTGAAATATACAACACATTATGGTTACAGCTAACAATAAGTTCTAGTGTTCTATCGCACAGTTTGTACCCATTGACCAACCTCTCCTCCTTCTCCCGTCCACCCTAATCTTCCTAGCCTTTGGTAACCACTATTTTAATCTGTGATTCTATGAGATCAACATTTTTAGAGTGAGATCATATGCTGTTTGTCTTTCCATGTTTGTCTTTTTTCATTTATAATATCCTCCAGTTTCATCCTTATTATTGAAAATGACAAGTTTTTTTTTGTAGATTAATAGTGTTTCACTGTGTACATATTCTTTTGTGCATATATATTTTCCTTATTCATTAATGGACACGTCAATTGATTCCATATCCTGGCCATTGTGAATAAGTGCTTTGAATAAACCTGGCAACGGAGATACAGATGATCAATAGGCATATGACAAAATGCTCAAAATCACTCATCATTAGTGAAATGCAAATCAAAACACAGTAAAATATCACCTCACTCCGGTTACAATAGCTGTTATGAAAAAGACATAACAAATATCGGTGAGAGTGTGGAGAAAAGGAAACCCTTCAACAGTGTTGCTGGACATGTAGATTGGTACAGTTACTGTGGAAAACAGTGTGGAGGTTCCAAGAAAAATTAAAATAGAACTACCATATTATCCAGCAGTCCCACTAATGGGTATATTCAGTATTCTTTGGTTATATATATACACAAAAGAAATGAAGTCAGTATATTGAAGAGATATGGAATCATCCGGTTAGGTAAAGTAGTTGAGACAAAAAGTTAAAAATTGTCAATTAATATTAATTATTTTAAAATCAGAAATGTAGATTCAGAAGGTGAGATACACAGGCCAGGATCAGCAGCTCACACCTACAATTCAAGCAGTTTAGGAGGTCAAAGCAGCAGGATCACATGAGCACAGGACTCTGAGACCAGCCTGGGCAACATAGGGAGACCCCATATCTACAAAAAAATTTTTTTAATTAACTGGGCAAGTTGGTGCACACCTGTGGTCCCAGCTACTTGGGAGGTTGAGGTAGGAGGATCACTTGAGCCTAGAAGTTCTAGGCTGCAGCAGTGAGCTATGATTGTGCACTTCAACCCATGTGACAGTATGAGATCCTGTCTCAAAAAAAAAAAAAAAAAAAAAAGGAAAATCAATACAAGTGAGATACACAGAAGACTTCCATAGCTGGCCAAACTGGAGTTTGGATGTTTCCTTTGGAGTTGCTTGCTATTTTTCAATTATTTTCTATAACTCCATAAATGAATTCCCAAAGCCTCTTTGCATTTTCCTGAGTCTGCAATTATGGTGGGTGCAAACCTAGCAAGATACAATACAGGCCTTGGAAATTAGTTCCTGGAAGCATCATGTGGGACTTGGAGAATCATAACAGTCCAAATTGACAGAGGAGTTTTTGAGATTTCAACTGCCTATGCATCTCTCTCTCTCTCTCTCTCTCTCTCTCTCTCTCTTGACTCACCACAAGCTCCGCCTCCCGGGTTCACATCATTCTCCTGCCTCAGCCTCCTGAGTAGCTGGGACTACAGGCACCCGCCACCATGCCTGGCTAATTTTTGTATTTTTAGTAGAGACAAGATTTCACCTTGTTAGCCAGGATGGTCTTGATCTCCTGACCTCCTGACCCGCCTCGGCCTCCCAAAGTGAGGGCATTACAGGCATGAGCCACCTCGCCCGGCCACATATCTCTGGATCTAGTAGAAAACTCTTGCCTATAAATGGCATTGCCTTCTCAGTAACAGCCTCCAGGTCCAGGAAGTGTATGGTAATCTCTTAGAAAACTGTACTGCCTGTCACGAGTCATTTGTGTCTGTTGCCTTGCAATGTTAGCTTTGGAGCTCAGCAAGCATAGCATTCCTCTAAAAGACTATAAATTTCACCCACAAGCTCCTTATTAGACCTCATAGTAACCACCTAAATACTTCAGTTAATCATATTGAAAAGAGGACCGAATCGAAACTAATGTTGAAACTTTTGAAGTAGTCTTCATAGATAAAGGGAAATTACCCTCATTTTAGGGCTCATCAAACCCCACAAATGGAGTTATTTGCCCTTCTGATTGTGGAAATATATTCTTCTCATATCATTAGAAGGTAACTTCTATTACATTTCTTATTATTGGAATAATGTCTTCTGTAAGGTAACTTTTATCTCTGCTTCTTCCACAATTGGAAGAATGACTAGTACTATATATCATAATGCCATTTGCTTTCTAAATGTTTATTTGATGACCTCCTTAGACTTAAAATATCTACAAATAACAGCAGTTTAGCAAGAACATCAAACATATTCATAATCTATATCTTGTTTCAAATGTCTCTTGATAATTTGGTACAATCTTGCTCATATCACTTATATGTTATCTGCCTTAGGTTTGAAAGACTGTGGTAATTATTTTAGGATAGAAATTTTCAGTGTTCTGAAATAAGTTACACAACCCCAGTTCTAATTTAGTTTTCATCACTAATAATCTATATTACCACAGCAATGCCATGTAACATTTTTAGATCTTGATCTTTGCTTTTACAGAAAACACATATTGGACATAGTGAATGAAAGACCCCTTCCAACTCTAGGAATCAAATATAGGAATATTTAAATTCGAGTCAGAATGTTATAAAATAAAAGTTTTGTTGCGATTCCTTTTAGTTTCGAAGTGATTGTATTTACCCTGAAAATATTTACTTGCCCTTACTCAATCTCTTAATGCTTTAAAGGAAAGAGAAGCAATCTATCCTGGACTATTGCGTTTGAAAGTAGATTTAAATTCATAGAAGCCAAGTAGAATCGTGGTTACCAGGGCCTTGACTGGGCGTTGATGGTGAGGAGAGACTGGGGAGATATTGGTGAAAGGCTACAAAATTTCACATAGATAGAGAGAAGTTTAGGAGATCTATTGTACAACTAGATATGGTATACATAGTGATAATAGTTATTATAGCAATACACTGTATACTTGAAAATTGCTTAGAGAGTAGATTTGAAGTGTTCTCACCACCACAAAATGACAAGTATGTGAGAAAACAGAATGTTAATTA
The DNA here is from genome assembly GCF_001698545.2 of Rhinopithecus bieti. Taxonomy (NCBI): domain Eukaryota; kingdom Metazoa; phylum Chordata; class Mammalia; order Primates; family Cercopithecidae; genus Rhinopithecus; species Rhinopithecus bieti. The sequence goes on along the minus strand of NW_016805500.1, from coordinate 173,863 downwards.
GCTTGATTTAGCCATTCCACAATGTAAACATAAATCAATACATATTGTACACTGTGAATATATATTTTTATTTGTCGCTAAAAAGAAAAAGAAAAAAACAAATAAATGATTAGTTTGTGAAAAAGATTAGGCATTCCAAAAGAATGTAATAATTTTTTTATCATTATACTTTAAGTTCTGGTATACATGTGTAGAATGTGCAAGTTTGTTACATAGGTATACACATGCCATGGTGGTTTGCTGCATAGGCTATCCTTTCCCCAGTCCCAGTCCCCCTACAGCTCCCCATGTGTGATGTTACCCTCCCTGTGTCCATGTGTTCCATTTGTTCAAGTCCCAATTATGAGTGAGAACATTTGGTGTTTGGGTTTCTGTTCCTGTGTTAGTTTGCTGATGGTTTCCAGCTTCATCCATGTCCCTGCAAAGAACATGAACTCATCCTTTTTTATGGCTGCATAGTATTCCATGATGTATATGTGCTACATTTTCTTTATCCAGTCTATCATTGATAGGGATTTGGGTTGGTTTAAAGTCTTTGCTATTGTGAACAGTGTTGCAAAAAACATACATACGCATGTGTCTTCATAGTAGAATGACTTATAATCCTTTTGGTATATACCCAGTAATGANTGTGCAAGTTTGTTACATAGGTATACACATGCCATGGTGGTTTGCTGCATAGGCTATCCTTTCCCCAGTCCCAGTCCCCCTACAGCTCCCCATGTGTGATGTTACCCTCCCTGTGTCCATGTGTTCTATTTGTTCAAGTCCCAATTATGAGTGAGAACATTTGGTGTTTGGGTTTCTGTTCCTGTGTTAGTTTGCTGATGGTTTCCAGCTTCATCCATGTCCCTGCAAAGAACATGAACTCATCCTTTTTTATGGCTGCATAGTATTCCATGATGTATATGTGCTACATTTTCTTTATCCAGTCTATCATTGATAGGGATTTGGGTTGGTTTAAAGTCTTTGCTATTGTGAACAGTGTTGCAAAAAACATACATACGCATGTGTCTTCATAGTAGAATGACTTATAATCCTTTTGGTACATACCCAGTAATGAGATTGCTGGGTTAAATGGTATTTCTGGTTCTAGATCCTTGAGGAGTCACCACACTGTCTTCCACAATGGATGAATTAATTTACATTCCCACCAACAGTGTAAAAGAATTCCTATTTCTCCACATCCTCTCCAGCATCTGTTGTTTCCTCACTTTTTAATGATCACCCTTCTAACTGTCATAAGATGCTATTTCATTGTGGTTTTGATTTGCATTTCTCTAATGACCAGTGATGATGAGCTTTTTTTCATGTTAGTTGGCCACATAAATGTCTTCTTTTGAGAAGCGTCTGTTCATGTCCTTTGCCCACTTTTTGATGGAGTTGTTTGTTTTGTTTAAGTTATTTGTAGATTCCGGATATTAGCCCTTTGTCAGATGGATAGACTCCAAAAAATTTCTCCCATTCTCTAGATTGCCTGTTCACTCTGATGATAGTTTATTTTGCTGTGCAGAAACCCTTTAGTTTAATTAGATCCCATTTGTCAATTTTGGCTTTTGTTGCCATTGCTTTTGGTGTTTTAGACATGAAGACTTTGTGCATGTCTATGTCCTGAATGGTATTGCCTAGGTTTTCTTCTAGGATTTTTATGGTTTTAGGTTTTACATTTGAGTCTTTAATCCATTTTGCATTAAGTTTTGTACAGGTGTAAAGAAGGAGTCCAGTTTCAGTTTTCTGCATATGGCTAGCTGGTTTTCCCAACAGCATTTATTAAATAGAGAATCCTTTCCCCATTGCTTGTTTTTGTCAGGTTGGTCAAAGATCAGATGGTTGTAGATGTGTGGCATTACATCTGAGGCCTCTTTTCTGTTCCATTGGTCTACATATCTGTTTTGGTACCAGTACCATGCTGTTTTGGTTACTGTAGCCTTGTAGTATAGTTTGAAGTCAGGTAGCTGATGCCTCCAGCTTTGTTCTTTTTGCTTAGGATTGTCTTGGCTATATGAGATCTTTTTTGGTTCCATATGAAATTTACAGTAGTTTTTTCTAATTCTCTGAAGAGAGTCAGTGGTATGGGAACAGCATCGAATCTATAAATTACCTTGATTCCTCCTATCCATGAGCATAGAATATTTTTCCATTTGTTTGTGTCCTCTCTTATTTCCCTGAGCAGTGAAGGTAATGATATTTTTAGCAATATTACTGTATCTGGTTAAATGTCTTCAGCTTTATAACTCTTCTGGTGAGAAAACACATACACATATTTTCATGGGCTGACTACAATAATGTGAAATATAATATGTCTTGGTGTCTACAGTCTTATAGATCCCGAAAATGACATGCCTTACTTTTTATTGTAACACTTTCTTTGCGTTATGTCAGTGCTAGTGATTGCACTAACTTTAAAAGCTCACATAATAATGACAGCACATATCAATAAGTTAACTTGGTGAATATCAGCCACCTACTCCTCTTATTATGGCTCCATAATCAAAGTATAAAGAAAAATCTTCATTTTAACACTATTCATAATCCAAGTAATAAACCACATCTGAAAACCCTAAGCATTAATATTTTCTTATTGTTTTATCATTCAAATTTTATTAAATATTATGCAGAAATCCAATAAAGAATGGACTAAGATGTTCAGCTAATCATGAGAGAGATACATTACAATTCTTAAACATGTAAGTTGGGGCAGGCCATTTTTTTTTTAAAGTCAATAAATTCAATGAATGCTTATATATTACAGTTTAGATATATTCCAGAATATTTTTGATGTTTATGAGCTATTGTCAAATAAATGAAACCTATGGATCTGTGGGGTTAAAGACTCAGATACAGCTAAATATCCCCATAGGGATCATAGAAACCTCAGTCTTTGGGTTTTTCTCTCCTAGACTTTCATCCTTTTAATTTTTGTAGGTGAATTTGCATAACATAAAATTAATGTATTTCTAATTAAATAACTTGATGGCATTTAATACATTTACAGTATTGTGCAACTATCACCTCTGTCTAGTTCTAAAATATTTTCGCCACTACAAAATGAACTCTGTCTCCACAAATAGTTATTCTTCATTTTCCCCTCTCCCTGGCAATCACTAATCAGCTTTCCTTCTCTATGGATTTACCTATTCTGCCTATTTCATTTAAATGGAATCATAGAATATGTAAACTTTTGTGTCTGGCCTCATTCACTCAGCATGTTTTCAAGATTCATTCATACAATAGCATGTATCATCACTGTTCATGCTGAATAACATTCCATTGTGTGTATATGTCACATTTTGAGTATCCACTCATCCACTGATGAACATTTCTGTTGTTTCTACCATATGCATCTTGTGAATAGTGCTGCTATGTATTTACAGCATGTACTTGTTTGAGTCCATTTCCAATTCCAATAGTCCATTTCTTGAGTTCATTTCCATTTCCAGCTCCTTTGGATACATGTCTAGGATTGTACTTGTGGGATTATATGCTAATTCTGTTAGATTTTTGAGAAACCACCTAATTATTTTTTCCTTGTGGCCAAACTGTTTTATATTACCCTCACCAATGTAGAAGTATTTGCATTTCTCCAATTTCTCACCATGACTTATTTTCCTTTTTTTATCTTTTTATTTATAACCATGCTATTGATTATGAAGTGGTACTTCATTGTGGTTTTGATTCACTTTTCCCTAATGACTAATGATATTGAGCATCTTTTCATGTATGTGTTGGCCATTTGTATATTTTCTTTGGAGAAATGTCTATTTAAGTCCTCTGCTTATATTTTAATTGGTTTGTTTATCCTTTTGCAATTGCATTATAAGTGTTCTTTTTGTATTCTCTGTACTAGACCCTTATAATATGGATGAATTGCAAATATTTTCTCCCATTCTGCAATTGTCTTTTCATTTTATTTATAATGTCCTTTGATGCCAAAAAGTTTTAATTTTTATGAGGTCTAACTTATTTTATTATTTTGTTGTTCATGCTTTGGGTGTCATATCTAAGAATCCATTGACAAATCCAATAGATTTGTCACGAATGTATACTACTATGTTTTCTTTACCATTAGTATTATGGTTTTAGCACTTATATTTAGATTGAACTAGTTTGAGGTACTTTTTTATGTATGTGTGGTAGGTCTCAAAATTTATTATTTTGCCTGTGGATATCCAGATATTCCAGCACAATTTGTTAAAATGTCCATTCTTTTCCGATTAATATCTTGACACCCTTGCCAAAAATTAATTGGCAATAGATTCATGGTTTACTTCTGGACTCTCAGTTCTATTCCATTATTCTATATATGTATTGTTCTGGTACCACACTGTTTTGAATGTGTTGCTTTGTAATAAGTTTTGAAATCAGGAAACATGAGCCATTCAGTATTTTTTTTCTTTTGTAAGATTATTTTGTCTGTTGAGTCCCTTGAAATTTCATATAAATGTGAGAATTGCTTTTATCATTTTTGCAAACAAGGCTGTTAGAATTCTGTAGGGATTGTACTGAATCTGTAGATTTCTCTGGGTAACATTGACATCTTAACAATATTAAGTCTCAATCCAAGAATGTAGGTTTCTAGCTGTATTGAAGTCTAATTGACAAATAAGCATTATATATATTTAAGATGTGTATAATGATTTAATGTACATATACATTGTAAAAGAATTACCATAATCAAAATAAGCAATTCATATATCATCTCACAGTTATATTTATTTTGATGAAAACATTTACGATCTCTCCTAGCAAATTTCAACTTTATAATTTATTATTATTGACTATAGTAATCGTGCTGTACACTAGAACTCCAGAACTTATTCAGGTTATAACGAAAAGTTTGTACCCTTTGACTAATATCTCACCATTGAATCACCACTCTATCAAACCATTGTAACCACCATTCTACTCCCGTTTCTAAGAGTTTGAATTGTTTAGATTACCCTCATAAGTTATATCACGCAGTGCTTGTCTTTCAAAGTCTGATTATTTGACTTAGCATGATGTCTTTGATGTTTATCCATGTTGTTGCAAGTTAAAGGATTTCCTTTTTTTAAGGTTTAATAGCATTCCATTCTGTAGGCATGTATGTGTGTTTATATATATGTGTGTGTGTATATGTGTGTGTGTGTGTGTGTGTGTGTGAATATTTCACATTTTCTTTATCGATTCATTCACTGATGGATGCTTAGATTGTTTGCGTATCTTGGCTATTGGGAATAATGTTTCAGTGAACATGAGAGTAGAGACATCTCTTCAAGATCCTTATTTTAACTCCTTTGAATATATATCTAGAAGGAGGATTACTGGATTATACAGTAGTTCTTTTTTAAAAATTTTTTGGAACCTTTATACTGTTTTCCATAATGGTTGTACCAATTTACCTTCTGACCAACAATTTACAAGGGCTTCTTTTTCTTCATGTTCTCAACAACACTAGTTATCATTTGTATTTTTGATAATAGCCCTATTAGCAGGTAGAATGTCATACATCATTGTGGTTTTGATTTACATCTTCTTAGTGACTAGAAGTGTTGAGCACTTTTCATATGCCTGTTGCTCATTTTAATATCTTTCTTGGAAAATGTCTATTCTTCCTCACTTCTCACTTTTTAATCAGGCAATACCTATTTATACTATTGAGTTGTATGAATTTTTAATATATTTTGGGTAATAACCTCTTATGAGATATAGGGTTTGCAGATATTTTATTTTATGGGTTGCATTTCATTCTGTTTATTTTTCTGTGCAGAAAATTTTAACTTGATGTAGTCACAAATATTAATTTTGCTTTTGTTGCCTATGCTTTTGGTGTCATAGTCAAAAAGTCATTGCCAAGATAATGTCAAAAAGGTTTTCCCCTATATTTTCCTCTATGAGTTGTACAATTTTAGGTCTAATACTCAATTCTTTAATTTACTTTGTGTTCATTTTTTTGGTAAAAGATAAGAGTTCAATTATTTTTTATTTTACATGTACATATCCAATTTCACAACACCGTTTTTATGAAGAGGCTATTGTCTCCCTGTTGTGTATTCCTGGTGCCTTTGATGGAGATTAGTTGACTATACATATGTGTGGGCTTATTTGTAGATTCTCTGTCTGTCCTATTGGTCTATGTGTCTGTTTTTAATGCCAGTACCATACTGTTTTCATTACATACTTTTGAAACATAATTCGAGATCAGGTACTATGCCAACTTTGTTCTTGTTTCTCAAGATTGCTGTAGCTATTATGGGTCTTTTGTGGTTCCATGTGAATTTTAACATTTTTTCTGTATCTGTTACAAATACTATTAGAATTTTGATCGAGACTGTACTGAATCTGTAGATCACTTTTGGTAGCGTGGGCATTTCAAAAGTATTCATTATTCCAAGCAATGGACATGGGGTATCTTTTCACTTATTTGTATCTTCTCCAATTTGTTTCATTATTTTGTACTTTTCAGTGTATAGATTTTTCATCTTCTTGTTAAACTTTATTCCTGACTATTTATTATTTTGGATGCCATTTTAAATGGGATTATTTTGTTGATTTTGTTTTCAAATAGCTCATCGTTAACGTATAGAAACACAATTGATTTTTATATGTTGATTTTGTATCTTGCAGCTTTCCTGAATTTGTTCATTATTTCTAACTGTCTTTTGGTGGGGACTTTGAGGTTTTCTATACATAAGATCATGCCATCTGCAAACAGACAATTTAACATCTGTCTTTCTAATTTGTATGCACTTTATTTTTTTCTCTTGCCTAATTGCTCTCGCTAGGACTTCCAGTACTATCGATGTGTTGAATATCATGGTGAGAGTGGGGATCTTTATCTTATTCTTCATTGTAGATAAAATGCTTTCTGGTTTTCACTTTTGCGCTTATTTTTTTTTTTTTTTTTTTTTTTTTTTTTTTTT
>NW_016805500.1:135175-166765 GCF_001698545.2 Rhinopithecus bieti | reverse complement strand
TTTTTTTTTTTTTCCTTTTTGTGGAGAACGGGGTCTCGCTGTATTACCCAGGCAGGTCTCGAACTACTGGGCTCAAGCTATCCTCCCGCCTCTGCCTCCCTGAGAGCTGGGATTACAGGCGTGAGCCACCACACCCAGCTGGTTTTCACTTTTGAATATGATGTTGGCTGTGGCCTTGAAATACATGACCTCTACTAAGTTGAGGTAGATCCTTTCTGTATCTACTTTATTGAGAGTTTTTGTTTCCATAAAAGGATTTTGACCATTGTCAAATGCTTTATCTATATCTGTACAGATAACCATATGATTTTTATCCTTCATTTTGCTCATGCAGTGTATCACAGTTTTTTATTTGTATATGTTTAACTATCTTTGCATTCCAGATAAATTCCACTTGATTGAGACATATGATCTTTTTAATATGCTGTTAAATTTTATTTGTCTGTAATTGGTAAATATTTTGCATCTATGTTCATTGGGGATGTGGGCCTGCAATTTTGTGTTTTTTAGGGTTATTGTCTGACTTTGGTATCAGGGTAATGTTGTCCTTGTAAAATTAGTTTAGTAGTGTTTGCTCCTCTTTATATTATTGGTTAAATTTGAGCTTATTGGTATTAATTCTTTAAATATTTGATACAATTGAGCAGTAAAATCACAGGTCCTCGGTTTTCATTTTATGAGAGACTTTTTACTTCATCAATCTACTTGGTATTTGTTCAGATATTCTATTTTTTCATGATTCATTCTCAGTAGTTGGTATATTTTTAAGCATTTATTCTTTTTTTGTTTATTTAATGTTTTGGCATATAGTTGTTCCTAGTAGTCTCTAATGATTGTTTGTATTTCTACAATATCAGTTGTAATGTCTGTCGTCTTTCATTTTGATTTTATTATTTGAGATTTCTCTTTTTTTTGTAATCTAGCTACGAGTTTGTCAATTTTGCTTATCTTTTTAAAAAATCAGTTCTTAGTTTTGTGACTATTTTCCATTGTTTATCTAGCTTCTCTTTCATTCAGCACTTATCTTTGTATTTTCTTCCTTCTAACAACTTTAAGCTTAGTTTATTGTTGTTTCTTTACATACTTGAGGTGTAACATTCAATTATTTAGAGCCTTTTTTTTTAGAACATAGCCATTATTGCTATAAACTTCACTGTTGGAACTGTTTTTGCTGCATCTCATAAGTTTTGGTATGTTGTTTTTCCAGTTTCATTGATCTTCAGCAGGTGTCTCTGCTGCCATGTTGGTTATGTTATGTTAGGTGCAAATGTTGATAGAGAAACTGGGTACTGAATCATGGAAAGGTGGGGAGTGACAGTGGCTATGGGGCCGGAGGCATAGGATAGCCCACTGTGGTAGTGGCTCAGATGTCTAAGGTGTGGGTGTTCTCAATACAGCAGTAGAAATGGTGCCCAGAGGACAGGTACATGCAGAGAGACCCACTACTGCAATAACTGGGGTATGAACTAGCCTGCAAAGATGCAGATATAGCGGCTCTGGTGTTTGAGGTAAAAACACATGAGCAGTGGAGGCACAGAGCTAGAGTCTGGAGTACAGGGGCAGTGGCTCAGATGTCTAAAGTATAAGTACTCATGTAGTGGTAGTGGAGCCACAGTGTGTGGCATTGGTGTGTGCAGAGCAACTGATGCTCCAAGGTAAGTTGTAGTCTTGGTGGTGAAGGCTACTGGGATCTTTCTAATCTATTTTTCTCCCACCAAGAAGTCATGGCTGAGAGAATCCTATGGGAACTGAGTCTACCTTGCAGGCATTCTAAATGTCTAAATGTCAGTGCCCTAAGTGTTTGAGGTGCAGGAGTGTAGTGTGGCTGCAGAGCTGGGATGTGGAATACAGACATGCGTGGAACTGCTGCACCTAGATTTGAGAGGTATGTTGGCCCTGGTCCCAGGGTAATAAAACAGAAGCTCACTCTCGTGGATGGTGGGTGCAGCAGCATATCCTTTCGAAGGGGCCAGTAAGCAGTAATGGCTTTTATTTATCTCAGTGACAAAAGATGCCAGTGTCCTTTGCAGAGCAAGTATCTATTTGCTGTCTTTTGTGAGGGGATGAAGGCTGGTATCTTCCAATCTGTCAGACTGCTGACATCACTTGAGTATCATTTTAGATGTAAATTTTTCTTGAGTGTACTTTATGATGTTAAGGAAGTTCCCACCAATTGGTAATTTTTAGAGTTTTTTGTTTTATGAAGTGGTGTTAGATTTTGTCAAATACTTTTCTGCATTGACTGATAGAATTATGTGGTATTCCCCTATTGTTTTAGTTAAATGCACTATATTGATTGATTTGCTTATGTTGAAATTATTATCCTGTATTACTAGGATAAATCTCACTTGGCCATAGTGTATAATCTTTTAATATGCTGCTGGATTCAGTTCAGTATTATTTTATTGAGGATTTTTACATCTATAATCAAAAGTCATATTGTTCTGTACTTACGCATTTGCTTTCTACTTATATAAGAGTAATATTAGCCTCATCAAATTACTAGTCTATCTTACTCATTTTTTTAAGAGCTTGAGAAGAATTGGTGTTAATCCTTCTTTAAATTTTTTGGTTCACTAGCAAAACCATCTGGTCTAAGCTCTTTTTGGTAAGATTTTTAATAACTACTTCAATTTTATTACTTGTTATTTGTTTTGTTAAGATTTTCTGTTTCTTCTTGAATCACTTTTGGTAATCGGGTGTTTTTAAGAATTGTCCCTTTCATCTAGCTTATCTAATTTTCTGATGTACAGTTGTTCATAGTATTCTCTTATAATCATTTTTAACATTTCTGTCATGTTGATGTCACATTGCCACTTACATTTCTGATATGTTTCTTGTACTTTCTATTTTTTTTTTTAGTGAATCTAGCTAAATGTTTGCCAATTCTTAAATTTTTTCAAATAATTAACTTTTGATTTTCTTATTCTTTGTATTGTTTTAATATTGTCTATTTTGTTTACTCCAATCTTGATTATTTCCCTTTTCCTCCTAGGCTTTAGGTTTAATTTGTAATAGTTTTCATTGCATTAGGTGTAACATTAATGTATTTATTTGATATACTCCTTTTAAAAAAAATACGGGTTTTACCATTATAAAATACCTTCTTAGCAATAATTTTGTTGCATCTTATACATGTTAGTGTATTACATTTTCATTTTATTCATCCCTAATTATTTTCTCATTTTCTTGTGACGTATTATTTGATACATTGGTTGTTCAATAGCATGTTGGGTAATTTCCATATATTTGTCAATTTTTCAGTTTTCCTTCTGTCATTTATTTGTGGCTTAATTTTATCTGAGAAGCTAATTTATGTTATTTCAATAGTTTTAAATTCATTGAGACTTGTTATGTGGCCTAACATATGGTCTGTGCTGAGGGCTGTTCTGTGTACACTTGAGCAGAATGTATATTATGCTGTATATTCTATTGTTGAGTGGAGCACTTTTTATATGTCTGTTAGGCCTAATTGGTTTATAATTTTTTCAGTTTCTTATTTTTTATTGATCTTCTGTTTGGTTTTTCTATCTGTTATTGAAAGTGGGATATTAAGGTACTCCAAGTATTATTGTAGAACTCTGTATGTCTTCAATTCTGTCAATATTTGCTTTATAGATTTTGGGGCTATGTTTTTTGGTCCATATAGGATTATAATTTTTATTTTTTTTATTAATTTACTCTGTTATCAATATATGTTGTTCTTTTTGTAAATATTTTTAGTTCAAGTGTATATTGTCTGATATTAGCATACCTACTCCTTTTTTATTGGTATATACATAGAATATCTTTTTCCATTCTTTCATATTTTACCTATTTATAACTGGATCTAAAATAAACATTATAGATAGTACATAGTGGGATCAAGTGTTTTTTTTAATAAATTCATTTTGCCAGTCTCTGACTCTTGACATGACAATTGAATCCATTTATATTTAAAGTAATTATCGGTAAGGAAAGAACTTCTGATATTTTGCTACATGTGTTCTCTGTTCATTATTCATTTCTTTCATTACCATCTTCTTTATTTTTATTATTGGTAGTGTACTATTTTGATTTCCCTCTCATATACCTTTATATGTATATTTTTGAATTCTTCTTAGCGGTTATCATAGAATTTAAGAAATGTTCTAAATTTATAATCATGTAATCTGAATTGATGCTAACTTAACTTTAATAGCATTCAAAACTCTGTTCCTATATCATTCCACCTTCCCTTTTACATTGTTATTGTTAGGAACTACATCGTTCTTCATTTCATGTGTTTTACCATACATTTATAATTATTTTTTAGCATTTGACTTTAAAGTCATATAGGAAATTTTAAGAGGTATTACAAACCAAAAATACAATGATAGTGTCTTTTATATTTACCTATGTAGTTACCTTTACTGGAGTTCTTTATTTCTTCATATAACTTCATATTTCTTCATATAACTTCATATAACGTCTAGATTATTTTTATTTCAGCCTGGAAAATTCCCCTTAATACATCTTTTAGGACATGGTTAGTAGTGACAACTTCCCTCCCTCAACTTTGAAAACAAAATCTGAGGATGTGTTAATTCTTATTGCATATATGAAAAATAGTTTGGCTGGACAAAATTATTATTTGTCAAGAATTTTTTTTTTTCTTTTAGAACTTAAAAAATGCCATCCCACTCCCCTTTGGCTTCCATGGCTTCTGATGAGAAATCTTCCATTGATCCTCCTGAAGATGCCTTGTACATAACAAACTATTTTGCTCTTGCTTTGTTGAAAATGTTTACTTTGACTGGCTTTCAACAATTTAGTTATAATGTGTCTCAGCATATAGCTCTTTGTGTTTATCTTTACTGGAATCTGCTATACTTCTTAAATATGTAGATTAGTGTCATTAAATGTGAGAAGTTTTGGCCATTATTTTTTATAATATTTTCTGTATCTCCTTTTCTCTTTTTAATTCTCATAAAACATAAATTACTATGCTTGATGATATCTCATTTGTCCCGTAAGCTCTATTAGCTTTCCTTATTTTTTTTCTTTTTTTGTTCTTCTCATTCTGGATAATTTAAATGAATCTGTCTTCAGATTTGTTTGTAATGTCTTCTGTCTGCTTGAAGCTAATATATAAACTTCCTTGTAATTTTCTTGAAATGTCAATTCCTGTACTTACTAGCTACAGAAGTTTTGGACTTCTTTCTTTTTATATTTCCTATCTTTTTATTGTTATTTTCTATCTGTGCATACATCATTCTCTTGGTTTCCTTTAGTACTTTTTCATGATTTTCTTTAGATCTTCAAGGACATAGTTGATGCTTTCTTTAAAGTTTGTATCTAGTAAATCCAACGTTTATGCTTTCTCAGGGATGGTTTCTGTCAATTTCTTTTGTGAATGAGTCATACATTCATGATTTTTTCCATGCTTTATAATGTTTTTTTTAAAACTGGACATTTTGAACATTCTAATGTGGTAACTCAAGATCTGTATTTCCCCTTATAACATGTATTTTATTGCTGATTGTTTGTTAAGTTTTCAAAACAATTTTATAAAGTCTATTTTCTTTATATTACGTGTTTTCTGAAGTCTCTGTTCTTGTAACTTATATTTAGTGTTTTGACATAGATTTCACTTGAACACCAGAAAAGGAGAAAAAAAAGAAAGATAAAGGAGAACAAGCGATATAGTATATATATAAAGAAGAACATGGAAAGATTACAGTTTATATATTAAGCATATATCTCAGCTTATGAGAGAGAGTAAGGAAGTATATATATGAGAGAAAGAGAGATGCATTTCTCACTGGATTATAAACATGTGATAGTACTATCGCTTAAGCTGAGGAAGAGTGAGCGGAATTTTGTCAGTGGATCTGAACTTACTTAAACTATAATAAAAAAATCTACTCCAGTGCTGATTGTAGAATCTTGGGTTTGGTCTTTCTCTATCGCTGTACTCGAATTAGTTTGCGAGGAGCGAGAGCGAGGAGACGGAGAGACAGCAGAGAGGGAGAGAGGAGGAGGAGAGGAGGGAATAGGTAGGTAGAAGAAGCAAGTCATATATATATTGGAGGAGGAGGAGGAGAGAGGAGGAGAGGAAGAGTAGTAAGAATGGGAACTCTTACTATCTACATAGATTAGTTCTGGGCTGGGACCCTTTTTCAATGTGTAGCCAGGCTTTCTACAACTCTGTCATATTTCTGAGTGCTTCTGTTGATCCTCATGCTCAGCCAGAAGACAAAGCTTAGAGTCTTCTCAGATCTTTTCTGAGCAGGGATCTAGCTCTGGGTACACACATTACTTTCTAAAATTTCCATTATTCACAAACACTTTTGAAGCCATAATTTCCCAAATAAACTCACTCCAGCTTTTCCTTTCATAGTTTCAGTGTTCTGTTGTTTCCTTCAATTCGGTAAATCTGTTATAGCTTTTGAATTGTAATCTTTTGCCCCCAGTGGCTGTAAGTTGTATATTTGCCTTACAATGTTTCTGAAGAATGCCTATGACTTTTTATCCTGAGTTCCTAATTAGATGAAACTAAAACAGGCACCTTGTATCTGTACTTCAGGTGGACTTGAGACAAGTTGGAACAGACAAACACAATTCTTTCTTCATGAATAATAATTTATATGGCTTCTGCCTGGCGAGGTGTCAGAGCCCCCACATCAAAGAGTGATTGGTTTGCAGATTGTTGGCTAGTAAGAAGCATTTACCTATGACATTATAGGTTTGAAAATGGAAGTTTTAGTAGATAGAAAGTATGAGCACACAGCAGTGGATTTTTCCCTATGGGTATTTATGGACTGTAAAGCCGGAGTTTAAGGATAATTTGGATAGTATTAGCAACATAAGTCATGATAAATGATTACATTGTAGACATTTTGGTGCCATACACATTTTGGTGTCCTGATGTCACCAAGGGTTGCACAATGAGTTTTGATCTGCATGCATTCTGGAAATATATCAAAATTCTAGTTATAGTTTTTTTAAGCCTGGTACCGTGGGAATTGAACAGCGAGAACACATGGGCACAGAGAGGGAACATCACACACCAGGGCCTGTTGGGGGGTCGGGAGCTAGGGGAGGGATAGCATTAGGAAAAATACCTAATGTAGATGATGGGCTGATGCATGCAGCAAACTACCATGTCGTGTGTACACTTATGTAACAAACCTGCATGTTCTGCACCTGTGTCCTGGAACTTAAAGTACATATATTAAAAAAAAAAAAAAAAAAAAAAAAAAAAAAAAGCCTGGTACCAGATGCTGGCTTTAGGTAATAGGGAAGTCTAATTACTTTTAATTCCCCATGTAAGGAGTTTTACCTCTGGATGGTCTGCTTGATGCCCAGCAGGTGGTCTTTGTTCTCTTCATTATATTTCTAAATTTCTCAGATAAGGAGTTTTGCCTTTGGATGGTCTGCTTGATGGTCCCCAGGTGATCTTTACTGTCCTCAATGTCTCTATCTGGAACCAGGGACCAGCATGCAACACTGGGGATGCAGACTGACATCTTCAATATTGCCACCATGCTGAAAATGGGGTGGGAAAAGGGCAAGCACAAATTATTTTTAAGTTGCTCTTTTCTTGATTCAATGTTTGCTTGTTACTGCAAATATTTGACTCTTTTCCTGAATTCTGACAAAGTTGATTCTGTCTTTCTTGAGCTTTCAATGTTTTTGTGGAAGTCCAGACCCTTGGGGTTACTTTTGTCACAGGCATCGCTCCCCATTTTCACTTTTAAAAAGATAACAGAGTTTCAGATAGTTGATTTTGATACCTTTCTTTTCTCTCAGTCTTGCAGACCCACAAAACAAAACAAAACAAACAAAAGAAGATTCCTTTCTGTATACATTTCAAAAGAGATTTTAAACAATTGAGTTGGATTCTTTTTCTTTTATGTCTGTGTAAAAGAAAATATATTTGATTCGTGTGTTTATAAGGAGACCATTTTCATCCTGGAAAATACTCAAAACATCTCAGAGAAAAAAATGCATTTCCTTCTTGTGACACAATGTTAGAGTTTTTTAAAATTTTCATAAACTTATCAAGACATATAAACATACATGAAGTACAATGTCTCCTGATCCGTAAAAATCTAACATTACCATGCTACTACATATGGTAGTAATAGGAGGAAAGGAAATTTTTGGAAGAATGTTTCTGGGCTAAGAGTTACCCTATAATTTGGAGGTGTGTGTTTTGGAGTTCACATAGTTTATGCTTTGTTCTATGTACTACAAGAAGCCCAAGCTACATGGAGATGTCCTACTTGGGCAGTTCAGTTGGCAGTGTCAGCTGAGCCCAGACATTGAATGTGAGCCCAGACATTGGGATTACAGGCATGGGTCACCACACTCAGCTTGCTCATATGAAGACATTCCGTGCATACCTGATATCTGAGTAAAGAAGCATGCAGCTGCTTTCTGCCCTCTAACATTTGAGTCACCTTAACTAAGGCATGGAAGGTGAGGCAAGCTACATCTACAGTCTAAATTTCTGATCCACAGAATAAACAGCATCATACAACGTGGTTACTTTATGCCATTAAAATGGGGTAGCTTGTTATTCAGCAAGAGATAACTAGAATACAAAGTCAAAACTAAGAAATCACCTCATAGAATTCTAAGAGCTAAGTCAGAAAATGACTATAAGGAGTCCGGCAGTTTCTAATAAATAACAGCTACTCAACAAGGTTAGGCCCTCATCCATCATGCTCAGAGGGGTTTGTTCACATCAATCATACTTGACTTAGTGAGTATGTCTCTTAGCAGAATCCTACTTTATTTAGCAAATAAGAGACACAAGTCCTACCTCTATCCAAACCCATCCATGCCTTCAAAAATGGTTAGCATGTTGAAACTCTTTGCCTTTTACTTTTAAAAATAGGTTTAATATACCAAACAGCTTATACATACATGAAAAAATTCCCCAGAAACATTTGTGACACAGTCTTTATATGAGCAAGCTGAGCATGCTGGCCCACACCTGTAATGCCAGTACTTGGAAAGCCTGAGATTGGAGGATTGCTTGAGCCCAGGACTTTGAGACCAGTCTGGGCAACACAGTGAGACCCTGTCTCTACAAATAAATACAACAATTAACCAGGTGTGGTGTGCACTTGTAGTTCAAGCTACTTGGGAGGCTGAGACAGGAGATTGCTTGAACAAAGGAAGTCGAGGCTACAGTGAGCTGTAATTGGGCCATTGAACTCCAGTCTGGGCAACAGAACAAGGCCTTGTCTCAAAAAAAAAAAAAAAAAAAAAAAAAAAAAGTCTTTATATGATCAGGTCTATTGTCCTGAAAAGACAAAAAAGAAATCCACCTCGGAGTAAATTCATCCGTTACTAAACTATACTAAATAGTAATGGTTTGATTTTAAGAGAAATCGTTGTCTACTTTTGGAAGATACACACATTTTCACATTTCATACTTCCATTCAAAAGAAAAGACTGTGATCATAATTTCATATTTTACAACAACTTAACTTTTTCTTGAGTGATTACAATATAAGAGGTCCACCAGAACATTTCTCTGCAGTCCTCAATCATACACTTATAGTAAGAAATAATATAATTTTGATAAGGTCTGAACTTTTATAGTCCTGTTACCATTTAATGTGAACATAAGAATTGAGATACAGATAAGTCGGAAATATATAGTTTTGTTAAAGTTCACTTGGATATTACCAGTGAAAGAAAGCCCTCAAGAAAATAGGAGACTAAGTAATTGAGTCAAGAGCATTCACTGAGAGCCTATAGTATTTCTCTCATAAACAAAGCCATGAGTGACAAAAGAAATCCCATTAAAGTGTACCTATTGACTGTATATTGCAAATGTACTAGGTGTATTAGATGTGGAACAGTGAAAAGGCATAAAATGAGTCCATGTGTACTGATAATGCCTGAAAACTGTATTTTTAGTAGAGACGCGATTTCACAGTGTTAGCCAGGATGGTCTCGATCTCCTGACCTCGTGATCCGCCCGTCTCGGCCTCCCAAAGTGCTGGGATTACAGGCTTGAGCCACCGCGTCCGGCCATGCCTGAAAACTTTTAATCTCACTTTGGAATCAAGACAGATAAAGCAATTAAAATAAATTCAAGCTTAGCCTAGGAGTAGGAAATAAAATGTGAGCTGCTGCAGTCATGGTATTAAGAGCTTTGGGCGGGGGCGGGGGGGAAAGGACTTAGCAATATAGAAACAAGTAGACAAGTAGAATTTATTGTGAAGCTTGAACTGGATCTGCAGTTTGAAGGAAGAAACACACATATTCTAATACTCGGTTTGAATGCTGGATATGATTCGAGTGAAATACATGTAGATAAATTATGGCTAGTTCATTATTATTCTGTGAATTAAGAACTGCACTTGTGTAAAAGTATCTTACTTAGGATAATTTCTTTCCCTCCTCTGTATGCTTTCCTGAATTATCCTAACACCTACACATATCTTAGAATTTTGTTCTATTGAAATAATCTATTTTTTGTGTCTTTTTCTTTCATTGCAACATGGACCGTTTGAAAAGAAGGACCATACCTCATTCAGTTTTGTGCCTCTCATGGTTTCTTTGGAATATCGTAATTTATAAAATGTATCTCAAATGGTTAAGTACATCACCAAAGATTGTACTTTTAGTAAAAGACAGAGTTAGAAATTAAACCCAGACTCTTTGGGACAGTAAAGCCCATTGTGTTTACTAAAATGTGCTTTAGTAAAAATATATGAATAGTTAAAATTCTTATTCCTGAGCCTCTTGCCAAATAAGAACATATAGATCTTATATATTTATCTGGAACACAACAAAAAGATAAGAGTTGAACTACCACCACACTGAAAAGCCACGAACTGTTGGTTGAGTCAAGCAGTATGTGAATAGACAAACGGAGATCCCCAGGAGTGTTTTGTCACCTTGTAAGAGGAGGCCCACAAAAAATAATTATGAAAATTATGGAAGACGAAAGCCATAACTCATTCTTCGTTGCAGAATGAGAGACCAAGATCACAGAAATAGTACAACAGATCGTGAAATGCATCTCCCTTGATAAGTCAAGCACATACTGGCACCTATGTTGAGACATTTCTGGCCCTGAGCAAGCGTTTTTGACCAAAAAAAAAAAAAGGGGGGGAATATTTGCATTTAATTTCTGTCAGGTATTTTCCCCTCCCACATCAGTGAGAGAATAACAATGAACTGTGCCTCCTATTATCTGGGTAATTTTCAATGCTCCCTCCTTGGGAATCAGCCTCATTTTTTGGACAATTTCTTGCTGCTTCTGGGAGCCAAATAATTAGCAGCATAAAACTGAGCTAGAGGAGGTCACATGGCATGTGTTATATGCTTGAAAATACCAATTTTTAAAACCCTATAGTTTAATATTGTAAATTAAGGCACATAAGACAGACCTACAACATAAGTATACATCAAAAGCCTCTCCTCCATTACATTTTGAGAATAAAATAAAATTTAAAACAACAACAACAACAAAATGAAAATCATAAACCGACTTCAGGGATTCTTCTAAATCTGCTGGATAATTCAAGAAAGCATATATTACACTTGGTACCTATACCATAGCTACAGTTTTCCCAAATCCACAAGTTGCTTATTGATTGACTTGCATAGTTTGATACTTGTGGTTTAGCTTGAAAGATCTGTTATTGAAGGCTTTTAAAAGACTTAATTTGGTGCTCAGTAATTCAAGCAAATCCTCTTGGTATGAAAATGAAATCTCAGTCATTGAGAGTCAAAAGGATGAGAAGAGCTGGCCTCCCTGTAAAAATCTGCATTCATGTCTATGTAGCTGAGCCTGGGGACATATAGGCCCACATGCTGCTGTTTGCCAATTAATCACAAGTACTTGGCTTGAATACTTAATAACTATGACCAAAACGCTTCAGTTTGTTGCCCTTCAATCAATATAGTCAAGCTTTAAGTCTAATTGCCATTGAATTAAAGTACATAGAGCTTTTCAATGTAAAATGACACCCAGGTGTGACTGTTATTCAAAATGAAATTTTTGTATTTTGCCACCCTAAGTAGTGCTACATGAAGTATAAGAACATTTATAGATGCATCTTATTCAAAGGAACCTAGAATTATAAGATATTAGAGTCATAGACAAATCTAGGATGATTTTTCTTCTTTCACTTAGAAGACATTGATTGAGCACCTGTACTGTGCCAGGCAGAGACCTACGCATTGGGGATAGAAAACTGTAAACAGTGTTCTCCCACTCAAGCAGGGAGAAGAAAAGACAATAAGGATATTAGCAAATAGATGGGCAACATTATTTCAGTTAGCCAGAAAATCTACAAGGAAAAGGAAAAGGATTTGTAGAATGCAGAAAGTGGGGAAGAGTGATAATTTCAACTTTTATTAATGTAGGAATCTCCACCATAGCAAAGGTTAAGAGTGATCATTTTGCCTGTACTTGCACATGTTCTACCCTCTAAAACTTTTTCTCAGTGGACATTTCACTCTTGCCTCATGTCCCCTGCCCAAGTATAACGCACCCTGCCCACTTTGTTATCTCAATATTTTCCATCATTAAATATAGAACTTGATTGCAGTCATCTGTCTACATTTTTTCTTCTCCCAAAAGCTATGACATCTCTAAAGCAGAAATTGGCCGTATTTGATTCATTTCTATGTCCCATCTACCCCGAAAAGACTTAGTATAAAGTATGCAGTCAATACAAATATTTAAAGAATAAATGAACTGGGGAATGAGACATAAGCCAGCCTTTCTATTTATTGTACAATCTTATTTCTCAATTATTTGTTCCCTACTAAATCTCAAGTCTTCTCTTCATAGCTTTCACCTGAGCTTTCTTTTACTGTCTTAGCAACACATGAAGGAATCCCTTTAAAGATGTCAATGTATCTTTCTTTCATGCCTTCCCATGCCCAATAATGGGTAATGTTTTCAGGCTAAAGAACCTCTATTGCATTCTTCTGGTTATAATATTACAATTTTTACCATTTTTGCCAATGTACTCATAATTAACTCTAGTTTTCTAGTTTTCTTTCAAAGAAAAGGTCTTAAAATTATTAAATCAGCTGTATTCTGAACATTCCAAAGGCCTATGGTATAATTACATCTTACCATAACCAGTAGTGAGTGTTTTTGATGCCAGGTTAAGGACCTGAAGATAATAAGTCAATATGTAGATATGATATGACTTGGTATTGAAAATATATTTTTCATTTATAGCAATTATTTCCTTCCTCTGTTCTAGGTATCATAGAAATGAAAATGGATTTGAGACTCAATAAATTTAGAAGTATCAAAGGAATACAGAACCTATACACTTTGTATGTGTGTATGTATATACAATATAATCTTGTGTCAGTTCTGTTTCTCTTGTCCTGAATGATGCAAGGTGTGTGGTAAGATTAATTATAGTGCAATTATAGGGGGTAAGGTCAAATAGAAGCCTCCCTCTGAAAATGAGTAGAGCTTAGCCTAGTAGCATATTTTTAAAAGTTGTGTGTGTGTGTGTGTGTGTGTGTGTGTGTGTACATGTGTGTATAAAACACTCCAGGTAGAATAGCAGAAGTTAGTGATGATTTTAATCACATAAAAGATACATGTGTAGTGTTTCTAATATTTTTATTTATATCAAGTCTACCTCCTATAAAAGTTAAATGATCATGGAGGATGACAGTGGTTTTTTGAAAAGCTATCCTAGTAGCAGTCCCATTTGCACCTACTATGATATATATGAAGTCTTTGTTAGAGCATACTGACTTGAACTAAGATGAAAATAGTACATCTAGGCCAGGCACAGTGGCTTATGCCTATAATCCCAGCACTTTGGAAAGCTGAGGAGGGAGGATCACTTGAGATCAGGAGTTCGAGACTGGCCTGGCCAACATGGCGAAACCCCATCTCTACTAAAAATAGAAAAATTAGCCAGGCATGGTGGTGCATGCCTGTAATCCCAGCTACTCAGGAGACAGAGGTTGCAGTATTGCAATGAGCCAAAATTGTGCTATTGCACTCCAGCCTGGGTGACAGAGTGAGACTCCATCTAAAAAAAAAAAAAAGAAAGAAAAGAAAAGAAAATAATTCATCTACTATCACTATCATAGTCAAGCAGTCAAGCATTTGGGAGGTCTCAAGTAAACCACATCAACTAGAGACTCAGAGCTGCATATCAGCTACAGCTTTTGCCCCCAGTAGCTCTTCCTCAGTTTACATCTATGGCTTCAGCAGCCATCACTATTACAAGTTGAAGGAGAAGAGAAAATATGTTTGTTTTATGGATTTGTCAGCTTCAATTTTGGATGCAGGTGAAAAGTGCCTTTTAGCTGCACTAAAGGCTCACTCAGAGATAACAGAAAGAAAGCAATGAGTGGTAAATAGGCAGGAATTTAGTCTATGTGCCTGGCCACCCAGATTGTCTATGAAAAGAAGTAGCCTGAAGGGTATAGGTATGTGTATGTATGCACAAACATGTTTACAGGCATACTTCATTGTATTGTACTTTGTTTTATTGTACTTCTTAGATATTTCAATTTTTACAAATTGAACATTGTGAAAACCCTGTGTTGAGCAAGCCTACCAGTGCCATTTTTTTTTTCTAACAGCATGGCCTCTCTTTGTGTCTCTGTGTCACATTTTGGTAATTTTTACAATATTTTGAACATTTTCCTTATTATAGCTGTAATGGTGATCTGTGATCAGTGATATTTGATGTTACTATTGTCATTTTTGGGCAGTGTCATGAACCATGACCATATAAGATAGCAAATTTAATCAATAAATATTGTGTGTGTTCTGACAACTCCACAAACTGGCCATTCCACTATCTCTCTCCTTCTTCTAGGGCTTCTCTATCCCCAGAATCAGCAATATTAAAATTAGGCCAGTTAATAAGTGTATTAGTCCATTTTCACACTGCTGATAAAGACATACTTGAGTCTAAAAAGAAAAAGAGGTTTAATTGAACTTACAGTTCCAGATGGCTGGGGAGGCCTCAGAATCAGGGCGGGAGGTGAAAGGCACTACTTACATGACAGCAGCAAGAGAAAATGAGGAAGATACAAATGTGGAAAATCCTGATAAAACCATCAGATCTCGCGAGACAGAATCACAACCATAAGAACAGTATGGGGGAAACTGCCCCCATGATTCAAATTATCTCCCACCAGGTCCTTCCCACAACACAAGGGAACTATGGGAGTACAATTCAAGGTGAGATTTGGGTGGGAACACAAAGCGAAACCATATCATTCCACCCCCGACCCCTCCAAATCTCATGTCCTCACATTTCAAACCAATCATGCCTTTCCCAACAGTCCCCTAAAGTCTTCACTCATTTCAGCATTAACCCAAAAGTCCGCAGTCCAAAGTCTCATCCAAGACAAGGCAAGTCCCTTCTGCTTATGAGCCTGTAAAATCAAAAGCAAGCTAGTTACTTCCCAGATACATTGTGGGTACAGGTATTGTGTAAATACAGCAGTTCCAAATGAGAGAAATTGGCCCAAATAAAGGGATTACAGGGCCCATGCAAGTTTGAAATCCAGCAGAGTTGTCAAATGTAAAAGCTCTAAAATGACCTCCTTTGACTCCAGGTCTCACATCCATGTCATGCTGATGCAAGAAGTGGGTTCCCGTGCTCTTTGTCAGCTCCACCCCTGTAGCTTTGCAGAGTACAACCTCCCTTCTGGCTGCTTTCACGGGCTGGCATTGAGTGTCTGTGGCTTTTCCAGGTGAATGGTGCAAGCTATCAGTGCATCTCCTATTCTGGGGTCAGAAGGATGGTGATTCTCTTCTCACTGCTCTACCAGGTGATACCCCAGTAGGGACTCTGTGTGGGTCTCTGACCCCACATTTTCCTTCTGCACTGCCACAGTAGAGGTTCTCCATGAAGGCCCCACCCCTGGCACAAACTTCTGCCTGGGCATCTAGGTATTTCCCTACATCTTCTGAAATCTAGGTGGAGGTTCCCAAACCCCAATACTTTTTTTAATATACTTTAAGTTCTGGGGTAGATGTGCAGAATGTGCAGTTTTGTTATGTGGGTATACACATGCCATGGTTGTTTGCTGCACCCATCAACCCATCACCTACATTAGGTATTTCTCCTAACGATATCCCTCCCCTAGCCCTCCACCCCGCAACAGGCCCCATTGTGTAATGTTACCCTCCCTGTGTCCATGTGTTCTCATTGTTTGACTCCCACTTATGAGTGAGAACATATGGTGCTTGTTTTTCTGTTTTTGTGTTAGTTTGCTAAGAATTCTAGTTTCCACCTTCATCCGTGTCCCTGCGAAGGACATGAACTCATCTTTTTTTTTATGGTTGCATAGTATTCCATGATGTATATGTGCCACATTTTCTTAATCCAGTCTATCATTGATGGACATTTGGGTTGGTTCCAAGTCTTTGCTGTTGTGAATAGTGCCATCATAAACATACATGTGCATGTGTCTTTATAGTAGAATGATTTATAGTCCTTTGGGTATATACCCAGTAATGGGATTGCTGGGTCAAATGGTATTTCTGTTCCTAGGTCCTTGAGGAATTGACACACTGTCTTCCACAATGGTTGAACTAATTTACACTCCCACCAATAGTGTAAAAGCATTCCTATTTCTCCACATCCTCTCCAGCATGTTGTTTCCTGACTTTTTAATGATCACCATTCTACCTGGCATGAGATGGTATCTTATTGTGGTTTTGATTTGCATTGCTCTAATGACCAGTGATGATGAGCTTTTTATCGTCATATGTTTGTTGGCCACATAAATGTCTTCTTTTGAGAAGTGTCTGTTCATATCCTTTGCTCACTTTTTGATGGTGTCATTTGTTTTTTTTTCTTGTAAATTTGTTTAAGTTCTTTGCAGATTCTGGATTATTAGCCCTTTGTCAGATGGATAGATTGCAAAAATTTTCTCCCATTCTGTAGGCTGCCTGTTAACTCTGATGATAGTTTCTTTGGCTGTGCAGAAGGTTTTTAGTTTAATTAGATCCCATTTGTCAATTTTGACTCTTGCTGCCGTTGNTGATTTTTAATGATCGCCATTCTAACTGGAGTGTAGATGGCATCTCATTGTGGTTTTGATTTGCATTGCTCTAATGACCAGTGATGATGAGCTTTTATCGTCATATGTTTGTTGGCCACATAAATGTCTTCTTTTGAGAAGTGTCTGTTCATATCCTTTGCTCACTTTTGATGGTGTCATTTGTTTTTTTTTCTTGTAAATTTGTTTAAGTTCTTTGCAGATTCTGGATTATTAGCCCTTTGTCAGATGGATAGATTGCAAAATTTTCTCCCATTCTGTAGGCTGCCTGTTAACTCTGATGATAGTTTCTTTGGCTGTGCAGAAGGTTTTTAGTTTAATTAGATCCCATTTGTCAATTTTGACTCTTGCTGCCGTTGCTTTTGGTGCTTTAGATATGAAGGCTTTGCCCATGCCTATGTCCTGAATGGTATTGCCTAGATTTTCTTCTAGGATTTTCATGGTTCTAGGTCTTACTTTTAAGTCTTTAAACCATCTTGAGTTAATTTTTGTATAAGGTGTAAGGAAGGGGTCTAGTTTCAGTTTTCTGCATATGACTAGCCAGTTTTCTCAACGCCATTTATTAAATAGGGAATCCTTTCCCCATTGCTTGCTTTTGTCAGCCAAACCCCAATTTTTGACTTCCATGTATTTGCAGTCTCAACACCACATAAGAGCTGCCAAGGCTTGGGGCTTGCACCCTCTGAAGCTATGGCCCAACCTCTATGTTGGCCCTTTTCAGCCATAGCTGGAGCACCTGGGACATAGGGCACTAAGTCCCTAGGCTGCACACAGCACAGAAGCCCTGGGCAAGACCCAGTAAACCATTTTCTCTTAAGCCTCTGGGCCTGTGAAGGGAATGGCTGCCGTGAAGGTCTCTAACATGCCCTGGAGACATTTTCCCCATTGTCTTGGGGATTAACATTCTGCTCCTTGTTACTTATGCAAATTTTTGCAGCCAGCTTGAATTTCTCCTTAGAAAATGGGTTTTTCTCTTGTATCACATTGTCAGGCTGCAAATTTTCTAAACTTTTATGCTCTGCTTCCCTTATGAAACTAATGTCTTTAACAGCACCCAAGTTACCTCTGGAATGCTTTGCTCCTTAGAAATTTCTTCCTCCAGATACTCTAAATGGTCCTCAAGGTCAAAGTTCCATAAATCTCTAGGGCAGGGGCAAAATGCCTCCAGTCTCTTGGCCAAAACATAACAAGAGTCACCTTTGCTCCAGTTCCCAACAAGTTCTTCATTTCCATCTGAGACCACCTCTGCCTCGATCTTATTTTTCATATCGCTATCAGGCTTTTGGTCAAAGCCATTCAACAAGTCTCTAGGAAGTCCCAAACTTCCTCACATTTTCCTGTCTTATTCTGAGCCCTCCAAACTGTTCCAGACTCTGTCTGTTACCCAGTTCCAAAGTCGCTTCCACATTTTTTGGCATTTTTTCAGCAATGCCTCACTTTGCTGGTACCAATTTACTATGTTAGTCCATTTTCATGCTGCTGATAAAGACATACCTGAGACTGGGAAGAAAAAAAGGTTTAATTGGACTTACAGTTCCACATGGCTGGGGAGGCCTCAGAATCATGGTAGAAGGTGAAAGTCACTTCTTACCTGGTGGCAACAAGAGAAAATGAAGAAGATCTAAAAGCAGAAATTCCTGGTAAAACCATCAGATCTCGTAAGACTTATTTACTACCCCAAGAACAGTATGAGGAAAACCGCCCGCATGATTCAATTTATCTCCCACGGGATCCCTCCCACAGCATGTGGGAATTATGGGAGTACAATTAAAGATGAGATTTGGGTGGGGATACAGAGCCAATCCATATTATAACCCTATTTTGGCTTCTAGGTATTCAAATGAAAGGAAGATAAATCTTTAATTAAATGAAGAGTCAATTAGTGCAGCAAACTTTGTTGTTTCATTTTTACATATTACCACAACCACCCCAACCTTCAGCAACCACTGCCCTGTTCAGTCAGCAGCAGTCAACATTGAGGCAAGACCCTCCCTCCACTAGCGAAAAGATTTTAAGCCCCTTAAGGCTCAGATGATTGTTTGCATTTTTTTAGCAATAAAATATAGTTCATTAAGTTATGTACTTTTTCAACATAATGCTATTACCCACTTAATAGACTACAGCATAGTGTAACATAACTTATATACTGGGAAACCAAAAAGTTATGTGACTTGCTTATTGTAATATTTATTATAGTGGTCTGGAGCCAAACCACTGGTATTTCTAAGGTATGCCTGCATGTACATATATACTCAAATAAACATAAACACACACGCATACAAGATTACAAAAGTAGTGGTGAATGGGCTTATTCAATAGTCATGGTGCTGAGAGGAACTAAAGAGAGAGCTTGAAAAATCAGAGTGAAATTACGTTCAGAAAGAGACTTGTAGTTGGGTGAACTTATGGGGATTTGGTATAAAACACACATGAAAAAAAAAACCTACAAATGAGAGTCTAAATAACCAAGTTAAAAAAAATAACTGCCAGTTGATGTCTGCTGACCTCTGTCATTAGCCATGTCAGTAAAAAGAAAAAAAAATAGGTGCATGAAGAAAGACAACATGGTACTAGGAATGGATGTTATGCATGGGTCCAAACAGCCAGAGTGTTTATTTACCAAGGCTATTCTAGCTATTGCTAATGCCACCTGTCCAATCCACAAACATCATAGATTCCTCAAGGACATCAGGTACCAGTTATTTGAAATCAAGTTGATTACATTAGATTTATTTTACCCTTCAAGAGACAATGCTTCATCTCAACTCTTCAGCACATATTCTAACTATAAGTTTTTCTTTCCTATTTGTATGGCTTCATTCAGCCCTGATATCTAAAGGCTGACAGATATTTGAGCCATTAACACAAGAGCCTGAATGATACTGCACCGAAACAAGGGCTGCTCTTTACAGCAAGTGTGAAAGTAGACTCATGACTATAGGGTCCACTGGTCTTATGACATAATACGCTCTTCAGGAGCTGACAGCCCGACTGACATGTGCAACCTGGAGATGATACCTTGCATAGGTGAGGTACCAACCTACAGGACTCAGCATATATCCTAGGTCAATAATTATTATTTGATACTTTGTCCTTAATAGGCAAAATAAATTGGTCAAATGACCACAGAGTGAAATAGATGTGGCTCTGCTTACTACCACGTCCAGTGACCTGCTTCAGGAATTTGTGCTTTCACCTCCCACAACGCCGAGCTCTGTGAGCTTAGAGGAGTCCTAGTTTCCAGAAAGAAATTTCTTCCAAAAGGAGACTCCCATTTATTCTTAAGACATAGCTTGCACTCTGTAATGTTGGGCTCCTCATATGGATAGTCTAGAGACTATTAAGAAGGATAGGGATCACCATACCGGAGGTATAATTATTTTGATAATCAGGAGGAGGTAGAACAGTTGTTACCTAGTGTATGCAGGAAAGAGCATATTTGGCACCCAAATAATACACTTTGGTGTGTCTTGATACTCTCTTGCAAGTTTCAAGGATAAATTGACTAATTTAGCAGCCATGGCCTGAGAAAGTGTGGTGACTTAGACTTAGACTCCCAATTGCTGGAGTTCTGGGTCTCCTCATTAGAGTGTCTAGTTGATGGTGAGGGTAATACAAAATTGGAAGAAAAAAACATATTTGATATCATCCAAAGACTGAAAAGCTCTGAAACTGTGCTTCTCACCTTCAGACAAAATAGAAAATGACATATATATGTTGCAGTCAGAAGGGGTTATCAATTATTTACTAATCTTCCTTTTGTGTTTTCCTATGAAAGGAAGTCAAGAAGATTCCTGAAGTAAAAGTTCCTAAAATCCATCAAATAAGACGGTGGACCCAATGGAGTGAGGGCTGGATTATAGCAGATGCTTTTGGCAGACTACCTAGAAACTCCTCATTTACAACACTGCATTATTTGCATTCCCCCAGCAGCTGGCATTATTGATGATTTTCAGCTCTCAGCTTACTCCTTCTCTAAAAATTACCCTCAACTGGTGAGCTACTTATTAAACTCCTTCCCTAGGCACAGTTTACAACTGATCATAATTCTGGGACGTAATAGCGTGGCCCTTTTGCCTCATTGCAGAAAGAGTCTGAATGGTCATTTCAGCTCCGGAACGCTGTAGAATAACTTAAAATCCTTCTTGTGACTGTATAGCAATTTATTATGCCCTCTACCCAATCCTGTTTCCTCTTGAGGAAACAGGTGTTGATTTTGAGAGTACTTTCCAGTAAATATTCTACACACAAATCTGTATCTCCGAGTTTGTCTCCCAATAATGTACAACATCAGGCAATGGAAAATAGAAAAGAATGAAGGAAAAAGAGTAAGAGAAATACAGTGCCTTGAAACAATGGATTAAAAAATTCAATCTGCCTGGTATTGCAGATTGTCATCCCCAAAGCAGATGCTGAGATGAAAATTAGCATGCATGGCATTTATTAGGAATAAACAGCTTAGTCACTTCACAAGGGAATGGGAGGAGCATATTTGACCTGTGAAAATTGTCCCGTCGTTGCTGGGATGGCCTGTTCCTTGTACACTTTACACTTGCCTTAATTAGTCACTGGATGTGGTCAGCTCCAGGATGAGTGTTTCCTTGGGCAAGGCAGCTCTATTACTTAAGACAAACTCTGAAGAAGTTGTCAGCTGGAAGTCGTCTGGTGACACTCTCAGCACCTGGGGCAACAAATCTTTCTATGAAGAGGGATCTGGAGAGGGCATCTCCACGTCTGCCACATTACACAATGAATCAAAGTTCTAAAATGTATCAGCTTTTACACTGGGCAGGTACTTGATCTCTGGAATTTTTTTTTTAATATAAAGTAAGAAAAACAATAGTACCTATCTTTTTCATAATTGTGTGAATAGAATTACGAAGCACATGGAAAGTAATATCCATAGGCCTGTTTGGAAAGTGCTTAATATTGGTTAGGCTGTTGTTGTGGTTATGATTATTAAATAAGAAATATAACTTTGTAGTTCACTAATTAGAAAAGTTGAACGAGAGATGAAGACCTTCCTTTCTGTTTTACAGAAATATTAACTTGTCAGGAGCGTAACAGCCATTCAGTTTAAGTTTAGGGGTTCCTGGGTGATCACATGTCAGCATTAACTGGAGGGCTCTTTAAAATACAATTTTGAAATTCTTTCCACATACATTCTAACACTTTAACTTTGGGTAGGTATTTAGGAGATTTTATGTAAAAAAAAAAATATTAAAATTTAAAAAAATTACCAAGTAATTTACCATGTTTAGATACTACTGTTTTACTGGAACAAATGTCCTGTAACCAATTAAGTGTTTGGTTTCCACCATTTTCTATGGGAACTGCATATTTAATGAGTGAATTCTACACAGAATCCTTAGATTCTCTTCTCACTTTACCATTTTACTATTCCCATGTGTGAATCAATCCACAATTTCTGATCTTACAAATGGTTATGGTAAGCATTGTTTTATATGTCAGTGATGCTACATAGTTTTCCCAAACTCAAGTCAATCCTATAAAAAGGACTCTAAAGTCTACTATTTTCTAACTGTTATCAGTTTTCCACTTTCTGTTACTGTTTTCTTTGCCTGCACTCTCTTTGGGATCATTATTTAAGCAAGGATGACTGTAACCTTTCATCAGAGAATTAGAACTACAAGTTAAATGTTCCCTATCCAAAATACTTCAGACCAGAAATGTTCTGGATTTTAGATGTTGTGAATTTTGGTATATTTGCATACACATAATGAGAAATCTTGGGAATGAAACCCATCTCTAAACATAAAATTTATTTATGTTTCATATATACCTTAAACACATAGCCTGGAGGTAATTTTGTATACTATTTTAAATAATTTTGTGTATGAAACAAAATTTTGACTGTTTTAACTGCAACCTAGCACATGAGGTCAGGTGTGGAATTTTCCACTTGTGGCATCATCTCAGTACTCAGTTTTAGATTTGGCAGCATTTTGGATTTCAAATATTTATATTATACCTCAACCTGTAATACATTTTGTATCTCAAGACCGACTGCCCACTGATCCTGCTATTCTGATGGCCCAGCCTCACCGCACCATAAATAGCTATTTTTTTTAGAATGACCTGACTATTATATGAGCTACAAACAAAACCTTGAAAATATGCTCCTTTGTTATTAAAGAATCTAGGTGAGATGAGAACTAAGGCAAAAGTTAAATTATCAAGTGCCACCATTCCAGACTTCATCTAAATGTTTCATGAAAGCACTACTTTCTAATCCAATCAACCAAACTCACTTTATTTGAACTCATTGAGAAGATTCTTTTTTTGGTATAGTCCTTTGAATATCTATGTGTATAGAACAGAAGGTAGAACCGTTACACAGAACAGAGGAAAAATCATAATCTAAATTATTTTTGTGCAAAGCTCGTTAAATACTATCAAGTTTGAAAAGAATACAAACTCAATTTCTGTCAATGGAAGCAAGACTGCCTTTTTGCCTACAAACAACTGCATATGCAAACTGAAAGAATATAAGACACTTTAGATAATTTTACCACTTGCAAAAGGCATTTTTGAATATGCCCATTATATGCAGACTAATAAAAATAAACATTTTGTTGCTATATTCTTAGTTTTCTTAATCAAGTAATATGCCTTCTATTCATTAGCTCTACATTGATATATTTACTGTCACAAATTGTAGAGTGTTTCTGAAGGGAGTCCTCAATATATATTTTAATTCCCAAATCACCCACAGATATTTTAATATAGATTACTGCATACCTTAAATTTCATATTCTGATTTAATGTAGTTTAAAGTGCTTTAGTGTGATGCAGCAATTTTTAATAATATTAGCTATTAGAATTTTTATTTTCTAAATTGCCCTCTTACCATTTGTCAACTTCTCATGGTTTCTTAGACTAGGTCTGTCAATTTCAGGCACATCGACACTACACTGACGCACATAACCGTGCTCTGACAACATCTGGTTACTCATTTCTGTTTTGAAAAGAATCAGATCCTTGATTTAATCATCTGTTTTCTCAAAGTCAGTTTTTATGTATAGGCACAAATGTGACTGATCTAATTTTATGAGAGGAAAATTGAAACACTGGAAAGAGCAGTGGTTTAGAGCGTCATTAACATTGTATTAATTCTGGTTTCAACATTAACTAGATGTGTTCAGTTTGTGCAGCCTCTAAACTTCTGGAAGGTATGTCTTCATCTTCAAATTGGGGTTGTTCTTGCACAACTAGCAGGTTGCAGTGATAATTAAACGAGAAACATATAAAGTGTCTAGTGAAGTTATTGTCAATATTAAAATTATTGAACTATTATGCGGGGTTCATTAGAAGTTTGTGGATGATAAGCACCTGTAGGCAATATTTAACACCACACCCTCAGTATGAAGTAAGACAAAACAACACAAACTTTACCAAGGAAGAAGCAAATGTATTTATGAGTGGAAAACTTCTAAGGAAAATTGTGTTGACTCATTACCTAGAAGACATGGAACTAAGTGGCATTTACATGCTTATTCACGCATTGATTCATCCAACAAAAAATATTATTGGCTAGAAAGAGAAAATAGAGCAAAGTGGATCGAGGCATAAGACTTAAAATGCCAGAATTTTTAATGACCAAGTACAGGGCCTAAATCTTCAAAGTAAGAAGGGAGGAAAGAGACCAAAAAAAAAACAAAAAAAAACAAAAAAAAAAACAAAAGAGAGTACTTTTCAAGGAGAAGGCTATATCAGAGTGTGGAAAATAGTTTGAATGAAGTGAGAGGTAGTGGAGTCAGATGACAACTAAAATGCATTATTTGTATGTAGTAACTGAAAAACAGTAATATGGGTGGAGAAAAGTCCTATATTAGAGTCTATTAAAATGTGAATGTCAGTAGAGAATACGTAAACAATGGCTAGGAAAGAATAAGGAAAGATAGGGGAAGAAATAGAAATAAGGACACCAGCTGGATTTTGAATTGAGAGGGAGATATGCACCCAGTACCAATCCATTCAATTAATGAACATTGTTCTGGAGCTAGTTGCATGACAGTGCAAGGGATATGTAATATAGCCAAAAATGTTGATAGCTACTATTTATTCATAAGTTATTTTTATGTGAGTACATTATGTTGGACATTTTATTATTTTCATCATGTATGGACTCTTATTTTCACAGTAATTTTATAAAGCAGGCCATGGCAACTTGCCCCAAATCGTACAGCTAGAAAGTGACAGAGTCAGAGTTTGAGCGAACCTGGGCAACCTGACTGCACTGTAACTATTCTTACAAGATGTCCAACTGCCAAGCCATCAGCATACTTGCAAAGGACAGGAGCTTTACCGGGGGTGAGGTGGGGTGTAGGGGCAGAAATGTTTTATTGTTGTTGTTTTTTTCTGTTTTATTGCTTTTGGGTTTGTTTGTCGCAAGTGGATACATAGTGATTATTTCAAATAATTACAAGTCCAGTTGTGTATCAAGTTGGGTGACAGTCCCATCGTTTCAAGCTACCTGGGGTGTGAAGAAAATAAACAGCCTCATAAGGAGGGTGGTTTTAGGAGGAGCAGCAGCAAGGCAGCAGAAGGGATTCCATTATTTGCTTTCTTTCTCCTCCTTTGTTTCTAAATATGTCACTGAATTCTTGCTATACCCTTATATGCTGTTGGTGGGAATGTAAATGAGCTCAGCCCTTGTGGAAATAAGTTCAGAGATTTCTCAAAGAACTTAAAACAGAATTACCATTAGACCCAGCAATCCCATCACCGGGTATATACCCAAAAGACAGTAAATCCTTCTGCTAAAAGGATACATCCACTCACGTGTTCATTGCAACAGTATTCACCATGGCAAAGACATGGAGTCCACCTAGGTGCCGTGAACAGTGGACTGAATAAAGAAAATGTGGTACATATACACTATGGAATACTATGCATCCATAAAAAAGAATAAAATCATGTCCTTTGCAGCAACATGAATGCAGCTGAAGGACATTATCCCAAGTAAACTAACACAGGAAGAGAGAACCAAATACTGCATATTCTCACTTATAAAAAAAGGGAGGTAAACATTGTATATTTATGGACAAAATGATGGCAAAAATAGACACCAAAGATTACCAGAGGATGAAGTCAGGAGTGAGGTAAGGGATGAAAAATGAACTATTGGGTACACTTAGTACCCGGGTGACATAATCATTTGTACTCCAAACCTCAGCATCACAAAATATACCCAGCTAACAAATCTGAACATGTACCCCTTTAATCTAAGATAAAAGTTGAAAAAAAATTGATTTCCCCAAGTAAAAAAGAAAATAGACAAAGGATTTGAATAATAGACATTTCTTCAAAGAAGATACACCAATGGCCAAAAAGCACATGAGATGGTGTTCAACATTATTTGCCATTAGAGAAAAGCAATTTAAAATTGCAAGTATGGAGCATGTCACACCTAGTGTGCAAAGGGGCTGGGCACAGTGGCTCACACCTGTAATCCCAGCACTGTAAGAGGCCAAAGCAGGTGGATCACCTGAGGTCAGGAGTTTGAGACCAGCCTGGCCAATATGGTGAAACCCCATCTCTACTAAATATTAAAAAAAAAAAAATTTAGCTGGGTGTGGTGGTGGGCTCCCATAATTCCAGCTACTCAGGAGTCTGACGCAGGAGAATCTCTTGAACCCAGGAGGCAGAGGTTGCAGTGAGCCATGATCGCACCACTCCACTCCAGCCTGGTTGACAGAATGAGACTGTCTCAAAAAAAAAAAAAAAAAAATTGAGCAAATGGAACTCTTGTACATTCATAATGGAACTTTAAGGTGGTTTAGGAGTGATAGAAAACAGTTTGGTCATTCTTCAAAAGTTAAACATAAACTACCGTTGCACTCAGGAGTACAATTCCTCAAAGCATCATACTCCAAAGAATTAAAAACTAGTATTAAGAAAGACTTGTACCCACATGTTTATAGCAGAACTATTCACAAGGGCCAAAAGATGAAAAGAGCCCATATATCCCTCAATAGATGAACGGGTAAATTATGGTACATAGATCTAATGTAATATTATACAGCCACAAAAAGAAATGAGGAATGATACATACCAAAACAATGGATGAACCTCAAAAATATTACGCTAAGTAAATAAAGCCAAATACAAAAGTTTACGTATTGTATGATTCCATTTATATGAAATATATGTGAAAGTTAAACCCACAGAAATAGAATACTGATTGGTGATTGACAGGAGCTGCGTAGGGGGGAGAATATGGAACACCCTCTTAATGGGTATGGTGTTTCCTTTTGGAGTGATAAAAAAAAATGGGATTAGATAGAAGTGGTGTTTGTGCCTTTAATAACGTGTCTTTAACCATATGAAAATAGTTCATTTTATGTTACATAAGTTTCACCTCAATACAAAAATTAAAAGATACATCGATTACTTTGGATTTAAGATTTCCTTGTTAGACATGGAAATTGAACAGATACAATATCAGGTAGCCATTTACAACAATTTGCCACTCAGCTTAAATGGTCTTACTGGATGGAATGAGTTCCATTAGGTGATGGGGATTTCAACAGGAGGGGTGGAAGAGGTCATTTTTTAGTGTGAAACATGTTTAGGAAAGGGTCATTGAGGGATGCTGATAAAAAGAAAGACTAGGACTGAATTCAGATTTCTTTGTAATTTTAATGAACTTCTCCTAGTTGTAGGTAGAGGAAATTTTTTATTTACATATGAGCTTTCCTTGGGAAATATTTTTCTTGATAATTGATCTGCCCTGTACCACAGCTCCCAGGGATATGGTCTCAGGCTTCCTCCCCTGTATATAGGGGTATGTGTGTGTGTGTATGTGTGTGTGTAATTTTGAAAGCTCTGTTGGCCTACTTCACATGAAAGCTTGAGGGCAATGTATCATCAGGATCAAAGCGAGATTCAGTGGCTGGAAGCCTCTTGTGTGTGAGGATTTCATTATCCCAACGTTCACACTGCAGCATATTTTACATAGCCTCCATTTACTGACATTAGTTCTCTGGTGCTAGTCTTCATTTTCATTTCAAAATAGAAGATAACTTTTAATTGGGATTTTTTTGTTAGGTGGCTCAATCCAGTAGGGAAATAGTTTTCTCGTTTATTTAAAAGAATGGATTTTTATTAACGTACTTGTGGGGAAATGCTTTACATTTGCAATATATCAATAAAATATAATTCAGTTTCTAAACATATTTCACACTGACTTTCACCGTGGGGCAGGGAAAGGGAGTGATTGTATCAGCTGTTTCCATTAATAGCACAGGAATAAAGCCACTGTTTTTATCTTTGTCACAAAATCAAACTTAAGGCAACAATTATTTTGAATGCCACTTTTATTATTCTTATTTGAAGGCAAAGAAATTTCTTCCAAGGTCTGCCAGGGAAAGAAAGTGTCAGAAGCCAAAATCTAAACCTATGACAGAATCTAAAGAAAAAAAAATGTTTTCAACAGCATCCACTTACACTCTTGATGAAAATATCCTTTGGTGGACAATCTCATTTGAAGCTGTATCAATTTAGATTTAATGGAATCCTTTTTTTTAATCAATTGTTATAACTATATAAACATAGTGATACAATTCCTGAATCTCAAGGACAAAGTCTGTGTTGTATTAATCTTGTATTTCTGGGCTCTAGACTAGTACTTAGTTCATCTCCATAGAGTCATTGAATATACAATAATGGATAAATGAACTGAAGTTTTCCTGTTATAGTATCTCTATCTCTAGAATACATTTTCTGATTTTATCTGTATTATCACCAAGTTAAATTTCACTTTGGTCACTCCTCACCACCTTTTTCACTTGAAGTACGTTTTAAGTACAGATTGCATCTGTTATAATTGGCCATCACAATTTGATGTACTTTAACAATCCAACTTGATTTGCTCCTATTCTTCATCTTGAACTTTGTCTTTTCTACTCAAGTCTTTTCAGTGTCCTCTGTCTGGTTTTAGTTTTGTGCTTTTTTTTTTTTCTCATTCTGCTTATCCACAGAGGACATTTGTATAAAGCACAGGATATTTAGACCAAAAAACTTAATGTAAAACCTATAATGTAAACAGTTTGCATGACAGAATGTTCTCTAGACAGTGGATTCTTGATTCTAAAAATTAAGGTCTTCTTCAGTCCAATTATCCCTATGTAACTATAATTGGAAGGGCAATTTTCATTATTTTAATGTCAATGTGCATGAACCAACTTTGGTATCTGTGTATCCCATGTTGCAACAGTGTTCATCAATTTCTCATCCAAAGACATACGTAGGTTTGTGTGCATAAAAGAGGCATGAGAGGGATGGTTTTAATTTCCATTAGGCTAGATTATAAAAAGCTGAATCTGTGCTCATCTCTTGTTGATGAATGACAGGAACTTAATAAAACACAGTGCTAACATCTCCCACTTTGCAGTGCCAACTACAGTAGATTTGGGGGTTACATTAAGTCTTGTTTTTACTTTGTTATAAATGATATTCTAAAGTTACAGAAATTAAAGACCAAAGGTCCACATTTCTTTCATCAACTAATCCATTTTTACTTAAAATTTTTTTTTTGGCCTCAGGACTCCTTCACACTCTTAAAAATATTGAAGACTCCAAAGAGTTTGTGTTCACGGGGACTATATCTATCAACATTTACCATTTTAAATGTTAAATGTAAAATACAGGTATCACTATTTTTAATATTATTATTTGTCTATTTATTAAAATAACAATGAACACCTTTCATATTAGCATAAAATAGTCTTACAGTCTTATGAAAGATTCCTTTTATTTTATTACTTTTTGGCAGGGAGGGACAGGGTCTCCCTGTCATTGCCCCGACTGAAGTGCAGTGATGTGATTATGGCTCACTGCAGCCTCGACTTCCAGGTCTCATGTGATTCTCCCATCTCAGCCTCCTGAGTAGCTGGGACTACAGGCATTCACCACCATGTCTGGCTGAATTTTTGTATTTTTAGTGGAGATAAGGTTTGACCATGTTGACTAGGCTAGTCTCGAACTCCTAGGTGTAAGCAATCTGCCAACCTTGTCCTCCCAAAGTGTTGGAATTGCAAGCATAAGCCACTGTGCCCAGCCAAAAGAAAGATTACTTTTTAACAAAGTATTGAGAAGAGTGGCTTCTACAAACAATATTTAGATATTTAATAGGTAGATTATTTTATCTGCTTCTGTGTTCAAGTTGTTGAACAAGTTGATATATATATATCATAACATGTATATATCATAGATATATATAACATACATATGTTAGATTTAAATAAAACACTACAAAATACCAGTAAAGTAGAAAGAAAAAAGAAAAGTTAAAAGTCAATAAGAAAATATAAAAAACGCTCCTCTGATACCGGAAAAGTCAGAAGATTTTAGCTTCTTAATTTCAAATACATAATTTTGTGAAGATTTTAAGGCTTAAGAATTATTTTCTGCCAAAATTTGCATTTTCCAACTTTTGCTTGTAATAGCCCTGTCGGTTAACCCAGACACCTTGTATAATTTTGTCTCATAGGTATATAGGGAATCTGATTCTTATGGAATCCCAGATTACTGGAGATCAGTTTTGAGTTTTACAAACCCCAGATAACTTAAGTACATCATAATCCTTGTGGACATTCTCCCTTCAACAAAGAACACTTTATATTGCTAAGACATATTTTCCTTCTTTATTGGTCAAAGGTTTTCTATTTACTTCTTCTTTCTTTTGCAGTCACAATCTTCTGCTCTATTACTTGTATACATTTAATAAAAAGTAATAAATTCTCTTTTTCTTTTGTTTTTTCATAATTTCAACTTTTAGATTCAGGGGTACATGTGTATATTTGTTACCTGGGCATGTTACATGACATATGACATTTCAGTTTGGGGTACGAATGATCCTATCATCCAAGTGATAAGCCTAATACCCAACAGGTAGTTTTTCAGCCCTTTCGCTTCCCCCTTTCCCCTCCAGTAGTCTCCAGTGTATACAGTTTTTATCTTTATGTCCATGGCCATCCAGTGCTAAGCTCCGATTATAAGTGAGAACATGCAGTATTTGTTTTTTTGTTCTGTGTTAATTTATTTAGAGTAATGTCCTTCAGGCTGGGCGCGGTGGTTCATGCTTGTCATCCCAGCACTTTGGGAGGCCAAGGCGAGCGGATCACGAGGTCAGGAGATCGAGACCATACTGGCTAACACAGTGAAACCCGTCTCTACTGAAAACACAAAAAACTAGCCAGGTGTGGTAGCAGGTGCCTGTAGTCCCAGCTACTTGAGAGGCTGAGGCAGGAGAATGGCTTGTAGTGAGCCGAGATCGCGCCACTGCACTCCAGCCTGGGAGACAGAGAGAGACTCTGTCTCAAAAAAAGAAAGAAAGAGAGAAAGAGAGAAAGAGAGAAAGAGAGAGAGAGAGAGTGAGAGAGAGAGAGAGAGAGAGAGAGAGAGAGAAAGAAAGAAAGAAAGAAAGAAAGAAAGAAAGAAAGAAAGAAAGAAAGAAAGAAAGAAAGAAAGAAAGAAAGAAAGAAAGAAAGAGAAAGAAGGAAGGAAGGAAGGAAGGAAGGAAGGAAGGAAGGAAGGAAGGGAGGAAGGAAGGAA
>NW_016805500.1:125104-135030 GCF_001698545.2 Rhinopithecus bieti | reverse complement strand
GAGAGAGAGAGAGAGAGAGAGAAGAAAGAAAGAAAGAAAGAAAGAAAGAAAGAAAGAAAGAGAAAGAAAGAAGGAAGGAAGGAAGGAAGGAAGGAATGAAGGAAGGAAGGAGAGGGAAGGAAGGAAGGAAGGAAGGAAGGAAGGAAGGAAGGAAGGAAGGAAGGAAGGAAGGAAAGAAAATAATAATGAATAATGTCCTTCAGCTGCATCTGTGTTGCTGCAAAGGACATGATTTTGTTCTTTTTTTCCATGGCTGTGCATAGTATTCTGTGGTGTATATGTACATTTTCTTTATCCAGTTCACTATTCATGGGCACTTAGGTTGATTCATGTCTTTGCTATGATGAATAGTGCTGTGATGAACATGTGAGTGCATGTATCTTTTTAGTAGAACAATGTATTTTCTTTTGGATATATGCCCAATACTGGGATTATTGGGTCAAATGGCAGTTCTGTTTTAAGTTCTCTGAGAAATCTCCAAACTGCTTTCCACAGTGGCTGGACTAATTTACAGCCCCACCAGCAGTGCACAAATGTTCCCTTTTCTATACAGCCTCACGCGCATCTCTTGTTTTTTGATTTTTTAGTAAGAGCCTTTCTGACTGGTGAGAGATGGCATCTCATTGTAGTTTTGATGTGCATTTCTCTGATGATTAATGATCTTGAACATTTTTTCACATGTCTTTTGGCCACTTGTATGTCTTCTTTTGAGAAAAGTTTGTTCATGTCTTTGGTCTATTTTTTAATGGGGATTATTGGGTTTGTGCTTTTTGAATTGTTTAAATTTCTTATAGACTGTGGTTCTTAGCCCTTTGTCAGACGAATGGTTTGTGAATACTTGCTCCCATTCTGTAGGCTGTCTTTCTGTTCTATTGATAGTTTCCTTTGCTGTGCAGATGCTGTTTAGCTTAATTAGGTTCCACTTGTCAATCTGTTTTTGTCACAATTGCTCTTTAGGGCTTTATCATACATTATTTACCAAGGCCAATATCCAGAATGGTATTTTCTATGTTTTCTTCTCAGATTCTTGTAGTTTGAAGTCTTACCTTTAACATTTCTTTTAACTTGAGTCACAAACTCCACACCTATACAGTGAATCTCAACAGACTGAAGAGAGAGCAAATGGGACAGAAAATTCATGTTCTGCGATTTACTTGTCTCTTTTTTAAGTCCCAGCTAAAAGTTTGTATCCTTTTACTACTAGCTTAATTCTTACCATTGTGGAGATAATAACAAAATGTAAAAGTTTTAATAAAAAATACTCCATAAAATTCTAACAGCTCTACATTCATTTCAAAACACTTTTCTATCCATTTATTACTTCTTTCACACAATAATCCTGTAAAGCAGGGAAAATGTCATTGCCCTTGAGACAGGTGGAGTATCTGGCTTAAAGAGTGACAGAGAAGTAGGTGTGTCACAGACGTAATGCAACATTCTGCTAAGCAAGGTAGGGAACCTATATAAAGTCACTAAAAGTTTGCTCTATGGCCTCCTATCAAAAGAAAAATTAGTGAAACATGCTATGGTTTGAATTTTTGTCTCCTCCAAAGATCATGTTGGAACTTAATCCTCAATGTGGCCGTATTGAAAGGCAAGGTCTTAAGGAGTGACTGGGTCATGAGGGCTCTGCTCCCATTAATGGATTAGTCATTCATGAATTAATGATTAATGGATTAATGGGTTAATGGTTTATCATGGGAAAGAAACTGGTGGCTTTATTAGAAGTGGAAGAGACACCTGAGCTATCTACTGACTAAATAAACAAAATAAGTTTGTTTATTTGAGGCACATTCTGCCAGTTTTTCCTATGTGATCCCTGCACCACTTTATGGCTCTGTAGAAAATCCCCATCAGCAAGATGGCCCTCACCAGATGCAGCCCCTGAGCCTTAGACTGCTCAGCCTTCATAACTGTAAGAAATGCATTTCTTTTCTTTATAAATTACCCAGTTTCATACATTCCATTATAAGCAACAGAAAATGAACTAAGATGAAGTGTGACAGAGGAAAATTGTATTTTTGGACTAAGAATCAGGAGACTTGGAATCCTACCTGTATGCAGCCAGTTACTATGTGACTCAAGGCAGTCACTTTACTTCATTAATTATTTAAATCTGTAGTAAGGCAAGATAATGGTGATTACCTTGACTGTCTCACAAGGTATGTGAAAAGTGTTCTGAAAGCCAGTATAGTTATACCTCT
The DNA here is from genome assembly GCF_001698545.2 of Rhinopithecus bieti. Classification (NCBI taxonomy): domain Eukaryota; kingdom Metazoa; phylum Chordata; class Mammalia; order Primates; family Cercopithecidae; genus Rhinopithecus; species Rhinopithecus bieti. The sequence goes on along the minus strand of NW_016805500.1, from coordinate 132,826 downwards.
CCACTCTCTTCCAAAAAGACCCTGATTTTAGGCATTTGCTAATTCTGTCATGTACATAGTACCAATTCATAGATACTATTGAAATATAGTAAAATAATAAAGGAGTGATTAATTTTGTGTTTTATCTTTATTTCTAATGTTTTTTTATTGTACATTTATATAATTTAAATTTTACCAGTGGCAGATTTAATGACCAGCTGACGAAATTCCTAAAAATTTAATAATGAGCTGTCACATGACAGCTGTAGTCAGTCTCACCCTTCTCCCTTCCAGGAATCTAGAACTGTTCCTACTTGTCTCTGTGTTTCTAGAAGCTTCTGTCCCAAGTCTGTTTCCCTAAACAAAGCTATAGTCTTCATATTTTCATTTTGTCTTGCTCTGTATATGGGCGTCTCCCACAAACCCTTATGTCTTGGGTTTTTAGTCAACACTTTAGAGGTTACCCAGAGTGCTGGGGGGCCCAGCCAATCTCTCCAGATCACTGACACTGCCTTTTCTTGTTAGATCATAGATAAACCTGGGCTTTAGTGACCTGCGGACAATCACACACCTTAATAATGACAGAGCTGGGGCCCCATTTAAGTCTGGTAACTCCTACATCCTTAAGCCAGGGATTGCAGCTTGCAGCTGGGGCAATGAGAGCCAGAGCCCAGCGGGAGAATGAGACATAACTCCTCTGTCACTCCTTTCCAATCTGTGGCCTTCCTTTCCTTAACCTGTCTCCTATATCGCCATTTTGTAGTTATTTCCAGCCTCCTGATAACTTTCAGGGCCAACAGTGTCCTTTTTTGAGGTGAATAATCTATGATAATGAATATTGATTTCCAGTGAGTTAGACCAAGATGAAGTGTGTTGCTCTATGTTAGCCATATGTGTCCCTTAATAGCTTGAGAAAAGGCTCTCAGAGCATCTAATTTAAGCACCAGAGAGAAATAAAAAAAAGGAACTGAGTTGCTAGGATACCTGGGTGAGCATGTGTTTTATTATCAAGTCTGTAAGTGTAAAACAAACAATGACAATAACTACCTCTAAGTAATACAAAATGCTTGCTAAAAGTGATAAAAGAAAAGAAAACAGACAATCTTCAGAGAAAAAAAAGATTTGCTTCTTGGTATACATCAAGTTTGATGAAATGCTTATTATTTTTACCTAGTCTTTCAGAAGCTTAAAAACTAGCAGCAGTCATGACACCCTGTAATTATTATAGCAAATGTGATCTTGGATAGAATCGCTCCATTGTTGTTTTCTTGCTCTTTGTATGTACTGAAGAGACAAAGAAGTCTTTTCCATGGCAATGATCCACCAACGACCAGGGTTCATTTAGGTTTTGTCTACAGAAAGCTAGGGCCACTGATACATTCACTCAACTTGACAGAAGAACAATAATCCATTAAACCTGTTTTTGAAGCCTAGTAAACAAACTGTTTGATTTCCCACTATGCTTTGCTAAATTTTGATAAAGTAATTAAATAAAAATATTTAAAAATTGTCTTTAGAGACCCCAAATTATGGCTGGAAGCATGAAAGTCACACACATAATAAAAGAAAAGCTTTCCTGCAACAGGTCAAATGTTTTTAGCCACACAGACCGGTGAGTTACCCCAGTCTTGACACTGGCATCTGGAAACCAGGCTGTGATAGGTTAGGTGGTAGTTAAGAAAAATCAGAATAGATAAAACTTAAAGGAAAACTTTATCCATGAGAGTAGGCAGACTAAAAACAAAACTGGAATCAATTTGTCATTGTGTCTAAGAGGTGATTCCAGGATTGTGTAACATACAATTAATAAGCTCAAGTTCAAAACCTGTTTAGTGAGACATTGAGATAGAGAAATACAACATTTTAATAATGAAAAATTACAACACCACACTTTTCCTCTACACATAAATGAGTAAACACATTTTTCTCTCACAGGATTCTAGTGGTCTGATTTGTATAGTAAGTGAGGTACATCTAAAAACAAAAGAAAATACTCTTGTGGTGGAAAAACAAAGACTTATGGAGATGGCATTATTAGACAGGAGTATACATCAAATACTGGATATTATATGCAAATATTGAGGTATTAGAAAATATGAAGGTCGATTAAGGCTGGCCCTTATAGGTTTTATGGGAAATGAAGCCTTGACTTGGTTTATTTGATATAAAAAGAATCTAGATCAGTGCAGAGAGGAATGGAGAACTTTGCAGTTTTAAAATCATTGTTTTGTTGTGATAGAAAATTTTCAGTCCGTAATAGTAACTATATATTTTTTTCTTGCAAAGCAAATGGCAACCAAATCATAAATGCTTCACATCTTTCTCACTACTTTTCTCTTGAGAGCTCAATCTTGATTGAATGGACTGTAATAAATCCTGAGAGAAAAATTCTACTGCCAAACCCCTTCAAGCCTGCTCTTGCCAAGTGAATTATTAGTTTAGAGAAGGGCATAGAATTATTATTTTTTTCTTCTTCATTAATTCATGGAGAGCCATATTCTACATTCTTGTCAGCCATGATTTTTTTTTTTTAATTTCCTGGATTGACCTAATAATGTCAATGTTCAACTATTCTTAATGTCTTCACAAAGTATCAGGCATTTGGGAGGTGCACATTTTTACAAAAGAATATATTACAAGCTATGAGATCATGATGCAAATGTCAAGTTAAAAAATCAAGATAGTTTCCAGTTTCTAAATCCTGATACCTCTCAAGAATGCTCTGGAATATAGCTTTAATATGAAAGGGATTCTAGCTGAAATCTTATCACCAATATTGTTCCAGTTTTCACTAGCCCAGGTCTACAGGATCAATGATGGTTTATCTTTCTTGACTCCTAGTGTAAGAAGAAGCATTGATATCTTCTTTTATTAAAGTTGATTCCTCTCCATAAATTTTTGGTTTAGTACATATTGCTGTAATGCCTTACAGTCCGGTTTTTTCCTTCTGCATTCCTTCCTCTTCTGCTCTGTGCAACCCAACCTCACCTTACTATTGTGTAGGAAATGGTAGCTTAAGGATGAGAGAATCAGGTAGCCTCCAGCATGTAGTTTTCCCCTGATATTTCTTCATTCTCAGTAATACCACAACTTTCTCAGTGCAAATATTGTCACTTCTCTCATATTCTGCTCTAAGTCTTTTGTATGTAGACTCCGTCTTCATACTATCCTCTGATTATGTGAACTGTATGCCCTGAAAAACCAAGACTAGAGAGGTTTTGCAAGTGTGAGGCATCCCATTTCAGTGATACAGGGTGAAAACAAAGATTGAAGATCAATCTCTTATTACTTTGTTTGTTGGCTCAGGAGGCTCAAGAACACATACCAGTGGAAGCTTTCATAGAAGGTCTTCCTGCTTAGGACTTTATGATGTTAAATATATGCAACCCTGTGAAAGAATTGTAAAAGCTCAATTAGAGAGAGAGAGAGAGATGATGATGATAGATAGATAGACAGACAGATGATAGTTTTCTTGAGATATAATTCACATGATTCCTATATATCAATGGTTTTGATACATTCACAGAGTAATGTGACTTGTTACCACTATCAATTTTACATCATTTTCATCACCCATAGAGAAACCCCATACCATTTAGCTGCCTGTCTTCAGCCCCTGCACACTCCCAGTCATAGAAAAATACTAACCTACTTTCTGTCTCTTTAAATTTGTCTACTCTGGACATTTTATACAGATAGGCACATATTCTAACAATATGTGTTCTTCTGTGACTTACTTCTTTCACTTAGCGTAACATTTTCAAGTTTCCTCTGTGTTGGATAGATTCCTAGTTACTTCCAGTCTCCCAGCTGTTCATCCGCTAGATGTTGGTAAGAGGATATTTCTAAACTGCAAATGTTTTCTTATATACCTTTAGAGGCTAACTGTCCACTGACTAGAGAAAAACCTCCAATTTGTTTGGCATTCCAGACCAGGTTCTTTTTTAAAAAAACATATTAACAATTTTAAGTGTACAGTTCAGCAGTACATTCACATTGTTGTGCAACCAATCTTCATATTTTTTCATCTTATAAAACTGAAACTGCTCATTAAACCACAACTTCCCATTCCTCCCTCCTCAGCTCTTGGTAACTGCCAGTTTACTTTCTGTCTCTGTTAATCTCTAGGTACTTTATACAAGCAGAATAATGTAGTAGTTGTCTTTTGTGTGCCTGGCTTATACCACTTAGCATAATGTCCTTATGGTTCATCTATGTTAGAGCATGTCTTGGAATTTTCTTTTTCTTAAGGTTGAATAATATTCCATTGCAAAGTGTATACCACAATTTGTTGATCCTACTCATCCGTCAATAGATATTTTGGTTGATTCTGCCTTTTTGCTATTATGAATAATGATGCTATGAACATGAGTGCACACATCTCTCTTTGAGACTTCATTTTTAATACTTTTGAATATGTATCCATAAGTGGAATTGCTGGATTCTTTTTTTCTTTAATTTTTTTGAGAAACTGCCATACTGCTTTTCATAGGGGCTATACCGCTTTGCATGTCACTAAAAGACAACAAGTGATCTGATTTTCTCCTCATCCTAACCAATGTTTTCTTTGGTCATTTTCCTTTTTCTTTTTTTTTCTTTCTGCAGAAGCCATCTGACTTAGTTCATTTCTGTTGCTTTAACTGAATACCTGATACTGGGTTATTTATAAAGGAAAAGAATCTATTTCTTATGTTTCCAGAGGCTGGGAGCCCAAGCTTTAGACGGCATATCTGATGAGGACGATGTTGCTGGTGAGGACTCCCTGCAGGGTCCTGAGGCACTGTGGGCCATTGCATAGTGTGATTCTTGCTTACTCAGGCCCCTCTCTCTCTTTTTATAAAGCCACTAATGTTCTGACCTCATGATCTCATCTAATCTTAATTACATTCCGAAGTTCCCACTCTCTCAAATACCATAGTCAGGTTTTTCACCCTCTTAATTGTTGTTACAATGAGGATTAAGTTTCATCATGAGTTTTGGAAGGGACAAATACTAAAACCATAGCATCATTCTAATGGATGCGAGGTAGTATCTCATTGCGGTTTTGATTTGCATTTGATTTGATTTGTTCTGAGACTCTTTTCGTGTTTTATTGGCAATTTGTATATTTCCTTTGGACGAATGTCATTCAAGTCCTTTGTGCATTTTGTAAACAGCTTGTTTTGTTGTTGTAGAGTTATTTATATAGTCTATTAACTCCTTATCAGTTGTAAGATTTGCAAACATTTTCTCCCATTCCATGGATTACCTTTTCAGTCTATTGATTATGTCCTTTGATGCCAAGATCAATTATTTTAAGAAATTGATATTTATGATGCAGATAAAAGAACTTCATTGCATAATAGTATTGACCAATACATTCCATACAGGAGTTTGGGCTCTTCCCCTTAATTTTATTCCTTCTAGCCATACCCCAGAGGAAATGTGTCATTGTCATCACTTCCCCCATAGCCTATCCAAATACAATTTATATGTGGGAGGAAAGTCTCACTGATTAACGCTACATTAAGATTCCTCCTACGTGTACCAGTTCAGGCAGCTTCTCAGAGCAAGCTGGAGACTAAGCCCCTCATTGGTTCACTAGCAACTTTGCAGTGACTCTGCTTTCACAGTCTGTACTTCACTTTCTCTGTCTTGGCCGCTGTTTTTCGGTGACTTGTAATTTGGATTCTGATTATACATTATTTAACTTACGTCTCCTGACACTACAAGAGATTATGTCTGACACTGCATCTGCCACTTTTTCATAATCTACCTGACATACTGCTATCTACTCCATACATTCTAGCTTCTTCTTGGGTGCATTTCCTTATGTGTAAATGAGAATCATCATCATATTGCTTCTTTCTTAGAGCTTTTTATTGTTCTTATAAATATTAATGGATGTAATATATGTAAAGCATTGCATAACATCCTATTAAAAGGCATATTCTCAATAAATGATCATTACTGCTGTTGCTTATATAACACAATTCATGCTATATCCCCAGTTAGCTGCTTCTTTGAATGGCTGCATCACCCCTTAATTATCCATTGCATTCCTGGCATAATCATGGAGCACTTTTATTGGCCTTGGGCTGCTTAGCTATATAAAAAAAGAATAAAGTTATGTAAAAAAAGAATAAATGTTAAAACAAATCACTAACCAAGAAATCCTGTTTGATTTATTCTTTGTTGTATTTATAATTTATTTACAGTTGAATTTTATCTTAAGTGACATAAGAAAAAAGGTTAACTTTAATCATGGATACATAAGTGTATACACCAAATATAGAGGTTTCATAACAAATGGATTACAGAAAGTAGCTTAGTCTAAATAATCCGGGCCAGGCCAAGCACAGTGGCTCGCACCTGTAATCGCAGCACTTTGGGAGGTTGAGGCAGGTGGATCACCTGAGGTCAGGAGTTCAAGACCAGTCTGAGCAAAATAGAGAAACTCCATCTCTACTAAAAACACAAAATTAGCCAAGCCTGGTGGTGCATACCTGTAATCCCAGCTACTTGGGAGGCTGGGGCAGGAGAATTGCTTGAACCTGGGACGTGGAGGTTGCAGTGAGCCAAGGTTGCACCATTGCACTCTAGCCTGGGCAATAAGAGAGAAACTCTGTCTCAAAAAAAAAAAAAAAAAATGAAAAAAAAAAAAAAAAAAAAAAAAAAAAAAAAAAAAAATGTCTGCGCCAACCTTTTATATCCTACTTCTTCTCCCTTAAGTCTAAGATGCCTGGGTCTGTGGTGATGCCTTTGATTTGATTTATCCATCCTAAGGCAAGGTGAACATGTAGCATAGAGCATAATGCTCAGACCCTACTACTACAAGATGAGTGACTTAGACTACCAATGAGGGCCGGATGTATAAGAGGAAGAATATATTGGGGTATTTTTAGGTGTGCTTAACTAATGGGGTATGATAGGTAAAAGGGGTTTCCCCCTACCTGGAACCTGACCTTAACAGATGCTAGACACTAACATAAGCTGACGGGCTTTGACAAATCTGATTGGTAACTCCTCTGTCTTTAGAGAGGGCATAATCCCGAAGGTGGCCAAAACAGCACAAATTTGGCTGATCTTTCTACCCACATTTTCACTTATGCCCATTCAGGAAAGAAATTTCCTATTCCAAAAAAAAAAAAAAGAAAAGTGAAAAGCAAAAATGGGAAGAAAAAATGTTAATGAATATGTAACAGTTCTTTACAGTAAAGTAGGCATCATAAACACTGTAAATAACATTCAGTCTTTTTTTTTTCTTTTCAAACGATACAGTTTATTCAATATTGTTAAGCTCAAAGTGATTCCTTGTATCAATCCAGTCTCTTTTCTCTAGTGCTTCCCTGTTAAGGTTATCACATTGCAGAGAAACTGTTGTCTCCATATATCACATCCAGCTTCAATAATAATAAAAAAATGGAGCAGGAACATACTTAGAGTGTTCCCATGGTAAATGATGCACACTTGAAAATCAACCCAAGTACAGTTCTGATTTTCTCATAATGCGGAATAGATTGTAATACTGTGTTTTATTATTGATTGTATGATAAGCAGCTTTAATGCTGTAATCAGACTCAATGTGAAAATTATGGCCCTAACAGGAATTAATAGACAAATATTTGATTTTCCTAATGGGCCAATGCTTCTGAAAGATATGTCATATTTTATATATATGTCGTGTGTGTGTGTGTGTGTGTGTGTGTGTATGTGTGTATATATATATATATATATATATATATACATATATATATAGAAACA